>NC_142028.1:311136-622272 GCF_982192425.1 Myodes glareolus
CATAAATAAATCATAAAATCCCAGTGGAAGAATTATCAGTCTTCCAGGCTGATGATATCTCTGAGAAATCTCTATAAATCCATTGACAACACTGGAGGAAGCCTTGGCTTCTTCATTTTTTCTTGCATCCTGAGACCATGCTGATGGCAGAACCTAAGAAGCAACACTAGCATGCTTTGTGTCAACTTCTGGAATCATTGTTTTCTCTTCCAGGTGTACAGGAGAGTCAGACACAAATGGATTTTTGTTCACCACTGAATGGACTTCTCCAGAAATAATAAGTGATACCTAATGTCTGACTTTTCACAGATGGATACAAGGTGATCAATTTAAGGTACATTTCAACATTTTCACTGATGGCGTTATCTGGAGTTTTTTAAGTGTGGATGCTGTATGCCAGGCTATTCTTTAAAACAAACAGGGAGCATATGACACAGAGTTGCTTGTATGGGGCTTCATACACTCTGGTGTTCAGACTCCTCATTATTAATGTGAATATTATGATTATGGGTAATGAATACATTAGTGATTAAAATGCTATCTTCAGAGTTCAGAGTCCTGTGCTTGTCAATTAATAATTCTTTGGATACCTAAAACTCAGTTGTTAGAGTGAGATCTTTTTCCTTTCTTCTCTTTTTTTCTTCCTTCCTTTCTATTTCTTCCTTTCTCTTCTACATCTGCATCTTTAAGTCAAATGAAATTAGACACATTTCCAACTTGTCATCTTAAAGTTGAATGCAATTAACAGATAAATGTCATATATGTTGTTCTTCGATTAGCTCTCCACTAGTAGTTTGTTAAAAAAAACATTTTTAGTAAGTAATACAATAAGTAAGTAATGCACTAAGTAAGTGCTTTTACTGTTCTGATATTATTGATTAGAAAATAGTATATTTGAAGATTTGTAAAGACACAGGAGCTGGGTTAGTTGGGGTGTTGTTTTAGTACATAGCTATTGACAGAGAATGTAAAATGTACTCTTTCAATAACTGAATACTAGGTTTGGTACAGGGAAGGACACTAAATCAAGAAGAGTGTTTTAAGTCAGTGTGAAGGCTGCTGATTTAAGAATATTCACTTATCTTCTCTAAGTGGTAGAGAGTGCCTCTGACCTGTTCAGAAAGTTCAATCAGTTGAAGATATGAACTTCTTCAGTTCTCATGGTTGTGACTTGGTTTCACTAAAACTGAGAATAATAACCCAGAAAGAAAAAGAGAAGATTTAGAATTCCATTTGCAAGGGTTCAGTGAAGTCCTTACTTGTTTGCCAGAAACAATAAGACAAGCAAAACTGAGGCATTTTGGAAAAGCTGCAGTGAGAAAAGAGTTAGCATTCTGAAGAAAATTATTTCCCCAAGAGTGGCAGTAAGGAGTTTGCTTAGTTACACAGTAACAAACTTCTTAGTGTTAGATAATAATCTTAGGTAAAAATATGTCGACTTTGTAGAATTTTACCATAAATTCAATTCAAGTAACTTTTAAATTTATGATTACTCTTTGTGACCACAATATTAAGTTTTTCATTTGAAATCTACTTAAAAGCATCTATGCAGATGATAATTCTAAATGTTTTATATACTTTACAGTTAGCAAAGACATTCCACGATCTTCTGATATATTAATGCTGTCAGAAGCTCTGTTGCTAAAAGAATGTGAGGGAAGGAGTTTGCAATGTGAACAGCAGGACATGGGAGTCACACTTCTTATATTCACTACTCTAGAACATGACTCAGTGACCACAGTTATCCAGTGAGAGATTCTGAGCAAGACAAGGAATAAAGAATAGGTTCTTACAATGCCTGGTTGTTACAGAAAAGAAAGCAATGGATGAAATACAGAGAAAATGATCTAGTTTCTTTATAAGAATATGGAAGTGGAAGTCAAAGACTAAATGAAAGTGTTAAATGGTTGAATTTATAGTATTGATATTTATGGAAGTATTATACTATTTCAAAACACTAGTAATAATATATGAACTGAGAAGTCAGTATTTAATACTATATTTTATATGCCTGCCACTTTATGCATGTAACAACAAATAATGAAAGGAAAGGTCATGAATCTAAAATTGAGAAATAATGGGTATATGAAATACTATAGAGGGAAGAAAGTGAGGGGAAATGATATAATTATAATATAATCTCAAAAATAAAATTAATAATTTTAAAAAGGATAAATATTACTGCCAGATGCTATGTGTTTACCCAGTTGGTTTCAGTTTTGCTAGTGAAAGTTCTTCAAACCTCATTGTCCTTTACAGAAATTTAAAGGAAGATAAATTTTACAAGCTTTGATGTTAGGAATTTGCTTCAAGGATATAGTATCCATCCATGTTATAAAGAAAGTCTCATTTTATGTGTTTCCTTTAATTTAATTAAATACATTCAAATATACATGAGTGGATACTTTATATTTTTACTTAGTTTACTATTAAAGAGCTTGAGATTTTTATATTATTAGTGCTTTGGCTATAGTTTATGGTGTCCGTTTATATTGTAACAGTCTTCTGTATATAGTCATTTTTCATCAGGTTTGTAGATATTTTTCTGTCATCAACATTTTTGAGACACATTATATTTTACTGCAAAAATTCTTAATTTAAGTTTACTTTAGAGTATAATTTTGTGGTTTGGTATGCTAACAAAAAGAGTACAAACATGTTTGTGCTTTTAAATTTATTTGTTGATTGTAGTAAGGAGGCCGCCAGTTAGTTCCCAGCCACCTAGCTTGTTTAGACTCGAAATAATGACACAGAAACTGTGTTAATTAAATCACTGCTTGGCATATTAGCTCTAGCTTCTTATTAGCTACCTCTTACATATTAATTTAACCCATCTCCATTAATCTGTGTATTGCCATATGATAGTGGCTTGCCCGCAAAATTTCAGCATGACTGTCTCTGGTGGAGGTTCCATAGCTTCTCTCTGACTCCGCCCTTCTTTTTCCAAGAACACAGTGTAGCTTTCCTGCCTAGTTCTGTTTTTCCCTGCCATAGGCTCAAAGCAGTTCTTTATTAATTAACCTATAAAAGCAACACATAGACAGTAGGACTTCCGCCACCAATTAATTTATTTTCATTAATTATTATTTGAGTGGATCAATTTTATAATAATTAGTGTAATTTTGAAAATGTCATTTTATTTTATTTTTTCATGGGTATCTGTGTTTGTCTTCTTGGTATATGCACTTATATGCAGGAATCAATAAAAACTAGAGGAAGGAGTTCAGTCCCTTATTTAGAGTTATGGAGAATTAAAAGGCTTGACTTGGGTGTTTGGAACTGTATCTAATACCTGAGAAGTACAATAAGTGTTCTTCACCATTGAGTCATCTCAGGCCCCTAAAATGAATTTAAAACTGACAATTTTTCTTTGACTGACTCAAATTTCATCAGTTTATGTATGCAGAAAGCATTTAAATATTCAGTATTTCATATTAATTTTTTATTAAGACGTTTTAGAATATATTGATAAGAGCTATGATTTTGTCTTGGTGTGGTGATATAAGCTTGATACGTCAGCTTCTAGAGAGAGAAGAGATCTTAAATTTAAAGTCATCCTAGTCTAAGTGGTGTGTTTGAGGACAGCCTTGGCTGCATGAGACCTCGGAACCCTCCCATTTTCCAGTACTGCCCTTACCACAAAATGTGGATCTACTCCTTTGTCTGTCATGGACCCAAAACACTGAAGTCTAGTAGTTCAATAAATGGCAAATGGCTACAGACAGTCTTTCTCTCGCTTGTTTAATAATAGAAAATAAGCTGCTTTTTTTCTACTTAGCATTTTATTTATGTTAGTACACTCATTTTATTTATGTTAGCAGAAAACAGTATAGAAGGTTACAGGACATAACTAACATAGTTTTACATCATTAGACATTCTGCTTTACTGTGAATACCTTTGTCAAGATCATGAAATGAACATGAGCAAACCATACTTATCTAAACATTTTATTTATATTTATCTTAATTTTTAAATACAACCTCTTTTATTTTGTGGGAGTAAGCCTGTATTATGCCCTGTGGTTAGATCAATTATGGTCTCAATGGTTTAAAATCAAAACAGTTGTGATCATAAACCATGATTATATTTTATTTATTTTCCATAGTGGTTGTGTTAGCATAAGGTGTGGAAGTGATTCACTAGACAAATGATGCTGTCATTTTGTTTACAACAAAAGAACATTGAATATCTTAATTATAACTAGAAATATTAAGCTAAATACACTTATTTTTAAAATTAACACAGGGATATATTTTCTTTGGAGTTTCTCAATTTTCTAATTACAGAAAGGCTCATGCAGGGGTAGCTGACTTGCAATATTAATTTTAAAGAACATGTGAAGGTACTGTGTATTGAAACTGTCATAACTTCCTGAACTATATAAAAAATAATTTACCATGTGAATAAATAAGAAGAAAAACTACTATCAGTTTTGACCACATGTGAGCAAGAATTAATGCTAAAAGTGTTTTAACTTCTCTCTGATTATATGTGATAACTTATTTCTAACACTCATTTTCATCTATGCTTTTGATTTCATCATTATTTTTGTGGCTTTTCCCTAAAACACTTAGGATATATCTGCCTGTCAAATACATATAGAATGAAACACAAGGCTTCTAGAACATTGGGAACATAATGTGACTCTATCCACAGTAGAGTAAAAGGTAAGAGATTTGGATCTCAGAGTATAGCATAACTGTTGTCTTCCTATACATTTCCATTGTGTGAAATGTTGAGGTTCGTTTTGACATTTCACACATTGGTATCATGGCTTAATATTTTCTTCTTTGTCCATCCTGCTTTAACTCTGAAGGACAACTGGTAATTTAAGTAGTGAAAACACTTGCTATGGATGAAGCAGTCAAGTTTTCTTGCGACTTAATTACTCCTAGCATTGTAATGAAATGCTACCATGAGTAATATGTTGATGTTTTTCAAATTTGACCATTTAATATCTGGAGATTAGCAGTTAAGACATTGTAATGTGTTTTATATGAATGCTTATGAGTTTCGAAGGATGTATCCTGCAAATAATTAAGTTGAATGTCTCTAAATTGATTTGAGGTAGAGTTTCTCTTTCACCTGTGTGTTATCATAAAATTTCACTCATAGTTGATTGGTCCTCGTCTTTCTGATTCTTCATCATTGACTCTGTTAACTTTATTGCAATGCCTCATTTGCAAAAGAGTGAAGGAAGATTATGTTTTATTCTTTAGAGGGTGTAAGAGATTAGAAAGAACACCCATTTCTTGAAGTTCTTACAAAAGAGAAAAATCTCACTCTCCAGAGTGTTGATTCTGTGGAGACAACATAGATGTTTAGAGTTTGTGTCTCTAAAGTCCCAGGTTGAGCTTCTTTTCTTTGTTTGATCATAAAAGCTTTTATGATAAGTATTGCAAAATTAAAACACACACACCACTATGACATACTGCTGACTAGGTACTTAAGTCTGGAGCAATGGATTTTATTTTGCAGTATTTCACATATCTATTATGAAAACAGGGTAGGTTTTGAAAAGTTTTTATGCTATATATAATATGATAAATTTAATGAAATTTCCAACATTCTATCATGTGCATAAAAAGAAGTACTACATACTTTCCAAAAGAATTTTCTGTTTTATAAAGAACATATCAATTCATTGGAAGTTCCAATAATGTCATACTTTTACAAACATTTAAACTGAAAATGATTTTGAACTATACTCTAAGATTTATTTTGCCTGTTCTGGTGGTAGGTGAGGCAGTTCTTTGGTCAGTTAATGAGGACTTACATTCTGATGTTCATTTATCTTTGGAATAGGTTAAAATGCATTTCAGTGCTGCACTTCAAAAACCTCATAAGGACAGATGAAAACTGACCATTTAAAGATAGACTATTGACTCTTTTCTCAGCAAAGTAGATGCTATTATCGCCAATACTTTACATGTGGCTATTTAAAGTATTTAATAATTTTTCTCAACTTCAGTACTTTGTTATGCAATTATACTTTTAAAATTGTATGATATTCTTTTTAAATGGCAAAACAATCAAAGAAAAACCAGCTTGTACATAGTGATTACATAAACTTGAATGTGATACTGTTTTCTCATAATTTCAGATTTACATGAAAAGATTTTACTTCAGGATCTCCTTGAGAGTAATGCAAAACCAGAGCATTGTCACTGAGTTCATACTCCTTGGACTTTCACAGAATGCAGAAGTTGAGAAAATGCTGTTTATTGTATTTTTGTTGATCTATCTTGCAACTCTTTGGGGCAATATGATAATTGTGGTGACCATCATCTACAGCTCTGCACTGCTTGCCTCCCCCATGTACTTCTTCCTGATATTCCTGTCCTTATTGGATGCATGCACTTCTTCTACTGTCACACCCAAGATGATAGTGGACTTCTTCTATGAGAGGAAGACCATATCTTTTGAATGTTGCATGACACAACTGTTTGCTATACATTTTTTCACTGGGATAGTGGTGATTGTCCTGTCAGCCATGGCCTTTGACCGCTATGTGGCCATTTGCAAGCCCTTACACTATTCTTCCATTATGACCCGGAGGCTCTGTGGCATTTTGGTGGCAATATCCTGGGCTGGAGGCTTCTTGCATTCTATCATACAAATTACTTTTACTTTGCAACTGCCATTCTGTGGACCTAATGTCATTGATCACTACATGTGTGACTTGTTCCCGTTACTGAAGCTTGCCTGTACTGACACACACATATTTGTCATTTTGGTGTTTGCTAACAGTGGATCTATCTGCATCATAATCTTCTCTATTTTACTTGTCTCCTATGGTGTCATATTGTACTCTCTGAGAGCCCACAGCTCTGAAGGGAGACTGAAAGCTCTCTCTACCTGTGGATCCCACGTTACTGTTGTGCTTTTGTTCTTTGTATCATGCATATTAATATATGCACGACCAACATCAGCTTTCTCTTCTGAAAAAAATGCACTTGTATTTGCTACAATCATGACACCACTTCTGAATCCTATAGTTTACACTTTCAGGAATAAGGAAATGAAGAATGCTATCCGGAAAATGTGTAAGAGATTAATAGTGTCTTCTGATGACTATTAAAATATTTTGCTTTCAATTGTGGAGAGACATCCTGGTGTTTAAGAGCTTTTGTTGTACAAACAAAAAATATTAAAGATTTTCAGCACCCAAGTAAAAATTAATCATAATAGCACACTTTTCACAAAAATACTGGTGAAGAGAGTTATTGTAGAGCCCAAAGTCTCTTACCAAAACCATTGAGACCAAGGTTCAGTGGAGATTTTGTCTTAAAGAAATAAGGCAGAGAGAGCAACAACTGGACAATCAGGGCCTTCCATTTTCTCAGCATGCATATGGACAGGTACACATACCATCAACCCCTCATTTGTATACTCATGTACATACTATTAATACACACACACACACACACACACACACACACTGATGTACACACAAGGATAAGGATAGAGAAAGTTATCAAGAAAGTGAAACGCAGGAAGACCCCAGGAGTGGAGGGCATCATGGTGGAAGACCTGGAGGTGTCTACAGTAGGATAAGGGGCCAAGAAACTTCTCAGATTCTTCAGAGGTATATGGGAGCATAACATGATTCCCACTGAATGAAAGCACTCAGTCACAATTCCCATACACAAGAAGGACAAGCTGGACTGCTCAATTTATAGGGGCATTAGTTTGTTGTTCCATAGCAATAAGACGTTTTCCTCTATTATTCCTAAAATAACCAAGGGAAGAACAGAAGAAATCCTAGCAGAGGCCCAGTGCAGATTCAGTACTAACAGGAGCACAAATGATCAGAACTTCACTTTGAGGCAACTGGCAGAAAAATATGAAGAATTTGCTAAAGACTTTATGTCTGTCACATTGATTTAAGAAAGGCATTCAATAGCATTTGAAGGAAGAGACTTTGGGAAACAATGAGGCTCTTCAGATATCCAGGGAAAATCATAAGAATACTAGAAAATGCCTACAAAGATGCCTTTACATCAGTCAAAGACTGTGGAGAACTAAATGATCAGTTTAAGGTAATCATTGGAGCGTTTCATAAATGTATCCTCTCACCACTAATCTTAAATATATTCTTACATTAATAATAGCAATAGTCCTGGAGGATGAGGAGATAGACATACAGACAGGTGGTGTGTGAATCAATAACTTGTGTTGTGTCAATGATACATCACTATTTGCTGAAAGTACAAATGAGCTGCTGACAATGGTAAATAGAATTGTGGAAGTAAGTGAAAGCTTTGGTATGAAAGTAAACATGAAGAAGGCTGACATATAACACATGGTAAGGGCATCCAAGGATTTTAATGTTGTAATAAAGAATCAGAACCTCAAGCAAATTGTCAGCTTTGTCTATCTGGGATGAAACCTCAGTTCAAAGGAGGGAACTACTTCAGATGTCAAGAGGCAGATAGGGATAGGGAGGGTTACACTCCAGGCACTAGAAAAGGTTTGATCAGCAAAAGACACAACGACAACAACAAAATTACAAGTATATGAGACACCTTGTGTTGAGCTGCCATCTTTAAAACTATAAAACCTTGACACTGAAATGCTCCTCATAACAGTGGCTGAATGTGTTTAAGATGGCATGTCTCAGGAGGACTCCAAGCAAATTAACCAATAATGACATTTTTAACTGACCCCTTCTCTCAGCATTTGTTTGCTGTTCTTTTGTGATATTTGTCATTAAGTCTGTGGTAACTATAAATAAATGAATGAATGAATGAATGAATGAATAAATAAATAAATAAGCTCACTTGGTTTGCATGTTCCCAACTGCTGGGGATGATAAATAGTTTTCAATATAAATATGGAGAGAACTTATTGGAAGGATTTCTGAGGGGAAGACAACAGAATTTACAAGATAATGGACTACTCATAAATTATAACAGCAATTCCAATAGTGACATTGTGATGTTGTTAAATTTAACTCCCTGTTTGTTAAATTTAACTCCCTGTATTATAAAAGTAAGACATTGCCTCTGGTCCCCATCTGTTGTTAAGATAATTATCAGTCTGACTACAGGGTAAGGTCAGTTCAGACACCCTCTCCTCTATTGCTTCAGACACCCTCTCCTCTGTTGCTTAGAGTCTCAGCTGGGTTCATTCCTGTGTGTTCTTGGGCATTTTTCTAGAGCCAGGTTTCTTGCTAACTCTATAATGGCTCCATCAAACAAGATATCTCTTTCCTTGTTCTCATATCTGTTCTTCTTCCATCTCAACCACCCCATTCCCTTAAGTTCTCCTCCATCCCTCTTCTCCCCTGCCCTCTATCCCCTTACCCCCTGCTCCCAAATTTTTGTCTGATTCCAATTTCCAGGTGGGTCTATATATGTTTTTCTTTGGGTTCACCTTATTACTTAGTTTCTATAGGATCCTGAGCTACAAGCTTATTGTGCTTTGTTTATGACTAGCATTCACTTATGAGTGAGTACATACCATATTCATTTGGGGAGAGCTGGGTTACCTCACTCAGGATGATGTTTTTTAATTCTGTCCATTTGTGTGCAAAATTCAAGATGTCATTATTTTTTACTGCTGAGTAGTATTCTAATGTATAGATGTGACATGCTTTCTTTATCCATTTTTCAGTTGGGCATCTGGGTTGTTTCCAGATTATTACAATAATACTGCTGTGAACATAGTTGAACAAATGCTCTTGTAGCATGATTGATGACCCACATCAGAGCACTGGACTGAACTCCCAAGATCCAGTTGAAGAATGGAGGGAATTCAAGACCATGAAGGGGTCATCCACTGAGACAGTTTGCTTGAGCTAATGGTAGCTCACCAACTCCAATTGGACTGGGAGTGAACAAGCATGGGAACAACCAAGCTCCTCTGAAGGGGGTTAACAGCTGGGACAGACTAAGGGGCCACTGATAGTGACACTGGGATGTGTCTCTACTTGCATATACCGGCTTTATAGAATGCTATTCTCTTTGGATGTAAACCTTTCTCAGCCTAGACATAGTAGGGAGGGCCTTGGACTTTCCATAGGGCAGGGTACATGGTACTCCTTTAGAGTTGGAGGGGTGGAGGGAGGGTCTGTGGAGGGAGAGGGAGGGAACTGGGAGGAGGGGAGAGAGAGGGAATTTGGATTGGTATTTTTAAAGTAATAAATAAAAGAATAAAAGTAAGACATAGCAGGAAAATATTTGTGAACATGTGTTATAATAAATTCATATAAATTTCAAACCATGTTTGTTGTAAAACAGTATTCTGTCAAATAAAGTTGCATTATCAAATTATATTTAGTTATTTCTAACCATTTTCTTTTCAGTTATTCTTTGAGATTTTCATACAAGGTATTTATTTGATTCTTTCCCTGTTCCACATTTTTCTGTTTTTTATCTGTGTAGTTTTCACATGCAGGTAATTGGTCCCTCATGTTTTGATTCTTCTTCATTTACTGACTCCTTGATGGAGAAGCCTCATTCACATCTGGATATAGGAAGACAATTCTTTTAATAAACTTTCCTTTCATAGTTCTCTGGAGAATCATGCAAAACCAAAGCTTTCTCACTGAATTCATACTGTGGGGCTTCCACAGAAACCAGAAGTTGAGAAAATACAATTTTTGACATTTTTATGGTTATACAATTAAATTGTTAGGGACCACACATACACAGATGCACAACCCCACACAAATACAACAGACACACACACCCAAATTCTCTCATAGACACAGACACATAAACACACACACACACACACACACACCCAATCGTTTATAGTTTTTCATGTCTTATGTACTTCTTGTCCCTTCAGTATGAATTAATTTCTAATGTTACACAAAAAATGATTGTGAACTTCTGTGAGAAGACCATCTCACACAATGTGAGTATTGCAAACCCTTTTTTACTGAGTTTGAGGTGATTGTTACAACAACCATAACATAAGACTACTATGTAGCCATTTGAGAGGCCTAGCACTACTCTTGGGTCATGAACCAAAGACTCTCTCTCTCTTTTTTTTTTTTTTTGGTTTTTCGAGACAGGGTTTCTCTGTAGCTTTGGTGCCTGTCCTGGAACTAGCTCTTGTAAACCAGGCTGGCCTCGAACTCACAAAGATCCTCCCGCCTCTGCCTCCCGAGTGCTGGGATTAAAGGCGTGTGCCACCACCGCCCGGCTTCCAAAGACTCTCTTGTAGGAGTGACTTGGGCAGGGGGCTTTTTGAGTTCTATCTGTTCTGTCTGACAGATTAATTTACAATTGCCCTTCTGGCGACCCAGTGCCAATTGTAGCTTCATATATGATTTGTTCCCATTACTGAAGCTTACAAGCACTAACATACAGGTTTTGTCAATGACAACAATGGTTTTATATTCTTATTCTTTGACAACTATGATGTCATCTTTTTCTGTCTGAGAGCCTACAGATCAGAAAGGCAATGCAATGTTATCTCGATCTTTGGCTCCTACACCCTATTCTAGTTTTCTTCTTTGTTCTGGAAGTATTTATTTTTGAACTACTTATATCACCACTATTCTTTGAGAATACATCGTCATATATGCTGTTGTCTTGAAATCATTCCTCAAAACTATGGTTTACCTCTTTAGGAAATCAAGAATGCCATCAGGAAAAAGGGAAAGACATTGATAATTGTTTATGATAAGTATTAAAATGCTACATTTACAGATCTGGGGAGATGTCTCATTGGTAAGCTCACATGCTTTGCAAGTGTAAGAGACTGAGTTTGGCAAATCAGAATTTAGGACAAAGACAGACATGGGGCCATATCTTTAACCTAAGGATGCTGAAATACAGAAACATACCCAGGGGCTGATAAGGCAGCTAATCTTTCAGGAATGTAAAAGCAGAAGTTTCATTCAGACAACTTATCTCAAGAAAATAAAACCCTTGTGAGTAGATGGACACAGTCAGTGCCCTTATCTGGGCTTTGTTGACTTGTGCAAGTGCACTAATTTCCATATAAAAAAACACAAACAAAAAGAACACTACACTTAGAAAACTTATTGTCAAGAATAAGAGTCAATATCTATTTATGCAAGTATTTTGTGTTTTCATCACAATTTAGAAAGAGAACACATTGTTCTACAGAGAAGATACTTATATTCCACTAAAATCACACACACACACACACACACACACACACACACACACACACACACTTAATTTTTGATAAGAGACCAGAAACACAGACTTGGAAGAGACAGCTTCTTCAGGAAAAGTTTCTGATCAAACTTGATGACTCACGTAGAAGCATGAGACTAGATCCAGATTTATTAACTTTCACAAAATTTAAGTTCAAATGGATTAAAGGCCTCAACATAACATCAGATATACTAAACATAACAAAAGAGAAAATGTGGAATGCCCTTGAACTCATTGATACAGATAAATACTTTCTGAAAAGAACAAAGTTATCACAGGCACTAAGATCAACAGTTAATAAACAGAACCTCATGAAACTGAGAAGCTTCTTCAATGCATAGGACACTGTGATATAACCAAAGCTGTAACCTCAAGAAAGGGTTGATTCCTAAAGTATATAAAGACCCCAACAAAGTAGATATCTTAGTTAGAGTTTCCATTGTTGTGAAGAAACACCAGGACCAAAAAACAAGTTGAGGAAAAATGGTTTATTTGGCTTATGACTCAACATTTCTGTTCATCACTGAAGAAAGTCAGAGCAGGTATCCAAACAAGGCAGGATCCTCAAGAAAGGAGCTGATGGAGGGGCCATGGAGGGGTGCTGCTTATGCCTTTCTTCCCATGGCTTGTTCAGTCTGTTTTCTTATAGAACCAAGACCCTCCAGCGCAGGGTTGTCACCACTCACCATTGGCTGAACACTTCTCTATTGATCACTAATTGAAAAAGTGCTTTACAACTGGATCTCATGAAGGCATTTCTTTAATGAGGCTCCTTCTTCTGTCATGACTCTAGCTTGTGTTGTTTTGACATACAAAAAATGCCAGTATAGAAAATATCAATAAAACAAATAACCCAGTTTAATAATGGGATACAAACCTAAACAGAATTCTTAATAGAGGAATATCAAGGGGCTCTGAAACACTTAAAGAAATGTTCATCAGGGAAATATAAATCAAAACTATTTTTAGATTTCATCTTAAGTAAGTCAGTAAAACCAATGACACCTTCTGCTGGCAAGAATGTAGAGTAACATACACACATTGCTAGTGGGAGTACAAACTTGTACAGTCCTATGGTAATCAGTGTGATGTTTCCACAGAATGGTGGCTGTCTGTATACATCCAGTGATGCTTCTTCCTTCTGCAAAGACACTACTCTGCCATGTTTATTGTTGCTTCATTTATAATAGTCATATGATTTTTTGAGATGGATTATCATATGTGAATTTGGATTGATGTGGAGGAGGGATAATCAGGGAGGATAAGAAGGATGGGAACCGTGATCAGACTAAATATATTTTATTAAAAAAATGTCCAAATATGTATATTTACTGAATTATGCTACCTCTGAGTATTTCTTTATGTATATATATATATATATATATATTCCTGCCTCAACACATTTAATCTATGTAATTTTATAATATAATTATTAGAAGACATCAAAAATTCAACTATTCATCTTTAGAAACATCTGCATATGTATTGGTTTTCAAATATTTAATACAGAAATATTGAATTATAAATCAGGGAAAATGTGGGGGATGTAATATAACTTCCACAGAGTTAACTGGCATTTCAAGTCCTGTTGTTTGTATTTTTTTTGTTACTCCAAATTTCTTTTTATATTAATTGCTTAGATTTTTAAAATTCCATAATTAACAATGTTTTGCCTGCATGTTCATATGTGCATCATGTATGTGCCTGGTACCTGATGAGGTCAGAAGAAAACTTTGTATTCATCTGCAACTGGATTATAGTTGTTTTTGAGCCACCATGTAGGTGTTGTGAATCAAACATGGTTTCTCTCCAAGAACGACAGTACTCCTAAGTACTGAGCTACTTCTCCTTCCCCTCTTCCCCTTTTTAAGTTTTATGTTTTGAACTAAAAAAAAAAAACCTATAGGATTTCTTCATTATATATAAATGTTATAAATAATCATAAGCATATTTTTTCGATTTTCTTCCTTAATGAAGTTTAAAAGTATTATTTGTACTTTTTGAACTCTGTTTTTCATACACAAATAGATGATAAAGAATTAAGCAAAGAAGGAAAAAGTTACATTTTGTTATTTTTTGTTAGCAAAGTACTAGTAGCTTAAATTGATTTGAATACAGAAATTGTTAGAATCTGAATGCTAAACATTAAAGATCTCTTATCAGCTACTGTGGGGTATAATTCATGTCAGATGATTATTCTGTGTTGGGACAGACGTGTGACATTTTAATTAAAAGAATATAATCTATTCCTCTTAAACTCGTAGACTAGTGCTGCTTCACTACCATTATTCACAATCTTTTCATAAGTTACTCAATTTCTACTTTTTGAAGTCATACAAACAGATAAGAAGTGTAGAAACCAATACTTAAGAATTATACAATTTTGCAGACTATATGACTTGTTTCATTGTTTAAGTGATCTGAGAGATAACTTTTAAGTTTCCTCTCAAAAAGCAATGTCAAGACTACATTCCTTATCTTAAAATGTTCTTCAAGATCCTTTCCATATTGTAAAAATACACTATATCCATCCAAATCTAGAAAATCCATTTATGCTTTTTAACTTAAGATATAAGTCAAAGATTTTGGCCCAAGCCTAAGATTCCATTGTTTCTGAAGCTAAGAGAGAACAAGTTCAATTTCGACTATGGAGTAAAACAGACAAACCCCAACCTAGCCACAAATGCTATAGATACACAAGCACAAGAAATTTAGCATAAGTGAGCAACATTCAAATTAACATATACCTTTTAAAAAAAGGTTTTCATAAAATATATTTCTTTGAAGAGTTGTCTTGGATACTTTATTTCTCAAACAATATACATTTCACACAGGAATTAATGAAATCATTACTTATAAAAGGACCCATAAACTATTGTTTAATGAGTAACTGAACAATTTGCTTAAATTTACTAGAGAAACACTGTAAAACACTCATATAACAATGTTTTCTCTCTAAATACAGTGTTATATGAAACAATTATTGTATAGAAACTTATTATTCAAAAGAAAAATACCATATGTGGACTTACAAAATTCTTATTTAAAAAAATATTGAATATGAAAAACAAGGATACAAAAATCTTTCTAGCGACAGAATTCAGCATATAAGGAAAGTAAAAAAGAACTTCTTTTGGAAACATTAAGTCTTTCTAGCTATTTTAATAAAAGAGTTTTAAACAAGCAAGTATTCAAGCAAAAAATTATATCTCAAACACAAGCAGAAATAAATATTAAAAACTCAGGGGAATAATAATAACTCTCCCAGATTGGTCACCTTTTAGAGAAACCTCTATAAATCTACTGATAACACAATAGGAAGACTTGGTTTTTGTATTTTTCTTGCATCCTGAGACCATGCTGATGGCAGAACCTGAGAAGACATGCTAACATGCTTTGCATAAACTTCCAGAATCACTGTTTTCTCTCTCAGGTGTACAGGGTAGTCAGACACAAATGGAATTTTGGTCACCACTGAATAGACATCGCTAGAAAGAATAGGTGATAACCTAACTTCAGACTTTTCTCAGTTGTGCTTCCTGATGATCTGTTTAAGGTACATTTCAACATTTTACTAATGACATTAAATTATATGGAGTGCTTTAAGTGTGGATGCTGCGTGTAAAGGTACTGTGTTTAAAGCAAGGAAAGTGCATACTATTCACAGCTGTGCATATGGGGTTACATACACTCTGGTGTTCAGACTCCTCGTCATTAGTCTGGATATTATGATTATATTATTGTGAAAAATGGAAGTGATGAAAATGACATATTAAGAACTCAGAGGACGGAAATTTTCAACTAATAATTTCTCAGATGCTCCAAAAACTCAGTTGTCAGAGTGAGAACATTGTCGTTCCTTCCTTTATTCTTCCTCCTTCTCTCCTTCCTTCCTGTGAATGTCTGCTTCTTTAAGTCTAATAAAATTAAATACATTTTCAACTTGTCATCTTTAAGTTGAAACCAAAAAGACATGATAAATGCTGTTTTATATTATCTCTCCACTAGCAGCTTATTTGTTTTTTGGAAAAATTGTTTCAGCAAGTAACACATGTGTTCTTACTCTTCTGATAACATTGTTTAGAAAACAATATGCTTGAAGTTTTGTAAGGAATGATGACACAGGACCTGGGTTAGTTGGGGTGTTTGTCAATGATAGATAAAATTAAACATATTTTTTTCCATAATTGGACACTAGGTATGGTACAGGGAAGGGTACTTCTGTCTATGTGATGCTTGTGATCGGAAACCACAACTACATTACGTTTATTTTCCATAGTGGATGTGTTAACATGAGTTTTGAAACTTGACTCACTGGGAATTGTTAGTGTCATTTTTGTTTGTAACAAATAAGCAATGAATATCTTAATTAAAATTAGAAATATGAAGTGAAATTCACTTAATATTAAAATTAGCATAGGGTTTTATTTTCTTTGGAATTCCTCAGTTTTCTACTTGTAAGAAGGCTCACATGGGAGTAACTAACCTGGACCACTAATTTTAAAGAACATGAGGAGGCACTGTGTATTAAAATTGTCACAACTCACTAAAACATTTAAAAATAATTTGCCATGTGAATTATTATGAAAAAAAGCAATTGTCAATTTTGACCACATGTGAGCAGGAATTATAATAACTAACAGTTTCTTAACTTCTCTCTGATTTTATGTGACAATTTGTTTTTAACACTCATTTATATCTATGCCTCTAATTCCATCCTTATTTTTGTGACTTTTCCCTAAAAAACTTAGAATGTACCTACTTATAAAATCCATGAATGAAATTCAAGGTGTCTAGAACTTTGATAATATAAGGTAATACAATCCACGGTGACAGTTTTGGATCTGAGCACATGTCTCAGATTTGGAGTAGCTGTTGTTTTCAATTACATTTACATTGTGTAGAATGCTAAGTTCATTCTGACATTTCATGAATGAGCATCACATCTTGTTGTCTTTGTTTTTCCTGAATTAGCTCTGAAGGACAATTGGTAATCTAAGTGGTGATCATCCTAATGTATAATAAAGGATTACCTCCTGATCCAATGACTTTATAGGGTTTCTTTCAGACCACTGTTTCCTTGATTATAGCATGTGAATAATATTAAATAAGGTAATAAGGAACTGAACTCAGGACATCATGTAAATTATTGTTGAAAATAAATAGCCTGTCGATATCATATAATATATTTATGAATATTCGAAATGATGATTACTTTCTTTAGATGTCACTTATTTAAACATCTCACATTTCATCTCAGAACAAACATTTTTTTATACACACAGATATTTTACCAGTAGACATGCGTATATACAAATATATTCATGTAAATATATATGCATGAATATATTCATACATGAGGATAATTCACAGAAAAAGATACAGACATCTTTTGGGTGGTAACTACCAGAAAAAATATATTAGAAAGCTGGAATATTTACATAAAGGATTTGTGGAAGTACTTGCTTTGGATGATACAGTTGAGTGGGGTTTTTTGTGAATTAATCACACCTAACACTATAATGGAACGCTACCATGAGTAACATTTTGATATTTTCCAAATTTAAACATTTAGTACTTGGAGATGAGCAGATAAGACATTATGAGAAGTTTTATAGTGAATTCTTTAAATTTGAAAGCATGCATCATAGCAAATAATTAAGTTAGAAGACTCTAAATTTCATTTGAGTCCTTGGCCTTCTGATCCTTCATTATTGACTCTGTTGCTTTATCAAGATGTCTCATTTACAAAAGGACAAAAGAAGACTATGCTTTACCCTTTAGACGGTGAAAGGGATTAGGAAGAACACCCCTTACCTGAAGTTTTTACAAAGGAGAAAAATCTCATTCCTGACCCTGTTAATTCTGTGGAGATATCAGGAATGTTAGATCTTCTGTCTGTAACAACCCAGATTGAGTATTTTTTCTTGTTTGATCATAAAATTGTTTGGTAATTTTTGAAAAATTAAAACTTACAAACCACTATGACAATACTGACTAGGTGTAGGTATTTAAGGTCAGAGCAACTTTTTTTATTTGTGTTTTTTGTAGTAGTTCACTTAGCTGTTATGAAAACAGGATAAGTTTTGCAAAGTTCTTGTTATTTTATAAAATGATGAATTTTGTGAAATTTACAACCTTTCAACACATTCATACAGAGGAGTGTTGCATACTTTTTTAAATAATTTTTTGTTTTATAAAAGCAGATTAACTCATTGGAAGTTCCAATAAATCAACATGTGTACACACATTTAAACTGAATCTATGATTTTGAGGTTTGTCCTAAAATATTTTGCCTTTTCTGCTGGTAAATAAGTCAGTGTTGTGATCAGATAATGAGACTTACAATGTGTTCTTCACTTATATATAGGATATTTAATAATGTATTTCAATGTTTTACTTTGAGAATCACTTAAGGACTAATGAAAACTGACCCATCATAAGTGACCCTTCATAGATAGACTACTGGGTTTAGTATCACCAAAGTAGATAATTTTATCTTCAAAATATCAAATGTGGCTATTTAGAGTATTCAATAATTTATCTCAACTTTAGAACTACATGTTATGCAACTATGCCTTAAAATATTATTTTTAATGGCAAAACAATCAATAAAGTACCAGCTTGTACATGGTGATTATATAACTTTAAAGATGTATTCTTCTCTCATAAATTCAGACTTATATGAAAAGATTTTACTTCAGGATCTCCTTGAGAGTAATGCAAAACCAGAGCATTGTCACTGAGTTCATACTCCTTGGACTTTCACTGAATGCAGAAGTTGAGAAAATACTGTTTATTGTATTTTTGTTGATCTATCTTGCAACTCTTTGGGGCAATATGATAATTGTGGTGACCATCATCTACAGCTCTGCACTGCTTGCCTCCCCCATGTACTTCTTCCTGATATTCCTGTCCTTATTGGATGCATGCACTTCTTCTACTGTCACACCCAAGATGATAGTGGACTTCTTCTATGAGAGGAAGACCATATCTTTTGAATGTTGCATGACACAACTGTTTGCTATACATTTTTTCACTGGGATAGAGGTGATTGTCCTGTCAGCCATGGCCTTTGACCGCTATGTGGCCATTTGCAAGCCCTTACACTATTCTTCCATTATGACCCGGAGGCTCTGTGGCATTTTGGTGGCAATATCCTGGGCTGGAGGCTTCTTGCATTCTGTCATACAAATTACTTTCACTTTGCAACTGCCATTCTGTGGACCTAATGTCATTGATCACTACATGTGTGACTTGTTCCCGTTACTGAAGCTTGCCTGTACTGACACACACATATTTGTCATTTTGGTGTTTGCCAACAGTGGATCTATCTGCATCATAATCTTCTCTATTTTGCTTGTCTCCTATGGTGTCATATTGTACTCTCTGAGAGCCCACAGCTCTGAAGGGAGACTGAAAGCTCTCTCTACCTGTGGATCCCACATTACTGTTGTGCTTTTGTTCTTTGTGTCATGCATATTAATATATGCACGACCTGCATCAGCCTTCTCTTCTGAAAAAAGTGTATTTTTATTTGCCACCATCTTGACACCACTTCTGAATCCTACAGTTTACACTTTCAGGAATAAGGAAATGAAGAATGCTATCTGGAAAATGTGTAAGAGATTGATAGCAGTTTCTCATGACTATTAAATTATTATACTTCCAGTGCATTGGAGACAGAGTGTTAGGTAATAGCAATGTAGTGCAAACTTAGAATATTTTTACTGTTGTTCAGTACCCGTGTCAAAAGCCAGACATGGTAGTACACTTTAAATGAAGTACTGGTGTTGTAAAGTATTACCAAAACTAGTGACATCAAGGTTCAGTAGAGAGCTTGTCTTAAAGATATAAGGAAGAAAGCAGTAAATGTACAGAGTCAGTGCATTCCTTTGTCTCAGCATGCATGTGTGCAGGTACATACAACATGTACTTCTCATTTGTTTATATACACATGCACATTATTCACATAGACATGCACAAACAAATCAATAATTACAGTTAGAAAACTAATTTTAAAAATATTAAGAAGTCAGGGTTGGGGATTTAACTCAGTGGTAGAGAGCTTGCCTAGCAAGCACAAGGCCCTGGGATTGGGCCTCAGCTTCAAAAAAAAAAAAAGACAAAATAACAAAAATATGAAGAAGTCACTATTTATTAGGAAAAGTAATTTATTAGTCATTATTTTTAAAAGATGGCATCATTTTCTATAGGATGCATTAACGCTGGTGTGAGAAAACTGTGTTTCTAAGATCACACTTTCACTATGAATTGACTAATTAGCATTGACATATGAAAATTTGTGGAGACACAGAACTGGCTTAGAGTACAGGCTCCTCCTGGGACAGATGAGATGAAGTTGGGAAATGATTGCTTGGCAGACCAAGCATAAATGGAAGCATACTTTCTCTGCTCATTTCCCAAAGTTCTTTCAGAATTTATACATTTGATAACGAAGTGGCTTTTGAGCTCAGTTTTTCAGGCTTCACCAGATATAGATTAACAAAGTGCTTTGCTTCCTTATACATTTTGATTTGCTTCTTTATACTTTTTATTTTGTATACTGCTTTTTATTAAGACATTGGTTCATGCAGGGTGAGGCAAGAGTATCTCATGATCATCTGAGTGGGTAAGAGAGGTTTGAGAGTTGAGGTAATGATTTTTAGTCTGTGTAAAAAGTCATGAAAATAAAGCTTGTTATGCAGTTGTTCACACTCTGCATCCCCTGTGTCCTGATATGCTCGAAACCCTTACCAAGGAACCCCAATGCACTAGATGTTGGCAAAAATTGAAGCTAATTTAATTTTATTCTTTCAAAAAAACAGTGATTTTTCAAACACTTGGAATGAGTAAATTTGTCTTACTAAATTAGTGTGTATTTTAAGTAAGGAGAAGAAGCATATGTGAATGCTCCAAGAGAAAATGGGTTCCTATAAGAGATGATGAGAACTCAGAACCTAGAAATGCATAGGCTCACGGTTAAAGCCTAAAGTCTAAGTGTTGCTGGATCATTTGAACACATTTTAAACTTGGGACTCGTCATGCCTGGAGGAAAGTTTGAGTCAGGTGCTGAATTTCTAAAATGACTAGACAATTAGAATTTCTAAGGATTGATGTGGGTACCTCTCTTGGATGAGCTATGTGACTTGATTCCCAGGGAAAACCACATGTTACAGCATAAACCATAGACAAATATTGATTATTATCTAAAATGTTCATATGATGAGCATATATCTCCTGTTATTTTCAGATGCCTTAGTTAAGGTTTCTACCGCTCTGTAGTCACCATGACCATGGACCCTTCTATAGAAGGAAACATTTATTTGGTGTTGTTGACAGTTTTAGAGGTGTAGTGCATTATCATTATGGTGAGACATAACACCCTGTAGGTAGACATGATGTTGGAGAAAAAACTGGGAGTGGAGAATATTCTGCATCTTAATTTTGCAGGCAGCAGGAAGCTGACTGAGACCCTGGACATTATTTTGAGCATAAGAGACCTCAAAGCCCACCACCACAGTGACATCATTCCTCCAACAAAGACACACCTACTTCAATAAAGCAACACCTCCTAATAGTACTACTCCCTATGAACTTATGGGGAACAACTACATATAAACTACAAGAACAGAGAAGAAAATCTAGAGGAAGATTTGAAATTTGTTTGCACAAGATTAATAAATTTCAATTTATTTTATGAGTTCAGTATTTTTCCTCTTATAATTTACTTGCTTTTGAGGGGGATTTCATGTATACATCTGGATTTATGTTATTTCATCACTTTTCTGTTCTTTTCAATTCATTCTGTGTTTCTTAATCTTCCATATATGCATGTATTTGTCTCTAATTATTATTGTTGCAAGCACACACATAAACATATGCACAGACAAATATAACATATAGATTTATAAGTAACAATTGCTGAATTTATTTAGTGTTGAATATACACACACACACATATATATATGTATACATACAGATACAGATATAGATATATATGAGTATGTATGTGTATTTGAAACTTTCTTCTTAGAATTGGTAACATATTATAGAATTATCATTTTTTAATACTTGTTATCTTTCTGATTTTAATACTTTGTGTGTCCATGTAAGAATTATATTTTATTATTGTAAAAATATATCAATGAACAAGGCAATTTATGTATTTTTATTTTATATTATATTTTCTTTTATTTTCATTTTGTTCTCTTGAGACAAGGTCTTTCTACATGAACTCAGGAGTACTGAAACTCACTATGTGGACAACAACGGCCTCGAGCTCACAGAGATCTGCCTACTTCTGCTCCCAAGTGCTGGGAATAAATGTTTGAACTAACATGCCCAGTACATTAGATTTTCTTATGTTCAGAATTCATGTGGAATCTTCAGCAAATTATTTGAATGTAACTTACTTTTTTCTTTAACTAAAAGCTCTAACATTCCAAAGAAATTTTGTCATCTATGGGATGCTCCAGCTGGTCTAGATAACTTATTTGTAAAAATTCAAGAAATAATTAAAATTTTCTACCATATATGAATGAACTCCCCTTAAGATGCTAAATGCTAATACTGTGGTGGTGTCTTCTCAGTTTTATGTGCAAAAGCCAAGATATAAAAATGTGTCTGAGATTGATAAATTCCTATTGGAGAGTGTAAGTATGAAAAACTGAAAGTTTATTGCAAGGAGAACCCGCTTGTTAGTCCCGGCTGCCTGGCTAGCTTAGCCCTAAAATAACCACACAGAACCTGTAAGAATTAAATCACTGCTTGGCCCATTAGCTCTAACTTCTTGGCTAACTCTTACATCTTAGTTTAACTTACTTGTATTAATCTGCATATCACAACAAGGTCGTGGCATACCAGCAAAGTCAGCACTTCTATCTCTGGCAGCAGTTCATGGCAATTCCTTGACTCTGCTTTCTTCCTCCCAGAATTCAGTTCCATCTTTCCCACCTACCTAAGTTCTTCCCTATCAATAGGCCAGGGAAGTTTCTTTATTCATTAATCAATGAAAGCACATAGACAGAAGGTCCTCTCACACCACAAGTTGCTTGTTTTATATTTTTTCAAAAACTAGTGTGCACTAAAAGTTTTAATATTCTGAGATAATTTTTAAATCAATCCCTGTAATTTTCATGTCTTTCTCACAGTAGATACATCTTCTTAATGCTGTATGCCACCATAGGGTTCTTGGTTAAGTAGTTCATATGTCCCTATGAACTATGAGAGAGCTTAAAGATGAAGATGTGATATCATTATATGAAAAATTGCTTTTGAAACTTGTGAATGCAAAGATTGAAATAAAGCTATGAAATAAAATACTGAAAACACTAACCAAGGCATACAAAATGTTCCATTGTACATCACATTCAAACATTACTTTATATTTCCTTCACTCCTGTTGTACAGTTATGCATTCTAGTACTGTTATTCCAGGAGAAAAACAGTTATAGTTTTTAGCTGTGAAATAAAAATTGGATGACATTTACCCATAGGCAGAGTCAAAGAGGTGCAATGTAGCTGCCAAAAGAGCTAGTTAATAAGACATTGAAGCTAATAAGCCAAGTAGTGTTTTAATTAATATAGTTTCTATGTGATTATTTCGGGTCTGGGCAGCCGAGAAACAAACAAGCAGTCCCCGCCTATATAATTATAACATTTCTCTTTACTTTTCTACCCTCTAAACACTCCAAAGTTACCCATTTGTTCTCTTTCAAATTCATGGTTTCTTTTTTTATTGATATTTTCTATAAGCATGTATGTGTATGCATCTGCTACACAATCCTAAATATAACACGTTCAGATTTTATATTATTATTTGGATATATGTTTTAGGGTTAAATGTTTTTGATTAGATAGCCAGTTTTGGTAAAAACTTTCCTGGGGAAGGCTATTTTTCCTACTTTTAGAATTCCTTAGTGTTTGTAGTTCATTTTTTTGGGATGAGGCTCCATGGACTCTCCTTCATCCACCTTGGGAAATCTATTGTTTTATCCTTCTTTAGTTCAGATTTTGTTGATCATCTTGGTATAATTTTATGGGTATGTGGTCTGACATTACCAGAGTTCACACTCTTATCACATACTCCCTGATCCTTTGGCTTTTACAATCTTTCTAGCCCCCTTATTACAATGTTTCCAGGAATTTATGTGCTGAAAATTGTTTTATAGATGTATCCAATGGGACTGGGATCCACAACTGTTCATTATAATTCACTTTGCTTTTCTCTAATGATTTCTATATATGTTGCAGAGATGTTTTTCCTGTGAGGAATCAGAGTTACTCTTATTAGTGATTATAGTGAACAATATTTAGAATGTAGTTAGAGGTTATGCTGTTTTTTATAAGGCGGTGTTGTAAGTGCTCCTCCTAGATGAATGACCTCAGTAGCTATGAGTGCTTGACTAGATTTCTGATATCAGGCACAATTTATAGCTTGTTGAGTAATATTAAACACAATTGAGAGATTTGTAGTTTACTGAAAAGGTATACACACCACTCCTGCATTCTAAGAGTTATGGTGCCATGATGGTATTGTGGTACATAGGCTTTATAGCTAGGTAGTACAATTCATTGTTTCCCTCTTTTGGAAGCTTCCATTGTGCTTTCTGGTACCATTAAAACTCATCCTCAGGCCAGAGATATTTATGTCAGTTATATTGGGGGTCTATGAAGTGAATGGTGTGTTCAGCAATAGGGACTTACCTTCCACCTCTAGTGACAAACAAGTACATAGGGAATATAAAGCATATTTTGGGAGTTTCATGGACAACTTTAACTAACTATTTAAAATAGGACTTCTTGTGCCTGCTATTCAGGGTTTTGTTTTCTAGTGTTTGGCTCTTGGAGAGAGCATTGTCAGCTCAGGTGAGAAAATTTTAATTAAACTTTGTATGTGCATTTACATACTGATGTATATAAATTGTATCTTTTAGATAAATAGTTAATAGTATGATTTCTCATGATTTTCCCCCTGTTGTCCTTATTGTTATTTAGCCCTTTCCATACCTCTCCTGCATTTGTATCATTCTTCCATCCTTAATTTGAGCACTTTTCTTTTAGCATTTTCTTGTCAGTTCATTTGTATTCTACTATTTCCTCACTATTGTCCCACTACCACAACACCAGTGGTGCATTTTGTTTTCCTTCTTTCTGTGGGTATTCCAGGATATGTATTCAAATCTGATGATATGAATCTAGAAGCCTCCAATGACATTTGTCTTTCTGAATCTAGGCCAATTCATGCAGTACATCTTTTGTAGTTGTATGTAATTACCTCCAACATTCATGGTTTGGTTTTGTTTTATAGCTGAATAATATTTCAGAGTGTATATGCACTACATTTTATTACATATTGTTTTTTTAGGCCTTTGCCATTTACTAGTTATTTTGTACATAGCAGCAATGAGCATAGCTGAGCAATTATATGAAAAGTAGGATGCTGAGACCTTTGGCATATAACAAGGTATGGTACAGCTGAATGATATGATTGACTAGAGTTTTGTGAATTCTCCATACTGATTTGTTTATTGACTGCAGCAGTTTTCAATCTCACCAACAACGAGAGTTTTAACCCATACCCAGCATTTGTTTTCCATTTTTTGCTTATCTTTGCCATTATAACTAAGACAAAATGGCATCAGTAAACTTGTTTTACTTTGCATTTCCCTAATTGCAAACAATGCTGAAAATTTTTCAACTTATTTTTTTTTTGCTCTGTTTCATTTTGTTTTATTTTGGTATTTTAATATGTCCTGTTGCATTTTTACTTAATAATTTTTAGTTTTGGGTTTTATTCTTTGAAAAAGAGAAAGAACATGAAGTTGGGTGAGTAAGGAGATAGGGAGAATCTAGGAGAATTTGGAGTGAATAGAATATCCTCAAACCTGTGACATGAAAAAATAAAATCTAAAAATAATTATTGCTTTTTTCAACTTTATTTTTTTAATATTTAAACACAAAACTATAGTACATTTTCTTAATTAGTGTCTGGTGGGGTAAGACCCAGTCCACTATGGGTGATGCCAATTCTGGACTGGTAGTCTTAGGTTCTATAGGAAGCAGGCTTAGTAAACCATAAGGAGCAAGCCAATAAGCAACATACCTCCATGATCTCTGCATAAACTCCTGACTCCAGTTTCCTGCTCTGTTTTAGTTCCTGTCCCACATTCCTTCAGTGGACTATAGTGTAGATGTATAAGTCAAGGAAATCCTTTGCTCCCCTATTTGCTTTTTGATCACAGTTTTTTGATCAAAAAAACACTTAGTTTTTTTTTACACATAGTGATAAAAACACTAGTGAAGACAGTTTTCTGCTTGCCTAGAACTATATAGACCTGGCTGGTCTTGAACACAGAAATATTTTCCTTTCATTGCCTCTTGAGTGTTGAAGTTAAAGCATATGTCACCACAAGAAGGCATATTTATAGTAGTTTTGGAACAAATTAATAGTGTTAAAAATGAGAATAATAGGCCCAAACGAGAAGCAGAAGGAAAGAGAACGTGAGCAAAGAAGACAAGACCAGAGAGAACCTTCATCCGACGAGGGATGGCAATACAGACGGAGACCCACATTGGAGCACTGGACTGAGACCCCCAAGGTCCAAATGAGGAGCAGAAGGAGGAAGAAAATGAAAAAGGAAATCAGTACTGTGAGGGATGCGATCACCCACTGATACAAGGGGACTGATCTAATGAGAGTTCACCAAGGCCAGTTGGACTGGGGCTGAACAAGGACGTGATCCAACCAGATTCTCTGAATGTGGCTGGCCCGGAGTCTTTCTGAAAAGCCATTGACAGTGACACTGGAACTTGTTTCCTCTGCATATACTGGATTTTTGGGATCCAGTCTGTTTGGATACTCACCTTCCTGGACCTGGAGGGAGGGGGGTAGGAACTTGAACTTCCCACAGGGCAGGAAACCCTGACTGCTCTTAGGGATGGAGAGGGAGGATGAGAGGGAGTGGGAGGAGTGGGAGGGTGTTGGGAGGAGGGGTGGAAATGGAAACTTTTATAATTTAATAAAATTACTTTCTCATAAAAAATGAGAATAATAGCATATAAAGACATATAAAACCTCAGTAGATACTGTTTCCTAAATAAAAATTTAAAATGTTTCAAAATAGTGGTTTTTTGATCTCATGAATTTTCTTTAATTTAATGGAAAAAATCTTTGCCATCTGTATATATAACAGAGAATTAATAACTACAATATACAAAGACCTTTAGAAACCAAACAATAACAAACTAAATCTAAAGTCAGAGAGGAACACTTCCTCTTCTGGACTCAGTGGAGCATTTTTAGTTACATGTGCACATATCCAGCCCTCACTCACATATACACACAATTTAAAAAATAATTAATAAAAAACTAAATAACACATAGTTAAATAGCTCAACCAATTAGTGGACTAAAGAACTAAATAGTTCTCAACATATGGCATACAAATAGACAACAGACACATGCAAAAATATGTTCAACTTCACTAGCCGTCAGAGAAATACAGGTTAAAAACTTCATTGTGATCCTGTGTTCTACCCAGAATATAAATCATTAGCAACACGGTGCAGACTCTGTAAGTTATGTATTGTAAATAGTGATGCAATAAATATTGATGTGTAAGTATCTCTGTGATATGCTGACTTGGAATCATTTAGATGCACTCACAAGAGTGGTACAACCGAGAGAGTTCAACAATTTTTTGTGAAAATTTTCTACTGATTTTCACAATGACTGGATTAGTTTATAGTTTCTCCAGATATGTAAAAGTTTTTCTTTTTTCTATAACTTTGACAAAAATAATTTTAAGGTACAAATCTTATAATTGATTTTTTTGATGGTTCTCCTAAAAAGTTTTTTTTTTTTTTTTACCATTTGTCATGAATTACTCATGTATCCTCTTAATCCCTCTGATCCCCTAATTAATTTTTCAGCCCCTATCTCTTGGTTAAAATGTCATGATTTCCTTTGTGCTTTATCTTCATACTTCAGTAGATATAGAAGCTATCTAAATAATATCACCAAATATTTTCAAAAATATACAAATTGATATAAAATTTGGGGCTGGGAGATAAATCAGTTGCAAAAGTTTTTGTTTCAATGCATGAGATTCTGAGTTTCTAACATGCATGTAAAATGCCAAGAACAGTTGGACAAGCCTATAATTCTAGTGTTCAGAGATAGAGATATGAAAACTTAAATCCCCCGGGGAGATATAGGAAATCATATAATAAATCTAGCTGAATTGTTGGGTTTCAGAGGTTGGAAGACATACTATAATAAAAAATAAAGTGGAAAGGTATAGAGTAAAACATAGTAATGTTGACTTCTTACCTCTTAAGTATACATACATAAAACCACATGCATATATCACATACATACAGTTTTGTATGATCAATAAGAGGGAACACTTACCTTGTCCTGTAAAGATGGCTAGGAGAGAATCTATTATATTTTTTTCTAAGTAGACATATTTTTCAGCCTTCAAATATTCATGTTTATATGTATAAATTAGTGTATTACTTAGCCATAACAAAGTAGCTTAGTTTTAAAGAAACTATTTCTTTATGATTTGAGATTGTAAAATAAATATGTCTTTTTATTTTCCCTTTCATTCAACTGAAAGAACTATGGGCAACTAAGGAATTCTGAGAAATATTCTTCTCCATAGTAAAGCATACCAATTCATTATTTAATACAATGGTTATTCCATAGCAGATTCTTTTTTTTTAAACATCCTCTTTCTAAATTTATTCTATTAATATTTATTTATCTGAGGCAATCAATGTTCAAGTATTAAAGCCATATATTCATTTTATCTTCACTAGAATATCAAAAGTACAAAATAAGATAAAATGTATTCATTTTCATAGCTTCTTTCACTCAACATGCTTTGAATTCAGGCTTCATTGCTTTTTGTAGAGCACTGATTTCTGCTAACATTCAATAAATATGACACATTCAGCCCACTTAATGTTAAGCAAATATGACACCTTCACCCCCTTCACTGTGACTGTTAATCTTCAGTGTTAATATCACATTATTTAAATTCACTGAGGAGACAACATACAGAGAATTTTAACCAGGGAAAGAAGATCCACCCAAAGCTGGACGGTATCATTCTTTGGACTGAGGTCCTGGACTCAATAGAGGAAAGGATTTGAACAGCCACATTCATCTTTCTGCTTCCTTTCAGTGGACATGCAACCCTTCTCGCACCACTGCACATATAAAAAGAGTTGACTTAATGCCCCTTGAACAAAGAATGGATAAGGAAAATGTGGAACATTTACACAATGGAGTATTACACAGCAGAAAAAAATAACAACATCTTGAAATTTGCAGGCAAATCTTTGGATCTAGAAAACATCATATAAAGTGAGGTAACCCTGACCCAGAAAAACAAATATCATATGAACTAACTCATAAGTGGCTTTTAGACACAAAACAAAGAAAAACAGCCTACAATTCACAATCCCAGAGAACATAGGCAACAATGAGGACCCTCAGAGAGGTATACAGGGATTTAATCTACATAGGAAGTAGAAAAGGACAAGATCTCCTGAGTAAATTGGGAGCACAGGGACAATGGGAGAGGATTGATGGGAAGGGGAGAGGAAGGGATTGCAGCAGTGAAAAATTTAGAGCTCAATAAAATCAATAAAAAATAAATAAAGAGAGTCCACCTCACTATCTTGCCTTCTCCCCATAATGAACTATGCTCTCAAACTGTGAGCCAAAATATGTTTCTTCCCTTAAGTTGCTTTCTACCATGTACTTTTATCACAGCAATAAGAAAAATAAACAATTACTTCTATTATCCATTAGCAGCCTTTTTTGCCTTCCTTTTTGCTTGAACTGTACTATTATAAATAAACTTTTTAGAAAAATTGTTTTAGAAAACTGTTTTTTACTACCTTAATTTATATATTACTTTTTTTCCATTAGACTTGTTTATTCAAGTATCCGAAACCCCTCCAGAATCTAGTCTCTTGCAAACCCTAAAATGGCTCCCTTAGTTGAGATATAAAGTTCCCTGCTCCCATAACCATCCTTCCTCCCCCCCCCCATTCCCCCAAGCCATCCAACTTCGAATGGCCAAAAGACACTTAAGGTCATGCTCAACCTCCTTAGCAATCAGGGAAATGCAAATCAAAACCACTTTGAGATATCATCTTACACCTGTCAGAATAGCTAAAGTCAAAAACACCAATGATAGCCTATGCTGGAGAGGATGTGGAGTGAAGGGAACACTCATCCATTGTTGGTGGGAATGCAAACTTGTGCAGCCACTGTGGAAATCAGTGTGGCGGTTTCTCAGGAAACTGGGAGTCAACCTCCCCCAGGATCCAGCAATTCCACTCTTGGGAATATACCCAAGAGATGCCCTATCATACTACAAAAGTATTTGTTCAACTATGTTCATAGCTGCACTCTTTGTAATAGCCAGAGCATGGAAACAACCTAGGTGTTCCTCAATAGAAGAATGGTTAAAAAAAATGTGAAACATATACACATTAGAGTTTTACTCAGCGGTAAAAAACAATGACATCTTGAATTTTGCATGCAAATGGATGGAAATAGAAAACGTTTTACTGAGTGAGGTAACCCAGACCCAAAAAGAGGAATATGGTATGTACTCACTCATAAAAGGATTCTAACCACAGTTAAAGGTCTTTGAGTCTATAATTTGTGATCCTAGAGAAGCTAAATATGAAGGTGAGCCTGAAGAAAATCATATAGTTATCCTCCTGGATATTAGAAGTAGGCAAGATTGCCAGACAAACTTGGGTACATGGGGGGTGGGGGAGTGGAAGTAAGGGAACATAGTTAGGGAGAGGGGGAGAATTGGGGATGGCTTGGGGGAATGGGAGGGGGGAGGGAGGAAGGATGGTTATGGGAGCAGAGCAGATTCTTTTTTGCAATGTGTGTCAGTGTATAAACTCACAACTCAAGTACAGAAAATAAGTAACTGTTTAATGATCAGTCCTAAATCACACTATATTACACCCTACAAGACTTAGAAAATATTTTTAAAGGGAGGACAGTGGTATTGATGTGGTATAGGCAAAGCTAAAGCTACTAGAGGTCAGATAATGGTGACACACTGTTATGAGTCTGTAAGGACAAACAAGTCCAGGAGTATTAAGAGGAAATATTAAGTGAAATGTTATGAGTTTGCAAAGACAAACAAGTCCTTATTTAAGATGCAATATTAAGTGACACACAGAATGAAACTAAAAAGCATGAAGCAATGTGTGCAGTGGTGATAAGAGTTTGAGCTGAATGAACAAGTGTGACGTAACTATATGATAAGCAGACATGTGTGCTAATCTAGAAATAAAAAAAGTAATGTAGCCACAGACAGTATAAAAACTTGAGGCTCACGACCAGAAGACATTCTCAAAATGACTTGCTAGACATGCTGTCAGAGTGGTCATAGAGAATCCAATGAACCAGCAACTTCACAGCTGAGAGCGTCCAAGAGCCAGAGAACTAGCTCTTGCCTGCGGATCAAGACTTGCTGATCCAGAGGTCTACATCGAGAGCCACGGACCATTATCAGGTCGTATACACCAATGCCTCAGTAAGATAGTATAGAAGACCTTGCCTAGGACATAGGAACCCTTGCTGAATGTGTGATGTGATTGATTGACTAGGATTGTTATAGGTTTGATGTTTACCTATATCTGCCATAGGAATAATTAGAGATTTAAAGGATTTTTATGTTTGCCTATACCTGCTATAGTAACAATTGGAGATTTGACTATTGGCATAATATACTTGTTCCTAGAACAAACACTGTGGTCATCCTGAGTATTTACTTGCAGACCTCTAAGTAAGGGCAGAATGCCCGCTCAGAAATAAGGCTCGTGACATACACACCTTCAATCCCAGGATTTGGGAGACAGAGTTAAATGGATCTCTTTGAGTTCAAGGCCACCCTGGACTACAAAAAAAAAATCAATGCAAAAACAAATCTAAGTGGTGGTGACTCATACCTTTAACCCCAGTTCTAGGGAGTCACAGACCTTTACTCTTAGCACTAGAGGGAATATAAAATAGGAAGACAGAGAGGCTTAGTTTGGTTTTAGTTTGCAGTTCTCCAGTCTTGGTAGAAGCAAGACTTCTCCAGTGACTTGGTTGCCTTGTTTTTCTGGTTTTCATGTTGAATCCCAATTTCTGACTCTGGGTTTTTATTATACTTGTTACATTTGGCACCAAATGTTTGGAGTACAAATTCATGACAAAGCCATTTGCCTGAGGTTTTTAGCCAGAAACACAGGCCAAGGATGCACATGGGGCTCTCACTGGAGCTTTAATGGAATTTCAGCCTCACCTGGCTAGGCTTCCCCCGCCGTTTTCATACAGTTTCTGTGTGATTATTTTGGGCTAAGCTAACCAGGCAGCTGGGGTGACAAGCAGGTCCTTGTGACACTAAGGTATAAGCCTTAGAAAAATCTAATAAAACAGATCACAAAGAGATTCAAACCAAGGCAGTATTTTATGGAGAGCCAATTTCAGCATTGCATTATAAGAATAGAGAAGAACGGCCTAAGATTTTTCAGACAACCAACATTAATATATCAAGTAATCTGATAGATTTTGCCAAATGACAGAAACTCAGTTACAGCTAAATGGACTCCTGTGCCGTTGTTAGATTTAAAGAGATTAAAGGAAGCAATAGTCTTATAAAAGATTGACTTCAGCAGTAAAAAAAAGAAAACTAATTCAGAAACTAGACAAATAATAATTGAATCTCTGCCTTTTGAGAATGCCAGTTTTCTATGTAAAAGGATAATTAGACTTTTCAAGGAAAGGTCAGCACCTTTGAGGAATGGATCCAGATACAGTTAATATAGAATCTCATGAACAGGATTATACATAGATAGGAGAGTTGATTTCAAGAGGTTGGAGGAAAAATTGAAATGTCAAATGTAATTGTGGAAAAGAAAATCACTTTAAAAGGGATTGTAGATTGGGAATTCCTAGAAACGATGTTTTTTCTAAGAATATTTCTTTTAAAATCACCACTTTCTCCTGGATTAGGCAGAAGGTGTGGTAAAGGCAGGCATTGGACTAATGATTGTATGTCAACAAGGAATATTCATGGTAATTCTTTACCCTCAGAAAACTCCCAGAGGGGGCGATTGCAGGCAGGCCCCTATACCAAATTGAGCCCCTATGCTAAATTCAGTTCAGTCAATTCATTCCATCTTATAGGAAACTCCTTTCCAGAGTAATTAATGTGCAATGCCTATATTAAGGAACCATACTCTTTTTCATATTAGAACATCTATAAATGAGAGAACAAAAAAATTCTGAAGAAACCATAAAGCAAATATTTTGGCAAACATCTGTAAATGAACAAAGACCAAAATTAAAAACAGCGATAAATTGATGTGGGATTTCCCTCTGTATGCTTTGATTACCATTAATGAACAACGAAAAATGGCTTGGCCTGTTGATAGGGCAAAATTTAGGTAGGTGGGGAAAACTAAGCTGAATGCTGGGAGAAAGAAGGGCAGAGTCAGAGAGATGCCATGGAGCTGCCATGGGCGATAGATGTGCTGAAACTTTGCTGGTAGGCCACAATATCATGGTTATATACAGATTAATAGAAATGGGTTAAATTAATATGCAAGAATTAGCCAATAAGAATATAGAGCTAAGGCAAGAAGATACAATGGAGGGGTAAGTGTGCCTGACCGCCACACAAGTCCGGTTAGGGAACACACAATATTCCCGCCATCCTTATCTCCCTGGCTACTCCAAAGGGGCAGCTTCCCCCAGCTAAACCCTCTCCCCTGTTACGCCATCCCAGCTTTCTGCCTGGAACCTCTACCCTTCCCCCTCCCTATTTCGGGGCTTAAATTCCTCCATCTCAGCCAGGGTGGGCGCCGCGGGCCAGGACAGGCAGTGAGTGCAAAGGGACGGGAGTCCCTTTGTTCTAATAGCTGGCCTGCAGCAAGCTAAGGCTGCAGGCAAAGTGATTCCTGGATAGCAAGGGGCACTAATCCAGTAGAAGAAGACCCAGCGGAGGGAAGAGCCATTGGAGAGCATCTGAAGGAAGAGATGGGCAGGCGCCAAGGCAAGAATTCCTCCAATAATCTGAAAAACAACATGAAAACACCAGATCCCAGCGATCTTAGGACAGAAGGACTTGAGCACCCTATTCCGGAAGAAGTGGAAAACAGTGTCATTATGAAAGCAATAGAGTCTCTTAAACAGGGTATGAATAACTCACTTAAAGAAATAGAAGACAAATATAACAAAAAGATGGAAGAAATGAGTAAAGAAATGGAAGACAAATATAACAAAAAGTTTGAAGAAATGAGTAAATTCGTAAATGATACCCTGGGAAACCAAGAAAAAACAATCAAACAGGTAATGGAATCAGTTCAAGAATTGAAAACTGAAATGGAGGCAGTGAAGAAAACACAAACTGAGGGTCGGCTGGATATGGAAAATCTAGGTAAACAAACAGAGACTTCAGGAACAAGCATAACCAATAGAATACAAGAGATAGAAGAACGAATCTCAGATTATGAAGACACCATAGAGAAAATAAATGCTCTGATAAAAGAAAACAGCAAATCCAACAAATTCTCATCACAAAACATTCAGGAAATATGGGACACAATCAAAAAACCAAATCTAAGAATAATAGGAGTAGAAGAAGGAGAAGAATTGCAGATCAAAGGTCCAGAAAATATATTCAACAAAATTATAGAAGAAAACTTTCCCATCCTAAAAAACGATATTCCTATGAAGGTGCAAGAAGCATACAGGACACCGAATAGACTGGATCAGAAAAAAACATCCCCTCGCCATATAATAATCAAAACACAAAGCATGCAGATTAAAGAAAGGATATTAAGAGCTGCAAAGGAAAAAGGTCAAGTAACCTATAAAGGTAAACCTATCAGACTTACACCGGACTTCTCTATGGAAACCATGAAAGCCAGAAGGTCCTGGATAGAGGTACTACAGAAACTAAGGGACCATGGATGCAAGCCCAGACTACTATACCCAGCCAAGCTTTCATTCACTATCAACAGAGAAAACAAAATATTCCAGGATAAAAACAAATTTAAACAATACGTAACTACTAATCCAGCCTTACAGAGAATATTAGAAGGAAAATCACAACCTAAGGAATCCAACATTCCCAACACTGCCTACAATAACTCAGACATCTAGCGACCCTTCACTAGCACAACCCAAAGAAGGAGAACGCATACACTCTACTACCCCAAAAAAAAAAAAAATGACCGGAGTCAACAACCACTGGTCATTAATATCTCTTAATATCAATGGACTCAATTCACCTATAAAGAGGCACAGACTTAGAGACTGGATACAAAAACAGGATCAAACATTCTGCTGTTTACAAGAAACACACCTCAACCACAAAGACAGACACCTACTCAGAGTAAAGGGTTGGGAAAAGGTTTTCCAAGAAAATGGACCTAAGAAACAAGCAGGTGTGGCCATTCTAATATCTAAGAAAATCGACTTCAAACTAAAATCAATCAGAAGAGATGGAGATGGACATTTCATACTCATAACAGGAACAACTCATCAGGAAGAAGTCTCAATCTTGAATATCTGTGCCCCTAATATAAAGGCACCCACATATGTAAAAGAAACTCTTCTAGAACTCAAGGCAGTCATCAACCCACACACGCTAATAGTAGGAGACTTCAACACTCCTCTCTCACCAATGGACAGGTCAATCAGACAGAAACCAAACAGAGAATTAAGAGATTTATTGGAGGTATTGAATCAAATGGACTTAACAGACATCTATAGAACTCTCCACCCAAATAGGAAAGAATATACCTTCTTCTCTGCAGTTCATGGAACCTTCTCGAAGATTGACCACATACTCGGTAACAAAGCAAACTTCCACAGATACAAAAAAAATTAGTTACCACCTGTGTCTTGTCAGATCACCATGGATTAAAATTAGAATTCAACAACAATGCTACCCCCACGAAGTCAACAAACTCATGGAAGTTGAACAGTCAACTACTAAATCACCCCTGGGTCAAGAAAGAAATTATGAAAGAAATTAAAGTCTTCCTTGAATTTAATGAAAACAAAGACACAACATACTCAAACTTATGGGACACTATGAAAGCAGTGCTAAGAGGAAAGTTCATAGCAATAGGTGCCCAAATAAAGAAAACGGAGAAAGCACACATGGGAGACTTAACAGCACACTTGAAAGCTCTAGAAAAAAAAGAAGCTGATTCACCCAGGAGAAGTAGAAGACTGGAAATAATCAAACTGAGGGCTGAAATCAACAAAATAGAAACACAGAAAACAATCCAAAGAATCAATGAATCAAAAAGCTGGTTCTTGGAGAAAATCAACAAGATTGACAAACCCCTATCCAAATTAATCAAACGGCAGAGAGAGAACATGCAAATTAATAGGATCAGAAATGAAAAGGGGGACATAACCACAGACACAGAGGAAATTCAGAGAATCATTAGATCTTACTACGAAAGTTTATTTGCCACAAAGTTGGAAAATGTAAAAGAAATGGACATTTTTTTAGATAAGTACCATATACCAAAGTTTAACCAAGAACAGGTGAACAATCTAAATAGACCTGTTAGTTGTGAAGAATTAGAAGCTGTTATCAGAAATCTCCCTACCAAAAAAAGCCCAGGACCAGATGGTTTCAATGCAGAATTCTACTAGAACTTCCAGGAAGAGCTAATACCTATACTCCTTAATGTATTCCACAATATAGAAACAGAAGAGTCATTGCCAAACTCCTTTTATGAAGCTACAGTTAACCTAATACCAAAACCACACAAAGACACAACCAAGAAAGAGAATTACAGGCCAATCTCACTCATGAACATCGACGCGAAAATTCTCAATAAAATCCTGGCAAACCGAATCCAGGAACACATTAGAAAAATTATCCATTATGATCAAGTAGGCTTCATCCCAGAGATGCAGGGCTGGTTCAACATACACAAATCTATCAATGTAATCCATCATATAAATAAACTGAAAGAAAAAAACCATATGATCATTTCATTGGATGCTGAAAAAGCATTTGACAAAATTCAACACCCATTTATGATAAAGGTGTTGGAGAGACTGGGGATACAAGGATCATACCTAAATATAATAAAAGCATTATACGGCAAGCCGACAGCTAACATCAAATTGAATGGAGAGAAACTCAAAGCCTTTCCACTAAAATCAGGAACAAGACAAGGCTGTTCTCTCTCTCCATACCTCTTCAATATAGTGCTTGAAGTTCTAGCAATAGCAATAAGACAACATAAGGAGATCAAGGGGATTCGAATTGGAAAGGATGAAGTTAAACTTTCGTTATTTACTGACGATATGATAGTGTACATAAGTGACCCCAAAAACTCTACCAAAGAACTCCTACAGCTGATAAACACCTTTAGTAACGTGGCAGGATACAAGATCAACTCCAAAAAATCAGTGGCCCTCCTATACACAAAGGATAAAGAAGCAGAGAGGGAAATCAGAGAAACATCACCTTTCACGATAGCCACAAATAGCATAAAATATCTTGGGGTTACTCTAACCAAAGAAGTGAAAGACCTATTTGACAAGAACTTTAAGTCTTTGAAGAAAGAAACTGAGGAGGATACCAGAAAATGGAAAGACCTCCCCTGCTCTTGGATTGGGAGAATCAACATAGTTAAAATGGCAATTCTACCAAAAGTAATCTATAGATTCAATGCAATCCCCATCAAAATCCCATCAAACTTCTTCATAGAACTTGAGAGAACAATAATCAAGTTTATATGGCAAAACAAAAAGCCCAGGATAGCCAAAACAATCTTATACAATAAAGGAACCTCAGGAGGCATTACCATCCCTGACTTCAAACTCTATTACAGAGCTACAGTTATGAAAACAGCTTGGTATTGGTATAAGAACAGAGAAGTCGACTTTTGGAATCGAATAGAAGACCCGGATATTAACCCACAAACCTATGAGCACCTAATTTTTGACAAGGGAGCTAAAGGTATACAATGGAAGAAGGAAAGCATTTTTAACAAATGGTGCTGGCATAACTGGATGTCAACCTGGAAAAGGATCAAAGTAGATCCATATCTATCACCATGCACAAAACTCAGGTCCAAATGGATTAAAGACCTCAACATTAATCCATCCACTTTGAACCTGATAGAAGAGAAAGTGGGAAGTAATCTACAAGATATAGGCACAGGAGGCCTCTTCCTAAGTAGGATCCCAGTAGCACAGACAATAAGAGAAACAATGAATAAATGGGATCTACTGAAACTGAGAAGCTTCTGTAAAGCAAAGGACACTGTCAGTAAGACAAAAAGGCTGCCTTCTGACTGGGAGAAGATCTTCACCAACCCCTCATCAGACAAAGGTCTGATCTCCAAAATATACAAAGAACTCAAGAAACTAGACACTAAAACTCTAATTAACCCAATTTAAAAATGGGGTACTGAACTGAACAGAGAATTCACAACAGATGAACTTCCAATGGCCAGACACTTAAGGTTGTGCTCAATCTCTTTAGCGATCAGGGAAATGCAAATCAAGACCACTTTGAGATATCATCTTTCACCTGTCAGAATAGCTAAAGTCAAAAACACCAATGATAGCCTATGCTGGAGAGGATGTGGAGTGAGGGGAACACTCATCCATTGTTGGTGGGAATGCAAACTTGTGCAGCCACTGTGGAAATCAGTGTGGCGGTTTCTCAGGAAACTGGGAGTCCACCTCCCTCAGGACCCAGCAATTCCACTCTTGGGAATATACCCTAGAGATTCCCTAACATACTACAAAAGCATTTGTTCAACTATGTTCATAGCAGCACTATTTGTAATAGCCAGAACCTGGAAACAGCCTAGGTGCCCCTCAATTGAAGAATGGTTAAAAAAGGTGTGGAACATATACACATTAGAGTTTTAGTCAGCGGTAAAAAACAATGACATCTTGAATTTTGCATGCAAATGGATGGAAATAGAAAACGCTTTACTGTGTGAGGTAAGCCAGACCCAAAAAGAGGAACACGGTATGTATTCACTCATAAGTGGATTCTAACCATAATTAAAGGTCTTTGAGCCTATTATTCGTGATCCTAGAGAAGCTAAATAAGAAGATGAACCTGATGAAGATTATTTAGCTATCCGCCAGGAGGCAGGAAATAGTCAAGAGTCCCAGGTAACCTCGGGTGCATGGGGGGGGGTTGGGAGGGTTGTTGGAAGGGGAGAGGGTTAGAGAGAAGGGAGTAGGGGAGGAATGGGGAAAGCTCGGTTGACCAGAATGGGGGGGATGGAGGAAGGATGAATATGGGATCAGGGAAGAATATATTTCAACTAAGGGAGTCATTTTAGGGTTTACAGGAGACTTGATTATATATGGGATCCCAGGTCCAAGGAGAGATCCCCAGATTGTTCTCTGGACAGAGGAGAGGGTGCCTGAACCGGCCTTGGCCCATAACCATACTGATGAATATTTTGCTTATCACCATAGATCCTTCATCCGAAGATGGATGGCAATACAGATGGAGACCCACATTGGAGCACCGGACTGAGCCCCCCATGGTCCAAATGAGGAGCAGAAGGACGAAGAAAATGAAAAAGGAAATAAGGACTGCGAGGGATGCTATCACCCACTGATACAAGGGGACGGATCTAATGAGAGTTTTCCAAGGCCAGTTGGACTGTGACTGAACGAGGAAGTGATCCAACCAGATTCTCTGAATGTGGCCGGATTCTCTGAATGTGGCTGGCCCGGAGTCTTTCTGAAAAGCCATTGACAATGACACTGGGACTTGTTTCCTCTGCATATACTGGATTTTTGGGATCCAGTCTGTTTGGATACTCACCTTCCTGGACCTGGAGGGAGGGGGGAGGAACTTGAACTTCCCACAGGGCAGGAAACCCTGACTGCCCTTAGGGACGAAGAGGGAGGAGGAGAGGGAGTAGGGGGAGTGGGAGGGTGTTGGGAAGAGGGGCGGAAATGGAAACTTTTATAATTTAATAAAATTACTTTCAAAAAAAAGAATATAGAGCTAATGGGCCAAGCAGTAATTTAATTAATACAGTTTCTGTGTGATTATTTCAGTTCCGGGCAGTGGGAACCAACAAGCGGCTCTCTTCTCCAACAATAAATGAATCCATTGAAGGTGTGGTAGACACAGAGGCAAATGTAAAGATAATTTCATCAGAATCTTGATATCTAAATTGGTGTCTTCAGAACAAAAATGTTCAGTTTTTAGGGACTGGAACTATCTCATGTAAAACAGAGCATGAGATGGCTCGAATGGATAGGGCCAGAAAGATGGATAGGAATGGTGAAATCATATGTTGCTAACATAGAATTGAATTTCTGGGGACACGATTTGTTGTAGCAATAGAACACTCAAAATAATATTCCTCCATGCTAGAAAGAAACAATAGATTAAAGTATATCTCAGGGAAAAATAACTAGAAGGTTTTATAAAGAACAGTCACTGATCATTCAGGATATATAAGCATACTACAATACAGCTCCTGATATTTCAAAGACCCCGCAGCCCTACCTTTAAAATTGTTGACAGACAAACCTGTATGGATTAAGCAATGGCCTTGAACAATAGAAGAACTGCACACTTTAGAACAACTGGTAAAATAACATCTAGAATTTTAGCATACTGATAAATCAAGCAGCTCTTTGAATTTTCCCATAATTGTTGTTAAAAAGAAATTTGGAAAATGAAGAATGGTAACAAATCTAACAGATGTTAATAAGGTGACTCACCCAATGGGTTCTCTTTTGCCTACTCTATTGTCTAAAGGATGGCCTCTTAAAGTTATTGATTTAAAAGTTTGCTTCTTTAATACACCTTTACAAGAAAAAGACAGAGAAAAATTTGCCTTCTCACCATCTTCTTATACTAATTCTCAGCCCACTAGAGAATATCAGGAAATGTTAAATTGTTCCACTCTGTGCCGTTATTTAGTAAGTCAGCCATTGGAAATGACATGTAAGCAATTTTCTCAATCTATATTTTACTATTACATGGGCAATATTTTGCTATTAGATTCAAATTTAGATAATTTAGAAATAATGTTCATAGAAGTAAAGAAAAATTTGCCTTTTCAGGGATTACAAATTGCTTCTGAAAAAATAAAAGAAGAGATTAAGTACTTAGGTTATAAGAAGGGTTACAGAAAATTAGACTTCAAAAGGTACAAATTACTCCTAATTAGATCTATTGCAGACTCTAAATGACTTCCAAATATTGCCCAGCAACATTCTCTAGCTACATCCCAATATTGGGATAAAACCTGAAGAAGAGATTCATTTAAATGATGGCAAGGACTTAAATATTCCTTTAATTATCAGCTGATGCTGGGAGAAAATTGACTTTGAAAAACAATTACAGAAGACACATGTGAATTGTGTGGATCTGAATCTTAACTGCATTCTGTTCATATTATTCTACAAATATTCCCCTATAGGAATTTTAATGCAGAGGAAAGATATGATTTTGGAATGGATCTTTGTAACACATAAACAGAGCTAAAAATTAAAAAACATATATGTAAAATATCTCTGAGTTAATTAGAAAAGGAAAATTGAGACTTCATCAATTAGAAGGAATAGATCCAGCAGAAATTATAATAACTTTTAATAATGATAAAATTGTCAAATTATTGGAAGAAAGTGAAGCCTGGAAAGAAGATGGTAGAAATTTTATATTTTGGGAGAGTGGGGGGAAGAGCTTAGCAACAACTACTCCAAAAATGAGAGAATTCGATTTATAAAGAGAACTGATTGGATCCTTCCTCGCGTTGTATGAGGCACATGATAACTTGAGCTGCTACATTCTATACTGATTCATATAAATCAGGAAAGGCAGGTTACAAATCAGAAAATTTAAGTAGAGTGCAAGAAAACCCTTATGATTTTTGTCCAAAAGTCAAAATTATATGTTAATCTTATGGTACTAAGGGATTTTAATGAACCTCTCAAAAATAGTTACTGATTCACAATATGCAGAAAGAGTTATTTTGCATATTGAAATCACTGAGTTTATGCCAGATGATACAGTATTGATCAGGAATAGGCATCATCCCATACACATAACACACATCTGATCCCATACGTGTGTGTCAGATCCTCTAGCACAAGGTAATGCATAAATTGATCATTTTTTGTTTGGATAATGTGAAGAAGACCTCAGAATTTCATTTAAAAATCATGTTAATAGCTAAGATTTTAAGAAGGACTTTTCCATTACATGACAAAGAGCCAAGAAGATTATAAAGAAATATCCTACTTGTTATTTATGTAGCCAAACACCACTACCTGCAGGAAGTAACCCAAAGAGTACTCAAAGGAATGCAGTCTGATAGATGGATGTGTTCCATTTTGTAGAATTAGGAAAACTAAAATATGGGCATCACACCATTGATATCTATTCAAGTTTTCAATGGGTAATGACTTTGAGTTTGAAGAAGACTGATTCAATAATCACACATTTGCTAGACATTAAGGCCATCATGCTTATATCTTCACAAATAAGGACAGACAATGCTCCAGCATATATCTCTAAGAAAGTGAAGCAGTTTTTGCTTATTATAATACAAGCTACATTATGGGTATACCACAAAATCGAACTATCAATGATATGTTAAATAAACAGAAAAGGACAAATATACTCCCAGGAATAGATTGCATAATGCTTTATTAACTTTGAATTTCCTAAATGTTAGTGGGAAAGGAATAACAACTCTGGGAAGACATTGGATAGTAGAAAAAAGTATGGAATTAAATCAGCCGATATATTTTAAAGATGTACTGACTTCAGAATGGAAGCCAGGATATGTGTTACATTGGAGGTGTTTTACTTTTGTTTCCACAGGAGAAGGAAAGCTATAGATACCATCAAAAGTGATAAAAGTCAATTTGAACAAGACACCTCTCAAACAGAAGAGATGATACTTCATCAAATATTATGGCTTTTTAATTTGACCTAACTTATAAGCTAGCAAATGCATTTCATTTGATCAGATATAACTTGCCAAGAGAGAAGCTCCCCAAAATTAGTGTTGGGCAAGAGTTTTGTTTCTGTTTTTTCAGGAGAATAAAGATATCCAGTTGAGGAATTGGAAGACTCTTGGACAAATGAGAAATCTAAAGAAAAAGAACAAATCATCCAGAAAACATGTCTCAAAAAAAAGAGTAAATTTTTCTATTGCTATATAATATTTCCAACAGGGTAAAATTTTATAATTTTTTTTTAAATTTTTGTTTCTGCTATTCTCTACAGACATATATTACAAACGATCTTTTTGTAGTTCCAGACATACTAAAGGTTAAAGTTGACTTTGGAGTTAGAGTGTAGCTAAGATTTATCTATTCTTTAGTTGTGGGACATCTAGGGTGTTTCCATGTTCTGGTTATTACAAATAAACTTGTTGTGAACATAGTTGAGTAAGTATCCTTGTGATGCATCTAGCATTCTTTGGATATATGCCCAAGAGTGTTATAACTGGTTCCTGAGATATACTGATTCCCAATTTTATAAGAAACCACCACACTGATTTTCAAAGTGACTGTATAAGTTTACACTCCACTAGCAACAGAGGATTGTTCCCATTACTCTACATCTTCTTCAGCATAAACTATCATTGGTATTTTTTGATTTTAGCCATTCTGACTGGTATAAGATATCTCAGACGTATAAGATGATATCTTAGAGCCATTTTGACTTGCATTTCTCTGATATCTTAGGACGCTGAGCAATTCCATTAATGTCTTTGGGTCTTTTACAGTTTTTCTGTTTAGAATTTTCTGTTTACATCTGAACCCCATTGTTGATTAGATTATTTGATAATTTTTTTGTCTAACTTCTTGAGTTATTTATATATTTTGGAGATCAGTCTTCTGTCTATTCTGGGGCTAGTTAAGATGTTTTTCCATTCAGTAGGTTGCTGTTTTTTTCTCTTAGTGTCTGTGTTCTTTGCCTTACAGAAGCTTCTCAGTCCACAAAGGAATCCTAATCAGTGTTAAAAAAAAAATGACATCTTGAAATTTTCATGCAAATGTATGGAACTAGACAAAACCATCCTGAATGTGGTAACCCAGACCAAGATAGACAAACATGGTATTTACTCACACATAAGTGGATATTATACATAAAGCAAAGGATAACCAGTTTAAAGTCCATCATCCCAGAGAACCTAGGTGACAATGAGAACCCTAAGGCAGACATACATGGATTTCCCCTGGGAAGTGGAAACAGACAATACAATTGGAAAAAATCAGAGGGTCAAGGGAAGGGATGATAAAAGGGGTAGGGGATTAGAGAAGGTGAGAGAGGAGGAGAACATGAGGGAATGGAATGCTCAAGAAGGGGAAAGAACAGTGAGGTAGAGAAAGTAAAGACATTTTGGTGGAAGGAACCATTAAAGGTCGAGCAAGAAACTTGGCATTAAGTAAATTCCCAGGAATCCACAAGGATGACCCCAGCTAAGACTCTAAGCAACAGTACAGAGGATGCCTAAACTGACAATCTCCTGTAATCAAATTGTTGACTACCTTAATTATCATCATAGAACCTTCATCCAGCAACTGATGGAAGCAGATACTGAAATCTACAGTGAAGCACTAGGCTGAGCTACCAGAGACTAATCAAAGAGAGGGAAGAGTGATAATATGAACAAAGGGTAAAATTCATGATAATCTGAGCTAATCAGATTTCACTGATTCCGAAGTGATAGCAGAGGAACCTGTATAGGATGGAACTTGAATGTGCAGAACAGTTGTGAGACTTAGATTGTCTATGAGGCAATGGGACAAGTATTTATCTCCAGTGTTTGAACTGGTGTCTAGGAGCATTTTCTCTTTGGAGGGATACCTTGCACAGCCTAGATAGATCGTGGAGGGCCTTACTCTTGCCTTGAAGTGAAGCTTCAGACTTTGTTGACTTCCCATGGGAAGCCTTACTCTTTCTGAGGAATGGATTAGAGGATAAGGTGGGGGAAGGGTAGAGCAGCAGGAGGAGAGGGAGTGGGAACAGGGATAGCTATGCAAAATGAGAAAAGATTGTACTAAAATAATTCTTTAATAAAAGAAAAGGGATTAATAAGATATAAAACTTTTTTCATGATATTAATGGTCATTTATAGCACTAATTAATTCTAGAAAAAGATTTCATCTACTTTTCTAAACATAATTTTGGATTTGAGTATCTATCCATTTTCTGCAGTGAACCATGAGCACACCTAACAGTGACCTTTGAAGTCTCCATAAGAGGATGAGGCCCCAGAATGATGAATCCTCCGAGACTATGATAAGACCACTAAGCTGAAAAATAACACCTAAGGATTGACTTTGGACTACAAATGGATCAGAATAATTTTGAGGTGGCTAGTTGATCTAGCCTAACAGCCTACTCTAGCCAGGACTTGAGACAACTCCTGCAGTATCATATTATGTGTAGACTGAAGAAAAAAATGATATTCCTACCTCTCCCAGGACTTGCCAATTAATCCATTTTTTTTTCAGGATTCCCTAAAGTTACCGTCACCCCCAGAGAACTGGAAGTAAGTTTAAATTCACATTCCCAAAAGGTAGGTGGGTTATGGATATTTGTCATTGTTTAGGGGGAATTGTTGCAAGTTACTGTTGGTAACATTGGAGTAAAAAAGCTAAACAAGGAAATTGGATTCAAGGTTCTTGTATTAAAAAGAGAAAAGAAAGATATAGATATGATCGGATAAAAGGGTATATTATTGAATTTACTTTTTAAAATCAGCTACTAGTTTTAAATTTTACATTGAATTAGACTTTCATATATTGTATGCAAATTCTATATATTAAGATTAATTTTGCTAGAACAGAACATACTCTACATACATTTCTACTCTTTTTCAAGGTATTGTACCTGTATAATTCTTTTAACAATGTAATGCAAATTTCTATCCTTGATAATCATTACCAACTGTTTAGGATAATAAAGAAAAAGAGGTTAGTATTTTATCACCTATTATAATTGAACTTGTAGTCATATTATGTACTCTTTCAAGGTCAATGATATATTTTAGATAGACAAGTCATCTTCCAACACTGCAGAAATCTACAGAGTGTGGCATTTAAGATCTTTTAATAACCTAAGTTCTTCCTTTTTTGACAATGAGACATGTCAGTTTCTGCCAGCACCAATCTACATCAGAGAAGAAAATAAACATCGAAGAAACTCCACAAAGAGTTTTCTTTCTTTGTGGCAAAAATAAGCCTCGACTGCTGACAGTATACTGTCCTAATTGGACAAGCAGGATACCAAAGGAAGTGACTTCCAAACATTGTCAAGACATGGAAGAATAGCCTTCTTGAATATCCTGCTTCACAGAATAGTCTGTCAGATATGCTAGGCCTGTAGGCCAAAGATGGATGCCCCAACATTATACAGGAACTTTGGATGATTGTTCAGGTAGCCAAATGTTCTGGTTTTATTTTTTTCACATTTTTTGATATTTGCTTACCTGTGCTTCCTGCTTGCTCAGTTACCTCCTTCTTGAGTCTCTGAGGTAGTTGAAGACTAGATATGGTTTTCCTTGTTTACCAGACACAGAAAGCAAGGTATGATAGTAAATTAGGTACAAAAATTTGGACTCACTAGGATTGGATTTTCTCTGAATTTGTCAAATGCAAACGTACTAGACATTGTTGATGCATTCATTGCCTGTATATTGTGTATATAGTCATTACACTGATTGTATGTAGTTCTTATATTTTTTATAGCCTTTATTTTTATAGTAGACAAATAAGGGAAAATGTAGAGGTATAATATTTGTATTTTAAAAATAAATCTTGTCTGAAGACCGGATGCAAAACTAAAGCCACTAAGGGTCAGGAAATGGTGTCCCACACCTTTAATCCTAGGATTTGGGAAACAGAGTCAGATGGACCTCTGATATTTAAAGACTATACTAGGTTGCACAAGATCAAAGCAGAAACAAATCCAGGTGGTGGTAGCTCTCACTTTTAATTCTAGTCCTAGGGAGTCACACACTTAATCACAGCACTAGAGGGAATATAAAATCGAAGGAGAGAGAGACTTAGTTTGTTTTAAGTCTTAATTGCCAGTTTTGGATGAGATAAGACACCTTTAGTAATTTGGCTGCTTTACTTTTCTGGTTTTCAGGTTGAAACCAAATTTCTGGCTCTGGGTTTTTATTATTTTGCTACAAGGAGTGAGAGAAATTACAAGTGAAAAGATGTTATGTTCACTTGAACTGGTTATGACAGGGAAATTGGAATCACAAATTAACAGCATGTGTTTTTAACTTCACAAAAATGACACAAAATTTATTCCTGTAAAATTGCATCATTAATAAGCAATGGACTGATGAGTTCTCTCCTTTCATTGAGCAGATATTGACAGTTAAAGATTGATTGAGAAGGGGTTTTTTAGTAACCACAGTGAAGTTGAAAAAACTCCAAAAAGTAATTTCACACACTTGCTTATATAAGCAACCTTATAGTCAGTAGGTCAGAAACAAAACCAGTAGAAACAGGAGGACCAGTTGAGCAAAAGGGGCATCATCAGGATTATATGGTGGGCAAGAGAAGGTAACAGGTAGTCAGTATGGATCATAAAACATTGTATATATTTGTGAATTTCCCCAAAAACAAATAAAATAAAATATTCTTAGAGGAAATACATCTGTTAATGAATATAGTTCTTGCTAGAATTTTCCTAAAAACATACAAGTTACCCTTAAATATTGTTGATAGATTCCTTATGATAAAACTGGCTTTTATTTTGGTAAGTATACAAGTATTCTATTTAAATTCTGTACAAGGATGTTGCATTCCATACATTATATAAAAGTGTTTTATTCTTGAGAGTAATACTACCTTAAAAGTTATCAAATAGAAACCTCTCCAACCAATGTTTTAAACTTGATTTTGTTTGAGAATAAAAGTGTTATAAACAATCGAATGAAATTACTCCTTGGATAATCCTGGAGCAATAAATTGCACAAACCCTCAGGGAGCTAAGAATAGGTCTCATAGGTGTACCAACTCTCAAGAAACATTAAATTCCATTCACTATTAAAGTAAAATCTTGGTGTTTTTTTATTTTGCTTTTATGCATCACATTGATGCAGACAATGTGAGAAAAGCATTGGTAACATTCTCCTCTGACTCAGTGAGAGCTGTTCTTCTCTATTACATGTGGCCAAAAACACTGGATACAAACAGTGATTTCATCAACAGTAAATGAACTCCTACAAAACAGGGTAGGAATGTCTCCAGAAATTTTTGTACAATTTACATATGGTTAGAAAGATAAAGCAAATATTTTCATTTTTAGAAATGAATTAAATTATGATAAAGTGATTTATAGTTTTGATGTGGTTAAGACACTATGTGTTTCAAACATTATTTTTTTCATTTCTTAAGTGTTTTTGAGAGTTGTAAAAGCTGATGATCAGTGAGAAATTTTACTATGAAATTCAGAGACTATAGAAGCTGACAAAATAATATATACAGAGCCCAGAAAATAATACTTAAAGGTAACAACTGCTCATGTGCCCATAAAAAGAGGCTTCAGATTGTAAATTCTTTCTCACTCTCCTTCTCTTCCTATTATCCCTGCACCACTTCTCCTCCTCCTCTCTCTTCTCTCTCCTGTCTTACTCCCCTCCCCTCTCATATGCTTCCTGTCTTAGTTCCTTGCTTTCTTGTCATTGATAATCACACATTTCTTAAATTTTAATGTAGGCAATTGGTATTTCATAATTCTACCTTTGTGTTGAAACCATGTAATGGTATAAAGCCACCAAATTTTGTGTTTTCTTTTATTCATGCAATCAAATTTTACTTATTTTCTAAATACATGAGCATTTATGAGTATACTCACCATTCTGATATTTCTATGTAAAGGCAGCATGCTTTGAGGTTTTGTAAAGAATATCGATATAGGGTTAGGGCAAATAGAAATCCTACTAAGCTCTACAAAATATTGAAAATGATTATTTTATATATATAATATTTGTATATTATATATACAAATATATATAAAATATATATAATATTTTTATATGTATAATATTTGTGCAAGTGGCATATGTTAAGACAGATATATACTACATTCAAAACCTAACACAAAACATGACACAAGAAATTTTATTATGTTCAAAGATACCTATGCTATAAAATAAAGAGGCTTCTGATTTATATCTACTTAAATTCCTGAAAGCACGAGATTTTTGTCTCAGAATGTTCTAGGAAAATCTAAAAGGCATCTTTGAACTGCATTAAAGTAGGTCATTCTTCCAAATTGAGCTAATTCACCAAGTCATCAAAGCAAATTTTCAAAAATCCGTTAGGAAAGATATGAGAGGAACCAGAAAAAGAGCTTTTTTTCCACTGTTTCTAAGATAAGAAAGTTGAGACATTTAGGGATATTAGCAAGTCAGTATTTGTTAGGGGAAAAACGGGGGATTAGTCATCTTTGGAGAGCTTCTTTCCCAGAGAACGGTAGAAACAAATTCTGTTAAGACACAGAAAAGTAAAACTTCTTTTATTAATATCTAGAAATAATAGATGAAATTATCTTGAACTTATGAACTTTAACAAGAACAATTTTAAATATAATTTGAATTTATGATTATCATTTGTAATAAGTGTTTATTTTTTTACATAAAGTTCAAAACTATCACCCAGAATAACAACCTTTCTGCTCATTATTATTATATATTTTTTTTAATTTTAAAGATATTTTATATTAACAAAGAAATTTTGAGCTTTGTAGATATATTGTTGGTCAATTAGCCTTGCCGTTAGGATAGTGGACCATGTGAATAGTTGGACACAGAAAGGCAAACTTCCCAATATTATTGCTCAAGGGGATAACTAGTGAAATCCTATACTGGTCTAGACTTTTCAAGAATGTAGCTATTAGAGATAAGAATTTCATGCACTACTTTTCCTCTGTTTTAGGTACCCAAGCATTGTTTAAAATAATGTGGATGTCAGCATTTGAAAGTTCCTTTTGACTTATATTTTATAGTATATGATGATAAAATCTATGAATATGAATGAATATGGTGTCACAAGATTTTAATCCTAGTAGTTTGGACATGGAGACATAAAGATCAGGAATTCAAATTTATTCAAGTTATCTGGTGAGTTTGATTCCAGCCTGAGTTATATAGGACCATGCTAACCCCATTAAAACAAATAGAAAAACCTTACCAACTTTTAAAAATATCTATATAAAGATCAGAGAGGGGATGTGGTACTTCACTCAATAATATAGGACTATTTTGATATTAAGCCATTTTGACACCTCTTTAAAAATACATTTTTATTTATCATTTGAGAAGTTTATACATATAGAAAGTATATTGTGATCATATCCCTCTTCTGGTATGCTTCCTTCAAAGAACAGAGAACGAACGATATTTAACTTTCTATTACTTTGTATTTAGTCTAATTTTAAATTCATGCAAATGAGATAGAATGGAGGCCTCTAGACTATTACTAGCACTGATTCATTATTATGACCACACATCTTTACTGTATGTATTTGTCAATAGTGGAGAAAAATGCAAACATTTGTCTAAACTAAATAACAGATTTTATTTATTTTTAGATTAATTATCAATTTTTATTTTATATCATAAAATTCAATGTAGAGTAAAATTAAAGTAAACCACTTTTGCTAATTATATCCTAAATTATGTAAAATCATAACTCTAGTGATCATAACTACATAACTACATTGTAGTCAATATTTAGTATGTATCAGTAGAAAAATGATAGTGTCATTTTGTTTCAAACTAATCTTAACTAGAATGTAAAAGATGAGGCTAAGATTTACTTATCTTAAAATTAACATTGTGCCTGTATACTTTGGAACATATCATTTGCCTGTGGTGTGATCTTTATATTCTACCATTAATTACTCAGAACTTTAGAAAGTACAGTGGGTGGAAACCATCATATCTCACAACTATGAAATCAAGTATTCTGCCTTGTGACTAAATATAAGAAAACTACTTAACAGCTTTGGTTATGCAAAGCAATATTTGTATCTAAAATCAAATTCTCTGGTGCATGTCATTGTCTAAGGTCACATATTCTTGTCCTTTAACATTTGTTCTTACAATTTTTGTTTCCATTATTATTATTACTGTTAGTCTCTTAAATGTACAGTGGTGTTTTGCCGTGGGTGTCTGGTACCCTGGAACTGGAGTTTGAGACAGTTGTGAACACTCATGTGGATGCTGGGAATTGAACCAAGGTCCTTTGGAAGAGCAGTGAATAGCTTTAACCACTGAACCATCTGTCCAGTATCCCCCATAATTATTTTTATATGGTCACCATAAAAGCTTTGATAATTCATTTGTTAAATCTTTCTGTGCAAAGGAAAACCTAAGATAACTGCCATGCATAACATTTTGACATTTTCATTTGACCTTTTACATCATCCTTGCAGAAGAGCAAGTAGATTAGTTATGAACATGTTTTAGAGTTAATTCACATATATTTCAAATCATATACACTGCCAAATTATATTCTCTGAAAAACTCAACTGTATTAATAACTGGCAAGTAATTAAGTCTCAAGAGTCTAAATTCTGTTAAATGAGTACTCTTTCTTCTTCAGATATATGGTGCTACCAGTCTCCATGTTTATCTGACTGGACTCTTCATTCTGATACTTCCCTGTTGCCTTTATCAAGATGCCTTTCCTATATAAATAAAATGATAACATTATGTAACTTTTGCAGAAAGCGGGAGACAGCAGAATAAAAAAAAAAACAATACTACTCTGAAGTTTTCATTGAGGAAAACAATCTCTGTTTTTGTTCAGTTGACTCTGTGGATGCCTCCTGAGTGTTTATGCCTGGTCTCTTAAGATCCCAAATTAATCGTCTGCTCTTTGCTTTACCTTAACAAATTCATTATAAATTTTGAGGAAATAAAATAGAATCAATAACTCTTGTTACATACTTATGACTAAGGGGTGAGTCTTGGAGTTTACAGTATCTTGTAGTTGCACTAATTTCATTTAGTTTTCCTGAAAGCAGTCTTATTTATTTACAAAGTTCTGGCCATATTTTAAAATAATGAATTAGAAGTGAAATCTCCAAATTTGAACATATATATGTAACAGACAGAATTTTCCTTAGTGAAATGTAGGTTGATTAACTTGATATTTCAATAGCCTCTGTAGTTGTAAACAAATCCACAGTACAGCCAGATTTTCAAGTGAACAATTTGCCACTAATTTTGTTGGTAGGTAAGTAATCTGATTAATCACTAAAGATTATTTATCTTGGGCTAATAAGTGCAATGTCAGACAATATTCTTAAATTGTCATTATTGGAGTTATCTAGATTATAGTTTTGAATTCTTTTTAAACTTTTCACTTCGAAAATACTCAGATTATGATAGAAGATGACTATTCAAAGATTTTTTTCTTCTACCAGAGAAAAGATTCTTTCATCCACAGTGTTTAAAATGTGTCTATTTTATGGTATTCAAAAGTTTATTCTCATGTCAAGTCTGTGTGCTATATAACTACACATTTTATAAGCAATCTAATATTTGGTTCTAAATATTAATAAGATAGATCAAAATAATTTTGTGTAAAGATACATCAACTTGTTCATAGTGATTCTGAAATTGTATTTTTTTCTAATTATAGATGTGCTTGAACGAATTTTACTTTCACCATCGTCTTATGAATCATGAAAAACCAGAGCTGTGTCACTGAGTTCATATTCCTGGGCCTTTTACAGGACTCAAAAGTTGAGAAAATATTGTTTGTTGTATTTTCTTTTGTCTACCTTGCAACTATTGGGGGCAATATGATAATTGTGATAACCATTATATACAGTCCTGCACTGCTGGGCTCCCCCATGTACTTCTTCCTGATATTCCTGTCCTTATTGGATGCATGCACTTCTTCTACTGTCACTCCAAAGATGGTAGTAGACTTCTTCTATAAAAGGAAGACCATTTCCTTTGAATGTTGTATGATACAGCTGTTTGCTGTCCACTTCTTCACTGGGGTAGAGGTGATTGTTCTGTCAGCCATGGCCTATGACCGCTATGTGGCCATTTGCAAACCCTTACACTACTCTTCCATTATGAACCGGAGTCTTTGTGGAAATCTTGTGGTAGTTGCCTGGGTAGGAGGCTTCTTGCATTCTATTATACAAATTACTTTCACTTTGCAGCTGCCCTTCTGTGGACCCAATGTCATTGATCATTACATGTGTGACTTATTCCCATTACTGAAACTTGCCTGTACTGACACACACATTTTTGCAATTTTGGTGTTTGCCAACAGTGGGACAATCTGTATCATTATTTTTTCTTTATTGGTTGTTTCCTATGGTGTCATCTTGTTCTCTCTGAGAGCCCAGAGCTCTGAAGGGAAATTTAAAGCTCTCTCCACCTGTGGGTCTCACATTACTGTTGTGGTTTTGTTCTTTGTCCCATGCATATTAACATATGCAAGACCAACATCTGCATTCTCCTTTGAGAAGAATGCTGTTGTATTTACAACAATCTTGACACCATTGCTCAATCCTATGGTTTACACTTTCAGGAATAAGGAAATGAAGAATGCCTTCAGGAAAATGAGGAAGAAACTGATAGTGATTTCTGACAAATATTAAATATTATCCTTGCTATGCTGTGGAAATGGATGAGTGGGTAAGAACATGCTGTGCAAAGAGAAGAACATTGGTTTTGATTTCCAACAACCATGTCAGAAGCCAGGCATCACAGTGCCTCTTAACCTAGTGTTAGTTTAGGACAGATAAGTAGTTCCAGAAGCTCAGAGGACTACATATCTACTCAAACAAAGAGATATAAAAGTTCATTCCAGAACTTATCCTAAGGCAATCAGGTAGTGTACAACAGATGAACATAATCAATGTCATTTTATGTACTTGTATATATATACATGCACAAGCACAAACAGCATACTATCCTTATGTGTACAAACATGTATATGCTCCCAACTCACTTGTTCATTCATCTCCATACAAACATCAACAAATAAAGGATATACTTCAAAGATAATGCAATGATAAAGAAGTCAATATTTACCTATGTATTTACTACATTATTTAGGTATAATGCAGAATAAAAAGAACACTTTTTCTTTAGAGGGTCCTTCAATGTTTGAGGTGAGAAAATATTTTAATGTTTATTTTTGAGATTATATTATGAATACATTATTTCTCCTCCACCCTTTCTCCCTTTAAAAACTCTCATATATAATTCTTTGTCCTCTTTCACAGTCATGACCTTTTTTCATTGATTGTTGCTATGTGCATATATATATACACATGTATATTCCTACATATAACTGTCTCAGTCTCCATAATATTACTCATATGTACACTATCAGGTAAGAACATTTGATATTGGATAGCTAATTGGCATGCTCTTTCCTAAGGAAGACTATTTCTCGCTCTGTCAGTCAATTCTGGTGATACACACTAGTAGGATATGCGGAAGAGGCAGAGGCAGGAGGATACTAAGACCTCTCTTTTAGAGATAATATATTAACGATGAATTGACTATTTAGTATTGTTACTTGACAACACTAGTTAGCATGACAATGAAATCACAGCTTTATACTCTCATAGATATAATAAAACATTGAAAGAGGTTTAAGTATTAAAATGCTTTCCATTTAAACTATGCCATATTACAAAATTAGGTTGATAACCTGCTGTGTATTAAAATTAAAAAAATAACGAATTTACTCCAAGGGAAAAATAAGATTCTAAGTGATACTGTGAGACATCATATCCAGGAAATGCATCAAAAGAAACATGAATTTGAGTTGAATTCTGGATGTTCCTGTATCATTTGACTTTATTTTTAAATCCATGGGTAATTTCTCTTTGATGGTGCAACTAACTCATCTCAATGAGTTCTGTCACCTAATTCCATATGGGAAAACCCCATAAACTCTACCTTTTCCAATTCATGCAAAGGCAGGTGTGACAAAGGCTAAGATGCTGACAACATATCATATTTTTCCTACTCTTTACAGGGAAAGCAAACCCAGAGAAACCAGACTGAAGAATAATTTTCATAAAAGCCATGCATTTCTAATTATTGAGTTATTTTATCTTTCTAATTATAAATATATATATATATATATATATATATATAATTATCAAAGAAGATCATTGAGATTTAAGTATATTCTACATTATTCTGGATATATTATGCTGTCTGTAGCTGGTCAAAATGATTTAGCAAGAAAAGCATGCTTTCTCTTTAGTATGGCTGACAGGCCAATTACATTTAATGGGCAAAATTACTAAATGCTTATATTATGTTTGTCTCTCCTTAATTTTACATGGCATATTCAAAGTACTAGAATGTACAGAAGATAGATGACATTGTATTGTATTCCCATTAGAGAGGGTATAAAAATTAATATCTAGATTAAGACAATATCTGAATAATGTGTATAAAATCACTATCAGACTAAATGTGTGATAGAAGTTCAGACATTTTGGGGTGATTTACCCATGTATTTTCTGTTGGTCATCAGACTCAAAGGAAATTCATCTTATTAATGTCATTACCCAACAAAAGGAACATTTTTTCCTCAAAGTTGTTCATTTGTCCCAAAGAATTTCCTTAGAATGAACATCTGCCATCAGTGGCTCAAGTGATTTATGAAGCTACTAATGCAATGTTTAAAGTAAAAGCATAAATAAGTTATTTTGTCTATAGTATACTATTTGAAACAGGTTTGTTTGTTCCATCACATATCAAAATCAAACATTTTCCTTTTATTATTTTAATTCTGAGTATTCAGTTGTAGATTCAATACTGATAATGATGTTCCAGGAGAAAGTGATGAGAGGGTAGTGAAATCATCTCTTCTGATGGATATAGAAGAACTGAAATGGAAAATTGACAACTTGAGGCTGGAGACCACAAGAGGCATGTTGCATTGCAAGGTTCATTTATATTGTTACAGCTCCTTTTTGTAACATTTAACAAGTATAGAGCTAAGTGGATAATCATGATTCATGGGTCACTATGTTCAAGGTGACATAAAACACAGCATTTTTTTTTTAGTAAAACATCTAAGGTATGTCTTAAGTATTATTTAGAAATTGAAGAAGGTGTCAAACATTCTTGTGTTAAAATATTTTTCTTTTCATCCTATAATTTAAATATAAAACTACAAAAATGATAACACCAAGTAATTAATATAAATACACAAAATAAATTGAAAGGTGAGGTCTTCAAGATAGCTCAATTGCTATCATACTTTTCATCCCATAATTTGTAGAACTTTTAAGTTTGGCTCCGTGGTAGCCATTTAAATAGCCAGGACAGTAATGGTGGCCATGCCTATAACTTTAATTCTAGGAAAATGGGACTCAAGAATGCATGAAGTGCACTTGCCAGTGAGTCAAGCTAAACAGTTGAAGTCCATGTTCAGCAAAAGACTTGATCATTTCAACTATGACAAAATCAACACTGATATTTGTGTTGAATTGAAACAAGTTTCTTCATGTATAGTGAAGGGAATCATGAATCTCCAATCCCCACAAAATATATAATGGCAATTAAATGTTCCTGGTTAAGGAGTACCATTTCTTTAAGCATGTAACCCCAGAAAAGTTGCCTATTGTCCATTAAATAATCCTCTATCCATCAACCTTAAAGCCAGTGAGTCAAAATCAATAGACTAATATACAGGAGGAGGTATAGTTGGGAAGAAGACAGGGGTCAGCATAACTGGAATGACCACAAGAAAATGCACTGTGTACTCAGTGACTCAATGTGGCCATAGAATACTGTGCACATGCATACACACATATGTATGTTTAGATATGTATAAATGCATATATATATATATATATATATATATATATACACACATACACACATATGTGACCTTGTCAAAAGATAAAAATATTCTTAGAGGAAATGTGTATTTTTCTTAATATATACATTCTCATATATTTATATATAAAGTGGTTTTTTTTGAAGAATAGCCCCACAAGTATTTCCCAGAATAGTAGATACTATCCTTTCAGATTGATTAATAAATTCTGTGGAACAGAATTCAGATCTTATTATGCTTGTTGAGTATGTGAACATTTTATATAAATTATGCAGAGACACTACAATCTATTCAGTATACAAAAGCTTTCTCATCCTGAAAGTGAAAATGTTTTTTGTAGAACCAGCCCTCAAATTCTAAAAGCTTTGAAAGAAAATGAAAATATTACAAACTCTCAAGCAAGTGAAAAAGTGCACCAAGTTATTTCTCAGATACACTTGGAGTCAGAAATTGTCCAAACCCTGGGGAGCCATGAGTAAATCTCACAAGTAGATGACCTCTCAGGGAATGCCCATTAATTTTAGTTGCAGTTAGGAAGTGAATTTGAGCCCTTCATTTTTCATTTTTATTAAATCACATTGAATATGGGATGAAGGATGTACCTGTAATATTCTCTACCTTCACTACTAGACCTGGTCTTCACTTTTAAGCGCAGAAGGAAAAGTTGGATAAAACATAGCATTTTGGTCAAGATTACACAAACTGATTTCAGTAGAAATCGCAAGATGTTTGTTTTAAGGGTTTACAATCAGTCAATACAAGGTGAGATTCATAGGTACATTTCTTCATTTATGGAGATGTTTTAAAATTGTGATTACACAGTTTGAATTTTGATGATGTAGTCAGGCCAATATTTGCATAATGTCAGTTATATTGTATTCTTGAAATTTTTTATGAACTGTGATGCTCAGATTCCTTATCTTTAATGAGGACAGTTATGGTCTAATTTAGAGCACAGACAAATGAATGAAGTCCCCTATATACCATGAAACATCAGTTAAATGTAATAACTCTACAAGTGCCCAATAAATAAGATGTTAGTGTGTGAACTCCTTTCTTCTCTCCTTCCTTCATTCTTTCCCTCAGCCACTCTTTTTCTTCCTTCCTCTCCCTCTTGCATTTTTTACTCTACAGGATCTTTGTTCTCTTCCTTCTCATGTATTTTTCCAAGTTTAAACAAATTAAGATTATTTTAAGCTTGTCATATTCAATAGAAAGCAAATTATAAAGGAGGCACTATTTTTTTCTGTACAGTATCCAATAAAACTTTAACATTTTTCTAAATATGTGTTTAGTTGTACATGCGTCTAATTGCCATTCTAATGCTTTAATTAAATGTAGTATGGTTTGATGTTTGTAAAAAAAATACTGATATAGGGTAGTGACAAAGCTTATCAGATAAACTGCTGCTATACAATATTGAAAATGAATATAAAATGTTCTATTTTCACAACTATATACTAACACATGGCACAGGAAAGTACATTATGGTCAGATTTATTAACCTCAAAAAGTGATGTTTTCTAATATGTGATTCCCTCATGCACTTAAGTTTCTCTCAGTATTGTGATTCTACCTCTGAACTTCATAGGAAATTAAGTGGTTGATGATATCAACTGCTTGAGTGGTAATTGTCATGGCCTGGCCCCTCTCTTAAAATGAGCAGAATAACCTATATATCAAAAGAGAAGTTTCAAAAATCCATTTGGAAGGAAATGGGAGAAAACAGACTTCCCCTGTAGTACACATAAATAGTAATACAAATCAGTTGAGTCATTTAAGGAAATCAGTACAGCAATGCGGAGGAGCAAAAAAAAAAGGATTAATATCTGAAATGTACTTATTATCATGACAGTCACAGAAATTTGCTTAGTTATAAACACAAAATCAATTTTTATTTGTAGATAAAATTTTAGATTAAAATAAGATTGATCTAGTTAATTTAACATAAATAGTGATTTAAATTATATTTCAACTTCAACTTATTATTGTTGGTGACAACAATATTTTACTTGTTTAAAATATATTTCAAAGAAGCTAAATATAATGACATTCTTTTTGTTTATTCCTTCTGATTGTTTTAAGTATATACACAATTTGCCTTAACAAAAATATTCTGTTTTCTGCAGATCATTAACTTTTTTTTGCTACAATGAGAGGGAAGGAAATAGTAGGCAATATAGACAGTTGACATTAGGAGAAACATGACCCCACATCACCAGAAAGTGGCTGAGTTACCAGTTACTTCAGTGTCTGAGAAAGACCAGGGATAGTTCTTTGATGTTCACTTTTTGATCGTGGATAATTTTAGAATAAATTTTTCAAAATATATAAGCTCTTACATGAAAGTATCGACTTGAAATCTAAGAGTATTTGGAGGTAAGAAGGGTTGACTCAGCATATGATTATTTATGGGAAGAAAAATAGTTTATGTATGTTATATATGATGTCTTTCTATATTAGCACAAGAGTTCCACTTTTGATAATTTAAAAAAAGAGGAAAATACATCTTTTTTCAGAACTCTATATGGAAATTTATTTTGTGGTTTAAATACTGATGTTTATTTCAAAATATTCTGATAATAGTAACAAAATTATATTAAAATACCTTCACTTGTATTCTATAATATCAAGAAAAGGCTTCTCCTATCTAATATACTATAAAAATGATTCATAAGTAAAACCTTAATATTATTAGTGTTTTATTTATAGTACTATGTGATTTTATTTTGTAACTGTCTTATTTATATATCATTCCAATTATAGAGATTTTAGGTATTTCAATATTCAATGTTTCTTTGTTTTAGAAATCTGTATTGAGTTTAATAACAAGGAAGGAAATTGATTATCGCTAAATGATGATTTGATAAACCAATAGAAAATATTTTGATATTGTGTCATATCCTAAAGTAAAATATTCTACTTTATTACTTAGAATAAATTTTAAAACTGTGTGTACTAGTATAAAGGGTATAAATATGGCTATAATTTGAAGTTATTTCTTACATATTCACTAAAAGCACTGCCTGAATAAATTTCATCTAATTCACATAACTTTTAAATTAAGACCTTTTCAGTATTTTTTCATAAATATATTTTATCATGTTTCTTCATACCCAAACTTACCCCAATCCTTTTCCACCTCCTTACCCCTCAACTTTACGTCTTTTTTCTCTCTAAACACAAACACATGCACAATGACATTCTTATTTTGAATGCTTCAGTTTTCATATCAAAACTGTATGAATGTGAATACTGTTCAAAATGCTGTCATCAATACTCGCATCTTCTTACTGACTTACAGTGTATAGAATATGTTGAAAAACTATGACTGTGACCATTCATCATGGCACATCTAATCCTGGCACTTGGAGGTGAATGATTGATGATGAGGAAATTGATAACATCAAAATTGTTATTTTCAATCCAACTTGAGCTACATCATACTTTTCCAACATCCCATTATGTACAAGAGCCATCTGATTATCTCTCATGAAACCAAAACCTTGATGTCTGACAGTTCATCTCATAGTACATGCCTCTTACACTTAAAGCTGATTTCAGATTATTTGAACACAGAAAGTTAGCAATTTTTCTTTCTATATAATATTGTATTTTGTCTATTTTATATCCATTAATTTTAGCTTTATAGTTGAGCTTTCCATACTGTTTATAATTAAAAGTGATCATATATAACTCCCATTCCCTTCCTACTCCTATATCAATAACAAATGTCACTCTACCTTATTTGCTGTTGTTGTTGTTGTTGTTGAATCCACTAAGTCGGTTAGTGTTGCTCCTATGGACACTTTGCCTTTAGTGGAGCATTGGAAACCTAGTGGTCATATTCTCAATTGAGTGCTTTTTCCCTTCTCTGGAACAATTCATTGTCAAATGTAAGCAATTTCAGAGTTTAGATTTATTTACATGTAAAATTTGTTTGCTACCTCCACATGACAGTCATTAATATTATCTTTTTGCTTTTTCATATAGACACATTATTCTTTTAGTCACTTTTTGGTATATGCATGTATATGTACATATATGAAGTTACACATGTATATATATATATATGCATGTGTGTGAGTAATCATCAAAAAGCATTTATGAATAAATTTGATTGTGCATATATAAGAAGACATCTATAACATTTTAAGCTGTATATACCTAAGAAAATTCAGGAGCTAGAATATTTACATAAAAGTTATGAAAGGTTTATATGGGAAAGAGTTATCAATTGGATGAATTATGCTTAGCATTTTAGGGACATATTAATGTGAGTCTTACATAGAAATTTTCAACTTGAGACTTCTCTTAAACTTTGGAGGTATGAAGGTAAGTTATTAGCATGTTTTATAGTAAATTCATAAAAATTTCAAACCATATGTCTCATATTTACTCAATCAAATTTGCTTTGTTTACATGATTTGTAAACAAGTCTCAAGACAGGAAAATATATTCAATGAGCTGTTTCTCTTTTTCACCTCTGTGATTGTCACCAACTTTCTTTTGTAGGTCATTGATCCATTAACTTCTGCTCCTTCATCATCTATCCTTTTGCTTTTATCAAGATTCCTCACTAATACATAAACAGGAATTAATTCTTTAACAATTTTATAGAGAAGTAGACTGTGGAAAAGCAGTACTCTGAAGTTATTACTAAGATAAAATATCTCAATCACATTCTTTTCCATCTATTAAGTGGTCATTTCTTCTGTGCCTGTGTTTCCAAAGTCCCCAGGTTAACAACACTTTCATTTGTTTGATCTGAATATCTTTAATAACTTTTGCACAAATAAAACAACGATACTATTGCCTGTTACAGACTGTTGACAAAAAGTTTGAGTTCTAAACCTTTATTTGAATTATTTCATTTGTTGATTATTACATTAAAAATAAATGAAGAAAATTTTCTGATAATTGCAAGTTTCGACGAACACATTTATTTTAGAATTTTTCTCCAACATCATGCTAAACCAGAGCTTTGTCACTGAGTTCATACTCTTGGGACTCTCACATAACCCAAAAGTTGAGAAAATATTATTTGTTTTATTTTTGTTGATCTACCTTGCAACTATTGGGGGCAACATGATAATTGTGGTAACAATTGTATGCAGTCCCTCACTCTTTGGTACCCCCATGTACTACTTTTTGTCCTTTTTATCTTTCCTGGATGCATGCATTTCTTCTGTAATTACACCCAGGATGATTATAGACTTCTTTTATGAGAGAAAGACTATCTCCTTTGAATGTTGCATGACACAGCTGTTTGCTGTCCACTTTCTTGCAGGGGCAGAAGTGATTGTCCTGTCAGCCATGGCCTATGACCGCTATGTGGCTATTTGCAAGCCCCTTCACTATTCTTCCATCATGAACAGGAGGGTGTGTGGCATTCTGGTGGGAGTAGCCTGGACAGGAGGTTTCTTGCATTCTATCATACAAATAATCTTCACTTTGCAGCTTCCCTTCTGTGGACCGAATTTTATTGATCATTTTATATGTGACTTGTTCCCATTACTAAAACTTGCCTGCACTGACACACATATTTTTGTCATTTTAGTGTTTGCTAACAGTGGGTCTATTTGCATCATTATTTTTTCCTTATTGCTTGCTTCTTATGGTGTCATCTTGTTCTCTTTGAGATCTTATAGTTCTGAAGGGCGATGTAAAGCTCTCTCCACATGTGGATCCCACATTACAGTTGTGCTTTTGTTCTTTGTCCCATGTGTATTAATATATGCACGAAATACTTCTGCATTCTCTTTTGAGAAAAATGTGTTTATATTTTCTGATGTACTGACACCATTGCTTAATCCTATAGTTTATACCTTCAGGAATAAAGAAATGAAGAATGCCATCAGGAAAATATGGTGGAGATTTTTTAATATTTCTAGAAAACAAATTTATTTATAGGAATAGAGATATGGCTCAATTTGTTATAGAATTGGTGTGTATTCATGAGAACCTGAGTTTAGATCATGATATGTGTTTCCAATTTGGTGAACATTTCTGATTCCAGCACAGCTAAGGCAGGTGTGGACATCAATTTAATGGCAACACCAATTTAAGGCTCTCATTTCCACATGACCAGCTAGGTCTATTCTTTAACCCCATAAACCTGGATTCTCTGGGATGCTTACTCCCTTGCCCATCAAGTAGGTACTTCTGCTCCATATATATTCTATACCCTCTATTCTCTGAATCACTGTGCAATCATAGCTCTGCTGTACCCCATAGGCCTCCCGTCTTTTCTTGGATCTCCTGATGGTACTTTCATACCTACCAGCTCCTTCCAGAACTCCCAATAAGCAGCCTGCTACTAAATCATCTAACTACCTATAACTTCCTGGTAGGCTATTCTCCTGCAGAATCCTACTTTCAAACAGTGCTTTCTCCCAGTGAGTCAGGGACACAGAAATTTTTAGGGTCTAACAATTCACATTTATTTAATAACTGTCAGCACATATAGGTTATATTTATGTCAAATTATTGTTCTGTGTTAACACAAAATGCAAATTTGCATAGAAATAATATACCTTTTGTATCTTAAATTTGTAGACTATTGAAATTATGGTGTTTCTGGGTACCATTATTCTACTATTTTCAAAAATCATTAAATTTTTCATGTTCTGTCATGTTTGAATTGATATAAATGAGTATTTATCAATGTTTAAAAATATAATGTAGCAAACTGATATATTCCCTTCTGAAAGAGTCTAATGTGCAACTATAAGTTTTATTTCATTAAGTTATGGACTAAATGTTCAGCCCTCTTATATTTAACATGCTTTCAAATCATCTTGCAAATAATATGAAAGGAATAAATGTCCCTAGATGTCTAGAATCTACTTTTTAAGAATTTTTAAAGTATAATTCAGACTAGGAGTAGAGTCTCATACCTTAATTTCACTATCTGACAAGCTTGTTTGAAAGATTGCTGCAGTTTCCAGGCATTCCTAGGCTGAAGAGAGAAGCAGCTTACAAAAGGAAGAGAAGATTTATGAATTTCCAAGATGAATATTCTTAAACAGTAGGAAACTTAAAACATTCCCAGTAAAATCAAGAACAACTCATAGGTATCCACTCACACCATTCCTATTCAATATAATGCTTGATATCTTAAGTAATGTGATAAAGACAAGAAAAAGAAATAACATAGATATGGTGACAGACAAGCTTTCAGGCACACATGTGAGGGATTTTCTTGATTAGGATAGCCTCTAGAAACACAATTGAGGGTTCCTTTTGAATAATTTTATATATGTGGCATGGTCCACCTCTCACAAACGAAAGCTATTTGCTTGTCTTGTGTCATGAATGCTGCAAACAAAAGAAAGCTAGCAAAGCACAGACATTCATTGCTCTGCTTCCAAATAATATATGCAGTGTGAACAACTGCCTCAACCTCATGATATTGTAGGCACCAGTGATGAAGGACTGCCCCATAGAACTATGTAATGCAACATGATCTTAATTCATTAGAATTCAGTGTCAGGAACTCTTTTGCTACAATCAATTACATAACTGGTACAAAATTTAGTATAAGGAATTTTGTTCTGTTCTAATAAACATAATAATAAGTTTCTTAGGCTTTTTGAAATGATTTGTGGCTTTAGTACATTAGGTTATAAAAGCCCTAACTTGCCAGAGATAGTGTTTCATGGGACACTCTGGTAGGAGCTTAGAAAATACGAATCCTTAGAAACTGTGAACAATAAAAGCTTCCATCATGATATTTAAGAATCAATAAAAGACTCTACCAGAAAATACACTAGAGGTCATTTCAATGGTATTTGAATAAGGAGTCTGGCTTTATTTTTGCTTCTGTCTTGAGAACTTGATTACAGTTGAAATTAAAGGTAATGGTTAATTTATTTGGTGAGAAGAAACTTCAGGACATCAGATTATTCAGTCTATGGTTTGACTCTTATTTATTGCACATGGTCAGGTCCACAATGAAAGTGTTTGACAATGTGTGTGTGTGTGTTTGTTTGTGTGTGTGTGTGTGTGTGTGTGTGTGTGTGTGTGTTTTCTTGTGTGGAAAAGAATTCCAGCAATTTAGGTTTATAAGACTCGATGTGTGCTAAAAAAAGAATCTAATTGTGAAAAATAAGACACTGTAATAAACCAAAATAACAGCAAATATGATCCAAAGGCAAGACCTGATCAGTCATGGGATCCAACATAAAAAATGTGACCTATTCAAAAGGAAAAACATAATATTAACTGAGAATGAAACAGAAAAGAAAGCACAAGGAATTCAGTTCTCTCTCAAAGCATCTGCCTAGGGAGTGGGTTCTCCACTATTATGAGAAGAAAGACAAAACTGCACTCAGTGTGAGATTAGGTTGCCATCCTCAACTGAGGAAGAGTTGACAGCATTGCCTTTGTGGGATTGGCTTTGTAGGAATGAAAGATATAAGATTGTGGAAGATAGATTGGAAAGATTGTTTAATCATTTAATCAGGAAGTTATAGTTAAATCTCGTATTTCAGGGCTGGGGTGCCTATACAGTCATAGAAGGTGATGGCTTGAAATTGTGAAGGGGAAGCCTAAGATACAGTGAAGACCCAAGACTATTATAAATGCCAGAATTATAGGACATTCTCTAGATAACTCCCTGCAGAGAATTTTTCAAATTGTCCCACACAATAGAAACAGAAGGAATATTGACAAATTCTTTTTATGAAGTCATAGTAACCTAATACCAGAAAAGCTAAAACAATCCTATACAATAAAGAAACTTCTGGAGACATCACCATCCTGACATCAAGCTCTATTACAGAGCTACAGTAATCAAAACAACTTGGTATTGGCATAATAACAGAGACATTGACCAATGGAATCAAATTGAAGACCTGGATATTAATCCACATACCCATGAACACAAGATTTTTGACAAAAAAAGCTAAAGTTATACAATGGAAAAAGGATAGCATCTTCAACAAATGGTGCTGGCATAACAGGATGTCAACCTGTAGAAGAATGAAAATAGACCCATATCTGTCACCATGCACAAAACTCAAGTCCAAATGGTTTAAATACCTCAATATAAATCTGACCACACTGAAACTGCTAGAAGAGAAAGTGGGAAGTAGCCATCAATGCATGGACAAAGAAGACTACTTCCTAAATACCACCCCAGCAGCACAGCCTATAAGAGCCAAAATGAATAAATGGGACCTCCTGAACTGAGAAGCTTCTGTAAAGCAAAGGACACAGTCAATAAGTCAAAAAGGCAGCCTACTGAATGGAAAAAGATCTTCACCAACCACACATCAGACAAAGGACTGATCTCCAAAATATATAAAGAACTCAGGAAACTAGACATTAAAATTCTAAATAACACAATTAAAAAAATGGGCTATGGAACTAAACAGAGAATTCTCAACATAAGAATTTCAAATGGCCAAAAGACACCTAAGGACATGTTCAACTTCCTTAGCTATCAGAGAAATGCAAATCAAAACAACTCTGAGATACCATCTTACACCTGTCAGAATGGCTAAAATAAAAAACACCAATGATAATTTATGTTGGAGAGGATGTGGAGTAAGGAGAACACTCATCCATTGCTAGTGGGAATGCAAACTTGTGCAACCACTTTGGAAATCAGTGTGGCGGTTTTTCAGAAAATCGGGAGTCATCTTACCTCAGGATCCAGCAATACCACTCTTGGGAATATACACAAGAGATGCCCAATCATACCACAAAAGCATTTGTTCACCTATGTTCATAGCAGCATTATTTGTAATAGCCAGAACCTGGAAACAACCTAGATACCCCTCAACTGAAGAATGGATAAAGAAAGTGTGGCACATTTACACATTATAGTACTACTTAGTGGAAAAAAGAAACAATGACATCTTGAATTTTGCATGGAAATGGATGGAATTAGAAAACACTATCCTGAGTGAGGTAACCCAGCCCCCAAAATAAGTGAGTATGATATGCATCCACTCATAAGTGGATACTAGCCATAAACAAAGGACATTGAGCCTATAGTTCATTATCCTAGAGAAGCTAGGTAATAAGGTAAACCCAAAGAAAAACATATATAGACCCACCTGGGAATTGGAAACAGACAAGATAATCTGACAAAATTGGGATTATGGGGGCAGGGGGTAGAAGGAAGGGGAGAAGAGGAGGGTTGAGGAGAATTTGAGAGAATTGGATAGTTGAGATGGAGGAAGGACAGTTATGAGAGCAAGGAAAAAGATATCTTGATTTAGGAAGCCAGTATGGGGTTAGCAAGAAACCTGGCTCTTGAAAAATTCCCAGGAATCCAGAAGGGTGACCTCAGGTAAGACCCTAAGCAATAAAGGAGAGGGTGCATGAACTGGCCTTGTCCTGTCATCATACTGATGATTATCTTAATTATCACCATAGAACCTTTGTCCAATGACAGATGGAAACAGAGGCAGAGAACCTCATTGGAACACTGGACTGAGCTCCCAAGGTTCAGGGAAGAGTGGAAGGAGTGAGACTATGAAGACCATGAGGTGTTCACCTACTGAGACAGTTTGCCTGAGCTAATGGGAGCTCACGAACTCCAACTGGACTGGAAGTGAATGAGCATGGGATAAAACTAGTCCCTCTGAATGCGGTTGATAGTTGGGGCAGACTGAGGGGCCACTGACAATGGCACTGGGTTTTGACTCTACTGCATGCACTGGCTTTTTGGGATCTTATTCTCTTTGGATGTATACCTTGCTCAACCTAGATGCAGTTGGGAGGACCTTGGACTTTCCACAGGGCATGGTGACTTTCCCTCTCTTAGGATTGGAGGGGGAAGGAGTGGGAAAGTGTGTGGAGGGAGTGGGAGGAGGGTAGGGAGTGGGAATTTGGATTGGTGTTTTTTAAAAGTAATAAAATAATAATTAAAAAAGAAAATGTAAGACATAGAGAACAGGGAAGAGTGTTATGATACATTGTCTGGTTTATATATCATGGTCATTTAATCATAAAAAGTACCAGCTGTGAATATCTGAATAAATCTTACCTAAGACTAGGCGCTTCCAGCTCATGGTTAAAAGATGGGTTTGTAAGGTTCCATCACTTCCTAACGAACTATCAACAGTTATGGCAAGACATATAATTTTCTTCAGGTATGTAAGTATAAGTGTATTCAAAGTCTAATAAGTTACCACCTATCCATGCAATTATAAATTCAGTAGTTAAAATAAAAATATGTGACTATAAGAACAGAATTGGTTGATAATGGGTAGGGGATCTGAAAGATTGGAGGGAGGAAAAGGAATCAGTATGGATGGACACTCTCATTATAATATGTTGTATACATGCATAGAATTGTCAAAATTAAGGAAAAGATAAAGAAACTTTTCTCAGATGTATAAATGATATTCCCACCAATGTACATATTAATATATTTATACATAAATTTTTTCTTTAGTGAACAGACCTTGACAGTGTTTCCTTAAACAATATTTTTTTTAAAACTATCCATTGATAGATCTCTTGTGATAGATTATCTGAATTCTTCACAGATACTGCATCTAGTCTATTATAAAAATAGTGTGTTATTTATTAAGATGATAATATACAAAAGCACTTATCTAGTAGAACCCTCCCAAAATTGAATAAAACACAACATAATTTTGGATGGATATATAGCAGTTCATATAAATACACAATTAAGTGGAAAGACATATACATAGTGTGTTGGATTCTCATGAGATCAGAAATATTACAAACCTGGTGGGACCAAATTAGTTTAAAAAACTCCTGACATCTCATGAAAACCTTTTTAAATTTGAGAAGGAGCAAAGCAGGAATTTTGGATCCTTCAGTTTTGTTTGGTTCAACAACCATGATGAACACAGACTTAAGAAGCAGAGATAACATCCTCCACTTTCACTGTTCAAGATGTTCTACTGCTTTTTCTTAGTTGTGGAAGGAAGAGCTAAAGAGAAACAAAGAATCCTGGTCACCACTGAATGGACATTTGGTCACAGATAATAAGGGATGGATAGCTTCAGAGTTTTTCAGACATATGGTGAGGATTATAAGACACTTGTTTTTCATTTTCAGAGATGGTTTTTAAATAGTAATAAAATTTAACATTTAGTGTAATCATGAACCACAATTCATAACTATTCTTGAGAATAGTAAAAACAATGGAGCTTGGATTGTTTTATGGATATTGTATGACAAAAGTCAGTGATTTGTGAGTGAATGCAATGAGACAGGAGCAGACAATAGATTAGAACTTAACAATGAATAATTGCTCAAGTGCACACAGGACTCAAATAAATGTTATAGGGCAAACTTCTTCTCCCTCCCTTTCTTCCTTTCATCTTTCTTTTTTCTTTTCATCCTTCCTCCTTTTGAAGGAACTTCTATCTATTTCATTCTGACTATATACTTATCAAGTTTAATAGTATTAGACATATTTTAAATGTTTCATCTCCAAGTTAGAATCAAATAATTCAGAAATACCACAAAAGTCTTTCTTAATCTCTCCAACAATTCTGTTTTTTAGATACACGATAATTTTTATATTAATTGATGCATGAGATGACATTTGAATATAAAGTTGGTATGATTTGAGGTTGTTTAAAGAATGCTGATATGGCGATAGAAATTTTCCTGTATATATAATAGTTATTGATAGTGAATAAACATGCTCTATTTTCATAAATACAGATGAATGCATAGCACAAGGAGGATACTAAGGCTCAAAAAGTGTGACCCAAGTCACAGAGTAAATTCTTCTGATTTAATCTTGTTCATTCCTTTCCCCTAAGCTTTAGTATCCACTTAGAACATATTCAAGAAAACTAAGTGTTTGAAACTCTGAGCAACTTCAGTGCTAGTACTTTTGCTTGGTCTCTCTCTGAATGTAAACTGAAACACCAAGATAGCATTCATCAAGTAGAAATGGAAAAAAATGACAGAAATGTCTTTTCACTTTCTTTTCAGATACTCTAAGATAGGACAAACTGAAATATTTAAGAAAATCAGGGGAGCAACAACTGTGGAGAGAAAAAGAATCTGAAGAGAATGTGTTACCCACAGGATCATGAAAAGGAAATTTCTTAGGTATAAAAACAGGGAAGAAAATCTTTTGCTAGTAATTGATAATCTTAGATAAAAATATTATGACATTATGGCATTTAATATGTAAAACAATTAAAAATTATATTTAGCTTATATTTTATATTTATTAATTATATTATAGTTGATTTTTATTTGTAATAACAATATTTATTAGTATGCATTATATTTTAAAGCAATTGCTTATATTGATGCCATGATACTCATTCTTCTGATTGCTTTGAGTGTTATATCACGTCACAGTTATCAAAGATATCCTGTAATCTGCAGAAAAATTGGTGATATAATTAACTTTTCTTCTAAAGTGAATGTGAAGTAAACATGAATGAGCAATGATAGATCTAGGGTCTTCCTAAGGTCAAGGTCACTGCTCAAGGGGCAGTGGCCAGAGTTTGTGCTGTGAGGACAGTTGAATCAGGAACAGATCTCCTGTTCAAACTTATGGCTATTTGAGCAAAGAGTTCATGAATATTTAAGAATAAGTATAGAGAAAATGGCTTAGTTCCTTTGTGAAAATATGGATTTGAAGTCAAAGAGCACTGGAGGTGGGAAAGTGTTGAGTCCACATTGTTACCATTTATACAAGGATGATAACTAATCAGAATAATCAATGTGAGGTAATTTTTTCAGTAAGGTTATTTGTTCCATGTTTGGTAACTCCTTGAATGGTCTGCAAACTTCAGGCTGTTTCTAGAAATTTAATGAATAGTTTATTTTCTAGGTTTCAATCTTCATGATTAAGTTTTGTTAAAAGTAACACGTTTCTTAAAAATAAAGTCTATATTTTTAATTTTAATTCTAGGTTATAAAATAAGTTTAAAATATTTATAAATTCAATTTACCTTTCTTCTGCTTAACAAGCAGTTAAATTGCTTCATCTCTGATGTATTCATATCATTAGTGTATTTATAGTGTGTAATAATTATTTCCAATCATTTTGTTGGCATATCATACCATTTAAGAATATTTTAGATATTTTTAGTTTTTCAATATTTTAGATACTTCATTGTATTCTGTTGTAAATTTCTCTCACCTTATTTTTATAATAAGATTTAGAGCTAGAGTGCTACCTCAAATATATCAATATGTTTAGGGATATTCTCTTAATCTTTTAAGAAGTGACTGAAATCATTGCATGACTGAAACAATGTCATTGTAATTCAATACATTTTAAAATGTGATCATAACAAGTTATTTTTCTTTTGACTGATTCTACTTTTTATCTCAGTTTATATGTGCAGACATTGTTTAAATAATGTAGACCTCACTATTCACAAGTTTCTTTGAAATATTGTTTGCAGAATATGATGATAAAACCTATGGGTTTGACTGACTGTGATGGCATAAATTTATAATTGCAGGATTTGGAGGTGAAGGCAGGAGTATCAGGGTTCAAAGTCATCCTAGCCTACATGGTGAGTTTGACTCCAACCTGAGCTAAATTCTCTTTCATTTAATTATATATTGTATATAGTCAACCCTCACTAAGATAAGAACTAACTACCTGTCTTTCATGAACCATAAATCTTGAGGTGCATTCAATTACAAAATTCACCATTACACAAGAAGCTGTTTTCTTAGCTAATTTAAAATACATTTTTATTTATATTTGAGTATTTATAGATATAAATAATGTTTTACAGTCATAATCACCATTTCATCTTCTTTTACAGCTTCTCACAGCATAAAAAATATTCTTTTAGAATGTTTTCATTCATTTACTCTAATTTTAGATTAGCAAAAGTAAAATAGAAAAAGAGGCTCTAGAATATCAGTGACATAGATTAACTCCATACTGACACACTGCTAAAGTGTGCATTCTTTTGTCAAGATAATGAAGAAAATATGAAAACTTGGTCTTATCCAAATAAGAAATTCTATTTATATTTAGATTTATTTTCAGTATTGTCTTTTTGTGTCAAAAAATTCAATGTAGGCTACAGCTTGTGTTTAGGTCGGTTATCTTCTGCATTATATAAACTAATATCCCTTTTGATCTTAAATCATAATTAGAGGATTGTCTCTGGTATGGACATTTAAACAAAAAACTTGGGACCTGTTTTACTGTAAAAATAATGGCATAATTTTTTGTGCAAATGGACATCTTAGGTACAACATAAATAGATTTACTTAAGGTTTAATTTAACTTTGGGTCTAGTTTATCTTGGAGCGTCCCACACATTTTGACTTTCTTTATCCAACGATGCTATCTGAAACAGAACTCACTGTGAGTAGGTTTGAAAGCCTTGATATATTGATGAGACTTTACAGGTGTGGTTTTTCTGATATTACTGGGAGATGATGTCTTACAGAAATCTTCAAATTCCATCAGATCTTAAAAATTTTTCTGTCCTCTAGGACTACTCTACTAGAGAAAAATCATGCTGGGTACCACAACCAAGTCAGTTATTTAGGGATCTTGGAGGAGACTATATAACCACCATTAAACTGACTGCATTCTTAATATTTGATCTTATACCTATAGATAAGTACAGGTCTCATCCCTCATCAAAGGAATGTTTCCTTGAACAAATGAAGATATAAACAGAAAACTACCCTTTGAAGCTGACATTATCTGAAAAAAAAAGGAATTCAAGAGCCAGAGTTTTTACTTAGTTCATGAAAGCTGTCTGTGGAGAACACAGATGACATTAAAAATTAATCATTTATGGACAACCACCATAAGTAACATTTTGATATTTTCAATTTAATCTCATAAACCCTGGAGAAGGGCAGGTAAGCTGTTTATGAACATGTTTTATACCAAGCATCTCAGAGAATTATGTTTTCTTGAGAAGATTCTACTGTATAAACAATTAGCAAATAATTGAGTCTCAAGGGTCTAAATTATATTCAACAAGGAAGTTTTCTCCTACAGCTATGTGCAGCTACTTGTTCTCACTTGAAACTGATTGATGGTCAGCATCTTTTGATTCTTAATAATTTTCTCTCTTGCCTTTGTCAAAATACTTCATTAACACAGGTGGAAACAACTATTTGGAGGTTCTCCTGAGGAGATAAATGCTCATATTCAGTCTGATCTTTTGTGGAGATCTCGCATGTTCAAGTCAGTGTCTCCAAAATCTACAGGTTAATCATCCTTTGCTTGTTTGATCTCAACCACTTTTGTTCTAAATATAAATATAACAAAATAGAATCAATAACTTTTGCCTCATACTATTGACTAAGAGGCAAAATCTTAAGCAATAGTTATTTTTGTTATCGTTTTCATACTAATTTCACTTAGTTGTCATGACACAAAATAATTTAAAATATTCTTCTTACATTTTAAAGTGTTCAGTTACATGTAAATTTTCAACACATTCATTTGAAGCTCCAATATGTTTTGCACACTTAAGCTTATCATGTAGCCAGAATTTTCAATTGTACCTAAAGTACATTTTTCCTCTTTATTGATATCTTAGATAAATCAGTGTAATAATTAATCATCACAAACCACTAATAACACAGTTGGCAGACATGACCAATAAACCTGACCTTTTGTTAATATCAAGAAAATAATTTCAAATTGCCTTTTGTCGTTTCACACCAAAAATTCCGTATAAATCATTAAAAACTGACCATACAAAGTAAAAATATTTCCTCATCTATAGCACAAGAAAATGTTTAAATTACAAATATTCAAAAGGTAGTAATTCTAAAGCATTCAGATTTTTATCTCTAACAATTCTACATGTTATAAATGACACTGTTCTAAAATTTCTAATATTCTGTTCTCAGGTGCGATAAAAGATTTTTTTTCTTATTACTGCAGATTTTTATGAACATATTTTTTATTTACCATCTTTTTGAGAATTATGCAAAACCAGAGCTTTGTCACTGAGTTCATACTCCTGGGGCTTTCTCAAAACCCAAAAGTTGAGAAAATACTCTTTGTTGTATTTTTGTTGGTCTATATTGCAACACTTGGGGGTAACATGATAATTGTGGTGACAATCATCTTTAGCCCAGACCTGCTGGGATCTCCCATGTACTTCTTCTTGGCATTCTTGTCCTTACTGGATGCATGTACTTCTACTACTGTCACACCCAAGATGATTGTGGACCTCTTCTATAAAAGGAAGACCATTTCCTTTGAATGTTGCATGACACAACTCTTTACTAGCCACTTCTTTGCAGGAGTGGAGGTGATTGTCCTGACAGCCATGGCCTATGACCGCTATGTGGCCATTTGCAAGCCACTTCACTACTCTTCCATCATGACCCGAAGGCTCTGTGGCACTCTTATAGGGGTGGCCTGGACAGGAGGATTCTTACATTCTATCACACAGGTTATCTTCACTTTGCAGCTGCCCTTCTGTGGACCCAATTTTATTGATCATTTCATATGTGACTTATTCCCATTACTGCAGCTTGCCTGCACTGACACACACATTTTTGTCATTTTGGTGTTTGCTAACAGTGGATCTTTCTGCATCATTATCTTCTCCTTGTTGATTGTTTCCTATGGTGTCATCCTCTTCTCCTTAAGGGGCCATAGCTCTGAAGGACGAAGTAAAGCTCTCTCCACTTGTGGATCCCACATTACTGTTGTAATTTTGTTCTTTGTCCCATGCATACTAATATATGCACGACCTTCATCTGCCTTTTCCTTTGAGAAAAACACACTTATATTTGCCTCTGTTCTGACACCATTGCTTAATCCAATGGTTTACACTTTCAGGAATAAGGAAATGAAGAATTCCTTTAGGAAAATATATAGGAGATTGACAGTGGCTTCTGATAAATACTAAAATATTACATGTTGGTCAGATGGTTCAGTGGGGAAGAGAATTTGCAAACATAAAGTCCTGAATCCCAGGACTCATGCCAAAAGCCAGTTGAATCAGGGAACTTTTAAGTCTAGTAAAAATAGAATAAGCTCAAACTGTTCATCTAGTACAGAATCAGAGTGTTCAAGATTAAATGATGACTTGGCTCAATAAAATTAGGTATAGGGCTACAGATCGATACAATCCCTCTTTTGTTTCTATATTCATGTGCAGAGGCATAAAACTTTCCACTTCACATGTGTACACACATTTTATATGGCCCACATATGTACACAGAGACACAAACACAAAGAAACAAAAAAATCACACCTAGAAAATAATGTAACCAATGCAGAAGTAACTATTTACTGAGATAAACGCTTTATGATTTAGTCATGATTTACTACAGAGCAATGAGTAAAATTATTCAATAGTGAGTGTATCAATTTACTAATAAATCTTTCCACATGAAAATTAATGCCTGTATAATTTTATGCTCACATAAATCAATGACATATTGGGAGAATTTTAAATATTAGAAGGCCAGACATTAACCCTACACTTTATTTCAAAAAATGGATGAAGTGGGTGGAAGATATGGCTCAGAACTTAAGAACATTTTCTGCCTGCTCTTCTATAGACCTGAATTCAATTCCCAGCACCCACATGACCTTTCGCAACTGTCTGTAATTCAGTTTCTTCAGTTTCAGGGCATCTAACATTCTTTTCTGGCATCTACAGGCAACAATCACACTTATGGTACACCTGGGTAAAACAGCCAAATATATTTAAATGGTTGACAATTGTAAATATGTATTTGACATTAGAAAACTACTGAAATAATTTTAAGAAAAAATAGATTTCTAAGAAACAATGTAAGAAGTTAAAACCTACAAATACAGAGAGTGGATGACAAACAGAACCCAAAATGCCTGTAGTGGCATTTCAACCTTTTGCTTGCATTACGTATACATAAAGACTGCCTGAAGGTCTGATAGTAAAAGAGTCCCACTAGTCAACCTTACAGAGCAGGTTATGGTAATGTACACCTTTAATCCCAGCAGCCACAATGACACATACCTTTAATCTCAGTAGCCATAATGTCAGATCCCTTTAATCTCATTAATCACACTAGTTGCCATAGAAACTTGATAGTGCATGCCTTTAATAATGGTGGTGCATACCTTTAATCCAAGCCCTATAAAGAAATATATTATGGGGGAAGGCAGATCTCAGACATAGTCTCCTTCTGAGAATCTGGGTGGCAGGATTGCCATTTCAGACTGAAGTTGAGGTAAAAGTCAATGACTGGCTGTTTTGCTTTTCAGATTTCCAAGGTCTGGAAAATCATGTCGATGTCCAACTGCACCATCATTCTAACAGTGGGAAACCACAAGATATCTGTGATGAAAAATTGTTAATTTTTCTGGATTAAATGTCCTCAAAAGATTTCCATGGTCTGGAAAACCATGTTGATGTCCATGATCCATGTTCTTGCTGAAAATCACATTGCTGTACATTGTCAGCCCCTTGAGGAGCAAAACTGGCCAGGCCTCTCCCCTGAGAATATTCAACCACTAGGTTTCACCCACAGAAAACCCCTACTGCCCTAATAGCTGAACCCAACCCCTGCCCTATAGAGTAAAAAGCTCAAGCTCTGACTTGAAACTCCATCAATCCTCACAATAGATAGCTCTGTCCCCAAAATATGCTGTATAAACACTGTCTCTGCTCAGTTCTCTGTTGCTACTTGCTGAGCAGAGGCATCCACCCTTCTGGGTCTTTCTCTTCTAATAAATCTCGTGTGATGTTTTTGTTACATGTATCTTTGTTGAATCCCTTGGTTTCAACAGCCAGGATGCTTTACCCTACAGAGCTGTAATACTTGGGGGGAACTTCCCAGCAGGAGCAGAGGTGTATGCTTCCATTTGGGGAGCCTTTCCCTCCGTAGCTGTAATACAACACATCTGTGATCAGTGCTACCACAAGAGACCATGCTGATGTCCAGTATCTGTGCTGTCGTATTGATGCCCACGATCTGTGACTCGTGTTGTCACAGGCTGCTATGGGAAGAGGCATCTTTTGCTGTGGTTACAATGACTTCAGATTCCGAACTGAGAGCAAAGATATTGAAAGGCTCACTGTCAACCTCTCCCCCACTAACCCCACCACTAAAAAAGAAAAAAAGAGAAATAGTCCAGATATGAAGCTATTAAAAATCTCTTAAAAACTGTGATAAATATGCTAAAGTATAGCTCTTCACAGCTAATGGCTTCTGGCTTCTGGTGGGATGATGAAGGACTCAATTTTCTTTAAGGAACTGGCCCCTGAGAGTTTTACTGTGTTCCAATGAGTATATGGTCAACACAAATTCAAGCTGATTATTATTATTATTATTATTATTATTATTATTATTTGTGGGACTGCAAGAATGGGAGAGTGAACCTGGGAGGAATAGGATGCAAATGTTATTGGGTTGTATTGTGTGAAATTCCAAAGTAAATAATAAAAACAGTATGTTGGGGTGTTGTAAAAGGAGCAGCAGGCTGCGTTCCTGCCTCCCAGCTCCCAGCCGCCTGGCTAGCTTATGCCAAAAATAATTACATGGAAACTGTATTTATTTAAACACTGCCTGGCCCGTTAGTTCTAGCTTCTTACTGGCTAAATCTCACATCTTGATTAACCCATTTCTAATAATCTGTATAGCACCACGAGGTGGTGGGTTACTGGGAAATATTCAGCATGTCTGACCTGGTGGCTGGCTCCATGGCGTCTGCCTGACTCTGCTTCTTTCTCCCAGCATTCTGTTCTGTCTACTCTGCCTATCTAAGCTGCTGTCCTATCAAAAGCCAAGGCAGTTTCTTTATTAACCAATGAAAGTAACACATAGACAGATGATCCTCCTACATCATTGGGGGAAATTAATAAGACATTTATCTGGGTTTGGACATTAGCTAAATAAAAAGGATAAAACTAGTTGAACACAGATATTAACGTCTCTACATTTTCCTGTTGAACATTTACCTACTGATTTTATACTTTTTTTATCATAATGCACTATATCTTCAATTTATATGGAAAACTAAAACTATAACTTCTAGACTTGCTGTTGATAAGAATTTTGTTGCATAAAGAAGAAAGTTATCTAACACTGAAAATTGATACAAGAAGTGGGGTTGCTGCTCTGATAATAAAGACTACATATATTTAGGCTTTAAAGTATTTTGTAGCTGCAATGAATAAGAATTTGTTTCACTGGACTAGGAAATCTCTAGTGCAGGTCATGGAACTTCCAAGGCCATTCTGTTGGATTTGGATGATATGTGTCTTAGTAAGGTTTCTATTGCTGTGAAGTAACAACATGACCACAGCAACTCTTTTAAAGGAAAATATTCATTTGGGGCTGGCTTATAACTCGGAGGTTTAGTTTATTATCACCATTGTGGAAATCATGGTAGCATGCATGGTGTTAGAGACATAGCAGAAAGTTCTGCATCTGATCAGCAGGCAGGAGGAAGAGAGACTGAGCCACTGGGCCTGACTTGAGGTCTGAAACCTAAAAGCTCAAGACCAAAGACATACTTCCTTCAACAAGGCTGCACATACTCCAATAAGGCCATTCCTTCTTATAGTGTCATGCCCTTTGGGCCCGTGTTGGATATTTTTATTAAAACTCTGACAATTGACTCTATGACCTCCAGAAGATTTTAACTATATCAAATTGCAAAATACAATTTAGTCCTACTTCAAAAGTCCTCATAGTCTGTAACAGGCTCAAACTTGTTTAAATGTCCAAAGTTCATTTCTCTTCTGAGGACTCATGGCAATCTCCTGTAAAACCCAAATGGAAAAGCAGATCATATGCTTTCAACATATAATAGTACAATATATATAGTTTTTTTCCAAATGGAAGGAAAGATAATATTATTTATTTATTTATTTATTAAAAATTTCAACCTTCTCCCCTTTTTCCATTTCCCTCCCACTCCCCCCACTTCCCCTCCCTCTCCAGTCCTAAGAGCAGTCAGGGTTCCCTGCCCTGTGGGAAGTCCAAGGTCCTCCCCGCGCCCATTCAGATGTAGGAAAGTGAGCAGCCAAACAGAGTAGGCTCCCACAAAGCCAGTCCATGCAGTAGAATCAAAATCCAGTGCCATTGTCCTTGGCTTCTCAGTCAGCCCTCATTGTCAGCCACATTCAGAGTCCTGTTTGACCATATGCACATTCAGTCCCAGTTCAGCTGGCCTTGGTGAGCTCCCATTGAAGAAATACTGAACCAAAGTCAGACCAGAAACACATCTCGGCAAATTTCAAACTCTACATCTCCATGTCTGATGTCTAAGCACTCTTCTGATCTCCAGTTCATTTCAACTTTGTTGACTGCAACATACTTCTTTATCTTTAGCTGGTTCCACTCTATGTTAACAGTTCTCTTCATTTTTTTCTTATTTTTTTTATTACTTTATAAATAATACCAATCAAAATTTCCACTTCCTCCCCTCCTCCCACTCCCCTCCAGTTCCCCCACACAGTCACCTCCAGTCCACCTCCAGTCCTAAGAGAGGGCAAGGTACACTGCCCTGTGGGAAGTCCAAGTTCCTCCCCACTACAATCAGACTTAGAAAGTTATGCATCCAAATAGAATAAGATCCCCAAAAGCCAGTACATGCAGTAGAGACAAATCCCAGTGCCGTTATCATTGGCTTCTCAGTCCGACCCAATCGTCAGCCACATTCAGAGGGTCCAGTTTGATCCCATGTTTGTTCAGTCCCAGTCCTGCTGACTTTGGTGAGCTCCCATTAAATCAGGTACACTGTCTCAGTGGGTGGACCAACCCCTCGCGATCCTGATTTCCTATTAGGGACTGGAATAGGGGCCATTTGAATAATTTTTTGTTCAAGAATCTGGTTTCCTTCTGCCTATTTCATGAGTATTTTGGTGGAGTTGAGTTCACAAATATTGAGCCAATTAAGTTGAGGAATTTTTGGCAGGAAGAACATTTAGGCTGTAGCACTTATTCATGTCTACAGTGAAAAGACAGAAGAGAGATGGAACAATATATTTTAAAATATGTTTGTCAGGAAAGAAACAATTCAAGATGAACACCCTACCAGAAAAAAAAAAACTTTTTGTTTTTCTTAAAGGACATATTTGTCAATATGTGTGTGTGTGTGTTTGTGTGTGTGTAGTTTACATCTTAGACACTGATAGAATACCTTATTTTTACAGTAGGTAGAAGCTTAATACATTGGCTCAAATCTCCGACATTCTGAATTTAAGTCACTGTTAAATGAACATTGCTAAATGGAACAGCTCTATTACTCCTTCCTAGATCCAGAAAATGTCTTGAAAGAAAGAGCTGAAAGAACCTAAGAGCTGGGTAGTGTATGGAGATCAATGTTATTCAGTTCTGTCTTCCGCATATGAGAAAAACATTGTAATTGCGAACAAACAGAACCTGTGGCTAAATGCACACCAGTGGCATAAGATCTGGCTTTTCAACACCTCTTCATGGATAAGGAAGACACTAATGAATACCAATCCTTCACTGAAGAGCTTTTAACAATAAAGTTCACTCAAAAAGAGGTATTTTTCTTTTGGATAAGTATCCAGAGGAAAGTGACTTGTTTCTACTACTTATTTTGAGAATTAACTTTGGGAGAAGTATTATAAACATTCAAGCAATTGCTAAAGTACGTAAACTCACATATTGGAAACTCCTGAGGCCATAAATTGTCCAAACCTTTGGGGAACTAAGAGTAAGTCTCACAGGTAAATGGCATCTCAGTAAACCTACATTAAATTCCACTTTCTGTTATATAAAGATTTTGGCTCCTTTATTTTTCTTTTATTCTTAAACCACACTGAAGACAGTACCAAAGAATTACTTTAACATTTAATATTTTAATATCCTCTATCTTAACTGCCAGGATTTTTTCTCTTTTGAATCTAGAAAAAAGAATTGACTATAGTCACAGCATTTTGGACATCATTGAATGAACTCTCTGTAGAAAAGAGGAGCAGCTTTGCCCAGATTTTCAACACAGCTGACACATGGTGAGACTAATAATTCAGATACTGGTCTTTACTTTAGGAATGATTTAAGTCACAAAGTGAATTATTCTGATTAATACCACCTACATTCTTTTAAGCATTAGGTTTCTGCCTCTGAATTGTTTAGAAAAAACTAAGTTGAAGTTTTGAACTGCTTCAGTTTTAGCTGTCATGGCTTATTATTCTTTTAAAATGAGCTGAATTTCCCAAGACATGAAAAGAGATGCTCTGAGAATCTATTAGGAAATATGCGAGAGGAAACAAAACTCCTTTCTCCAGCATTACAAAAGTAGTAAAATGAGTAAATTTGAGACATTAAGGAGACATACCAGAGCAACATGAAGAGAGAAGGATCAATAATCCAAAGAGAAGTTATTTCCTAGAGAATGATGGAAAGAATTTCATAGTTACATATAATAATATTTCTTTGGAAGTTAATAATTTTAGATAAAATACATGGCTTTAAGCAAGTTTGAATACCTTGGTTTGAGTATAATTTTAATTCGTTATTCTCATTGCAATAATATTTATGTGCTTGTTTAAAGTGAATTTAAAAGCAACTAGCTAGAAGAACAACCTCTCTGTTGATTCCTGGTGTTTTCGAATGTCATACACAATTTACATTAACGAAGAAATTCTTTTATCTTCAGACAGAGTGGTGTTGCAATTATCTTTGCAGCTAAGATTAATGGGAAAGAAATAGTGGGCAGTATGGACAGTTGAGCACCTAGGAACACACTACCCAAGATAACCCCTTAAGGAGCTCCCATGGTGATCATTATTACCACTGTGAGGGACTCCTGGTCAAGATGAGGAACAGATCTTGAATATTTAACTACATAGCTATTAGGGGAAAGATCATCAAACATTCCAGAAGAAATAGAGAATAAATAAATTGGTCCTTATGTAAAATTATTGCTTTAAAAGTCTAAGAGTACATGAGATTGGATAGGATTGATTTGGTATTATGGTCACTTATGAAAAGAATAAAATAGTTCAAAGATATTAAAGTGAGATGTAATGCTATTAGCATCTGAATTTGCTGCAAACCTTCCTTAGAACTTTAAGTCTTGTTTGGTAGACTTATAATTGATGTTTAACCTGAAATATTTTGAAAATAGTCAAATCCTATCTTTTGAGGTGGGTAATTTTTGAGACAGGATATCATTGTGTAGCTCTGGCTGTCCTGAAACTCACAATGTGGATTGGCAGGTCTCAAGCTCAGAGATCTGCCTTCCTAGTGCTTGGATTAAAGGCCTGTACCACTATGTCAGGCTAATTTTATCGTGTGTGCATCCATATGTGTGTGCAGTCTCTTTTATAATATTGTAGGTGCAATGTCAATAAATGGGGACGTAATTTTCTGTCTTTTTTCCATTAACACATTAGAAAACTACATCATAATTGAAGTCTTCTTGGTATTAAAGCTTAAGTTATAGTATCATGTGACTATAATTTGTAATAGTCTTATTTACATACCAAAATATTGTGCATGTTTTAGATCTGTGTTTAATAATTTAAACAGCATCACATTCTCATGTAAAATTTCATTTTATTTTTAGAATGAATTCTGAAGATTGGACTAATAATGCAAGAATTTAAACAAACATAAAGTTTGGAGTTACTTTCTAGTATTTTTTAAAGTATTACTTGAATAAACAATATTGTTTTAATTGGTATAATTCTTCAAATGTTATTTTAAAGCATTTTTATTTTAATTGATTTAGTTTTATATCAGCATGTGTGTAGATGCTGTTTGAAACAATACTGGCATCAATATTTACAGCTTCCTTTGTATACTCTACATAATATCCTGGGAACAGTTACAGATTTGCCTGGGTATCGTGGCACAAGAGTGGAGGTGGAGGAGAGAAGTTTGGGATTTTCAAGTTTTCCTAGGATAAATGGTGAGTGTCACTTCAACCTGGACTGTATCAGAACTGGTCAATGCTCTATGAAAATAAAGAACTATTTGCTTTTTCTTCATTGAACCAACCCTTATGTCTGGTAGTTTTGTCTATTTATAGTTCCTATTATAAGTAAAACTATTTTCTTAGCTATTTTACAGCAAAAGTAATGCTAATTTTCTATTTAGGATTTGTGTGTTTGTGTGTGTGTGTGTGTGTGTGTGTTTGTATTTGTGTTGAGAAGGGAATAAACAAATGTACATCATGTAGGACCAACATTTTACTCATTCTTAGCACCTTGTACTTACTATAATTTTAGATTAACACTAATAATAAACAATAGAACACTTCAGGAAATCAGACATATGGATTCATTTGATGCTTTACTGTGTATGGAATGGAACAGGACTGAGTAGCATCCAGTGAGTAACAGACTGAGGCACATGCTGATAACAGGTATAGTTTATAAATTCTGTTTTTGCTAATAGCTAGCTTTAGCTTCAAAGGATATGTTACTATTTTACTGAAAAATACAGTAGAAGTTGATAAAAACTGACCTTTAAAAGATATACTATTTCTGTCTTTAAGCAAATGTAATTGTTTTCATTCAATATTCAAAATGTGGCTGCTTTAAAATATTTCATAATTTGCCTTAATTTCAAGTCTACGTGCTACACAAATCAAGATATTTTAATATTCTATGGTAATAAATCAATTATTATAATTTTGATTGTTGATGGTAATATTAAAAACTATATGAAGGATTTTTCACTCATGTTTGCAGATTTACATGAACACATTTTACTTCCATCTTCTTCTTGAGAATCATGCAAAACCAGAGCTTTATTAATGAGTTCATACTCCTGGGGCTATCTCAGAACACAAAAGTAGAGAAAATATTGTTTGTTGTGTTTTTGCTAGTCTACCTTGCAACTATTGGTGGCAACACAATAACCGCAGCAGCAATTATCTACAGCCCTGCACTGCTGGGAGCACCCATGTACTTCTTTTTGGTATTTCTGTCATTACTAGATGCCTGTACTTCTACTGTTGTAACACCCATGATGATCGTAGGTTTCTTCTACGAAAGGAAGACCATCTCCTTTGAAGGCTGCATAGTACAACTATTTGCCATACACTTCTTTACTGCTGTAGAGGTGATTATCCTGTCGGTTATGGCTTATGACCGTTATGTGGCCATTTGCAAGCCCTTACACTACTCCTCCATCATGAACAGGAGGCTCTGCGTTCTTTTGGTTGGGGTAGCATGGATTGGGGGATTCTTGCATTCTATCATACAAATTATTTTCACCCTGAAGTTACCCTTTTGTGGACCTAATATCATTGATCATTACATGTGTGACTTGTTCCCATTATTGAAGCTTGCTTGCACTGATACACACATTTTTGTTATTTTAGTATTTGCCAATAGTGGTTCTATCTGCATCATTATCTTCTCCCTATTACTTGTCTCCTATGGCGTCATCTTGTTCTCTCTGAGAGCCCACAGTTCTGAAGGACGACGTAAAGCTCTCTCCACCTGTGGATCCCATATTATAGTTGTTGTTTTGTTCTTTGTCCCATGCATATTAATATATGCACGACCTTCATCACCATTCTCTTTTGAGAAAAACACACTTATATTTGCCAATGTCCTGACACCATTGCTCAATCCAATGGTTTACACATTCAGGAATAAAGAAATGAAGAATTCCATCAGCAAAATTTGGAAAAGACTGATAGTAGTTTCTGATAAATATTAAAGAACACTTTTATGGTACCGGAGAGAAGAATTTGCCAGTGTGAGCATATGGTGTGCTGTCAAGAACACCTGAGCTCAGCCCCATCACCCAGGTGAGAAGTTAGGTGTGGTAGCACACCTTTAATCCAACAGTGTTGAAGTGCAGCAGATTCCAGTCAGGTTGGTAGACAGCTATTTTATCTGAAGAATAGCAAGTTCAAGGTTAGTCTAGATTTTGACAAGGAAATAGGATAGAGAGCAGAAGATGTACATATACAATGTCCTTTTTCATCTCTACATTCATATGCATAGGCACAAACATCATCCCCCAAACATATATGAACACATATGTATGTAACTCATCTACTTCCATGAACAACGAGGCAAAAATAGTCACATATATGACAGTTAATGTAAATGAAAAGTAGCCAGAATTTGCTCACACAATCATCTCATTATTTACTCAGAGAGAAAAACATTATATTGTTTGGTAGAAAGTTCATCAATACTGAGGGTAAGAAATCTCTTTCCTAGATTATATATTCATTTTAAATTGGCCACTTAGTATTGTTTCATGTATGTTAAACCAGTTCAAGTTCATATTCTTATTTATCTAAAAAATAGTTTGAAAAAAAGAACAATTACAATGTTTGTCATCATATTTAATCTAAAGAAAAAATGATGATAAAATAAAATAAATGTGTCCCTGAAATTAGGAAAGAAACACACAAAACTTTTTCAAGAGGAAATAGGTTCTGAATGATGTTATAAAACCCCAGAACCTTGATAGTGGGATGAAATCAGAGCCTTAAATCTAGGTCTTCCAGCATCATTTGACTCCATTTTAAGCTGGGTACCTTCATGTTTCTTAGAAAAAAATGAGTAAGTTTTTCTTTTGTATGATGTCCTTGTCCCCGGCCAATAATTTAAATGACCATATTTCATATAAGGCATCTTGTCTTCTAGATCAAACAATGGCAGATATTGGGCATCACTTTCTAGCAGGACCAAGAAAGAAGGGATAGAATCCAGAAGATCTTGATATTTAATTACCATTAAAAAGAATAAAAAACTAAATAATAAGTTAATTATAAGTTAAATAATAAGTTAAAAAGAGCAATAAATTTCAATTTATATATACAAAATCTCCAAATCACTAAATAAATATATGTATGTATGAAATTGATTGCATTCATATAGCTATCAAAAGAGATAAATAAAGTTAAAAAATATGTCACTTCATGGTTGTGGGTTTACAAAGTCAAGCTGTAAAGTAGAATGTGCATGAATTTAATTTAATTACACATTTTTCCTTTATAACCAAGTGCAATGACTTATGGGCATGATAACTAAATGCTCATACTGTGTTTATGTCTCCTTATTATTAATTACCAGAGCCGAAGTGCATGGTCCTACAAAGGATGTGTGAGACTGTATTGATTTCCCATTTGCATACAAAGTAATGATATAAAAACAGAAAACTGGAAACCATAACATATAAATAAACACACAAATACTTTTTTGAAGGCTAAAAGCCCCAAAAAAGCATTATGAAATGAAAAGCCTCCAAAATACCTTTGAGTTCATTGTGTTGGACTTATGTTTCTGGGCAAGGGATCTGCACTCAAGTACCCTTTGTATACCAGTGACACTCCATTGGAAAACAATAATTTTTTGTGTGTGTGAACAGTTACCAATTTGGGATACTATATAGATAAAGGTAACTTGTCTATTGTCCATTAAATAAATTCCCATTTGTGCTCATGAAAAGAACTGCTCTTAAGTCCATATGTATTGTGGGAGTTCATTCTGCCAATAGCATTGAGTATTGCCCTTCGAGCATGATCTTGGGGCTTTGTAAGGACTGATAAGCCTGAGAAGAATGTTTGTTAACTCTTGGGCTCTTGCTGGGCCTGACGTGGCTAGAGACCCAAGGGGGATAAAGACTCAGCATGAAATTGGCAGTGGCTTCAGGATTACTCTATATATGTGAGTTTGTCCTTTTATTACACCTCTTTTTTAAATTAATCAATATATTTATTTATTAAAAATTTCCACCTCCTCCCCTCCTCCTTTTCCCCTCCCACTCTCACCACTCCCCCTCCTCCTCCCTCTCCAGTCCTAAGAGCAGTCAGGGTTCCCTGCCTGTGGGAAGTCCAAGGTCCTCCCCCCTCCATCCAGGTCTAGAAAGGTGAGTATCCAACAAATTAGGCTCCCACAAAGCCAGTCCATGCAGTAGAATCAAAACCCAGTGCCATTATCCTTGTCAGTCACAATGACAGTCAGCCCTCATTGACAGCCACATTCAGAGAGTCCAGTCTGATCACATGCTCCATCAGTCCCATCAGCTGTCCTTGGTGAGCTCCCATTAGATCAGTTCCACCATCGCAGTGGGTGGACGCAGTTCTGACTTCTTTGCTCATGCTCTCCCTCCTTCTGCTCCTCATTTGTACCTTGGGAGTTCATTCCAGTGCTCCAATGTGGGTCTCTGTCTCTATCTCCATTCATTGCCGGATGAAAGTTCTATGGTAAATCGACAAACCTATGAACACCTGATTTTCAACAAAGGAGCTAAAATTATACAATGGAAGAAAGAAAGTATCTTTAACAAATGGTGCTGGCATAACTGGATGTCAATCTGTAGAAGAATGAAAATATATCCATATCTAATACCATGCACGAAACTCAAGTCCAATGAATTAAAGACCTCAATATTAATCTGACCACACTGAACCTGATAGAAGAGAAAGTGGGAAGTAGTCTACCACACATGGGCACAGGAGACCACTTCCTACCTAGAACCCAGTAGCACAGACAATAAGAGCAACAATGAATAAATGGGACCTCCTGAAACTGAGAAGCTTCTGTAAAGCAAAGGACACTGTCATTAAGACAAAAAGGCCACCTACTGATTGGGAGAAGATCTTCACCAATCCCACATCAGATAAAAGTCTGATCTCCAAAATATATAAAGAACTCAAGAAACTAGACATTATTACATCTCCTAATAATTTGTTTTTTTATAACTTTGTGAGTTCATGCATCATCTGACACCCAATGTGGGGCTCAAAGTTTGAATGTCTCATGCTATACTGACTGAGCTAGATGTCCTTATGCTGTGAATATGCAATTCTCTCATCGTTTGATGAATTAAAGCTGTTTCAGCCAGTGGCCATGCAGAAGAAAGCCATGCAGGAAATCCGAACAAGGATACAGAGGAAAAAAAAATGTGGATTCAGGAGACACCATGTAGTCAATGAAGGAGTAATATGCCAGATCATCTCTGGTAAGCCACAGCCATGTAACAATACAGATTAGTAGAGATCAGTTAATTTAATTGTGTGAGATAATTAAATTAATCAGTTAATTTAATTTAATTAGGTCCATGCCTAAACCATGGACCAAACAATTACAATTAATATTGAGGCTTTGAGTGTTTATCTTATAAGCAGCTATGGGACTGGCAGGTGGGAAGAAACCTGTCTAGTGGGACTAGGCAAGATGGAAAAAAGTCTCCACTCACACATACGTATATAGTAGAAAAAACAGTTGAACCAGCTGATGATAAGAAGATCCAGAAGATTTTAGAGCAGAGAGGATTCAGTTATGGGTTGACAATATTATCATAATATATTGTTATTTGTTTATTTCTGCCTTTGATTAAGGTATTGCATGTGTACAGCTTATTTAAAGATGTAATGTACAATTAAGAAATATAACTAAATAGAGAGTCATCTATAATAGTCAAGGTTATAGTCATATTAGTTAGCTTTTATAGATATACAGAGATATATTTCAGTTAGATATGTATTCTTAAAATCTTTCAGAACCCTCCAGAATATGACATTTAAAGTATTTTAAGAACTTAAGACTTTGTTTTGACAATAAGACACATCTGTTAGTCACAGCACCAAGCTACCTCAAGAGAATGATGGGTATTGAAGAGACTCCTTATGGAGTTGGTTAGCTATTTGAGCAAGAAACTGCACTTACCTCAACTGCTTCATGGTATACTGTAAAATATGGTCATGAAGAACCCACAGTGAAATGACTGCTGAACTTGTCTAAAGGTGAGGTGATCCTTTGAGGTTCCTATTTTGTGAAAGAGCCTGTGAAGCATTCTGTAGGACACAGAAAAATGTTGTGGACAAACTGCCAGTATTGGTGGAACTTTTTTTTGAAAATTCCTGTTTCATGGAAAAGTTTGCTGCATACTATGGGCCTGTGTACTGAGGATGGATGCCCAAACAGTACAGAAGAACTTTGGGTGAATGTCCAGGTAGCAAGATGTCTCTGTTAATTATAGAATTTTGGAAGTTACTTGCAATGCACTTCCTCTTTACTTAGGTAATATTATATCCTTCTGGAGTCTTTGATGGAGTTGAAGAATAGATAGATAGTTATAGCTTTCCTTAGTTATGATAAAAGATGAAGTAAATAGAAATATTGTTACTGCAATTCTTGCTTGATACCTGTTTCATTATATGTGATTTTATTATGTTAAAGTTAAAACCTTCTTTTCTATTTAAACAGAAAAGGGGAGGTGATGTGGGAGTCCCCTCTGTGTGCTGTGATTACCATTAATGAATAAAGAAATTGCCTTGGCCTATTGATAGGGCAAAACTTATGTCAGCAGGTAGAACTGGACTGAATGCTGGGAGAAAGGAGGGCAGAGTCAGTACACGCCATGGAACAGCTACCAGAGATAGATGTGAAATTTTGCTGGCAGGCCATGTCCTTGTGGTGATACACAGACTAATGGAGATGGTTTAAATTAATTTGTAAGAATTAGCCAATAAGAAGTTAGAGCTAATGGGCCAACCAGTGATTTAATTAATACAGTTCCTGTATGGTTATTTTGTTTCTGAGTGGCCGGGATGAACAATCATCTCCTTCATCCAACATAAAATACTTCCTTTTTTTCCATTATATAATTTTCGCTTCTTTATCAAAAATCAGTCATTCATTGATTGATTTTTGAGTCTTCAATTTGATTCCATTGGTCAACCTGTTTGTTTTTATGCCAATGTCACATTGTTTTTTTATTAATGTAACTCTACAATAGAGCTTTAATGTCAGGGATAGTGATGCCTCCAGAAATTCCTTTATTGTAAAAGATTGTTTTGGCTATTTTCAGTAATTAGATTTTCACATGAAGTTAAGTATTGTTCTCTAGAGGCCTGTGAAGAATTGTGTTCAAATTTGATGCTGATTGCACAGAATTTGCTTTTTGTAGGATTGTCATTTTTATTATATTGATCCTATCTATCCAAGAGCATGGAAGATTTTTTCATTTTCTGATAGGTTTTTCAATTTCTTTCTTCAAAGTCTTAAAGTTCTTGTCAAATAGGGATTTCACTTTTTTGTTTAGTGCTACGTCAAGATATTTTATGTTATTTGTGGCTACTGTGAAAGGTGATGTTTCTCTGATTTTTTTCTCAGTTTATCATTTGTATATAGGAGGGCTACTGATTTTTTTTGAGTTGATCTTGTATCCTTCCACATTACTGAAGGTATTTATCAGCTGTAGGTTTTCCCTGGCAGAGATTTTGGTGTCACTAATATATACTATTTTATCATCTGCAAATAGTGAATGTTTGACTTCTTCCTTTGCAATTTGAATCCTCTTGATCTCATTTTGTTGTCTTATTGATGTAGCTAGAACTTCAAGAACTACATTGAATAGATATGGAGAGAGTGTATAGCCTTGCCTTGTTCTTGACTTTAGTGAAATAGATTTGAGTTTCTCTTCATTTAACTTGATGTTGACTGTCTGCTTGGCTTATATTGCTTTTATTATGTTTAGATATTTTTCTTGTATCCCTGATCCTTCTAACAACTTTATCATAATGTATATTTAGTTTTGACAAAGCATGTTTCAGCGTCCAATGAAATTAACAATTTTTTCAGTTTACTTATACGGTGGATTACATTGACAGATTTTCACATGTTTAACCTCCATGAGATAAAGTCACCTGTACTTTTAAAGTTTTAATTCAAGGCTGGTGCTTTCATTAATGTCTGTAATACCAGTAAATGGGGGCTGAGATAGGAGAATTGCTTTATTGCAGGCCTAGTCTGGATTACTATAACATGGAGGCTGGTTTGTTGGGGTTTCTGTCCTGCCCCGTACCCCAACAAGCCAGCAAGCCCCCAAAGAAAATCACACAGAGATCTCCATTAATTATAAAACGAATTGGAACTTTAACTAAGGCTACTTAATAGCTCTTGTAGCTTACATTAACTCATTGTAACCCATTGTAACCCATTCTTATCTATGCTAGGCACACTGCTTAGTACCTTTCACAGCCAGGCAGTTACATCTTGTCTCTTGGGTGGTCTTGAGCAGAACTGCAGAGGGAGCTCTCTGCTTCCCAGAATAATCCTGTTCTCAGTGCCCCGCCTCTACTTCCTGTCTGGTTGACCCACCTATACTTCCTGCCTGGCCAATCAGAATTTATTTAAACTATTATTGACATATAGACAATTCTCTCGCACCAGATTATAATGAATTTTCACACACACACATACACACACACACACCACGAAACAATAAATGAAGCAGAATATATTAAATATTTAAAAATCACAAATATATAAAATGGGCATAGTTTCATATTATGAGTTACATGTTAAATATTAGACTTCATAGAAAACATATTCAATCATATCTTATGTTTGTCTGTCCTCTGTATTTTGTAAAGAAGTTATCAACATATCTAAGCACATCTCTGTTTTTCTTATGTTAACTTTTGAATTAAACACAGTTTTGTACTTCATACTTGAGACTATGATTCAATTTTTTCTAAATTTTGTGAGGCATTTATTTCTAGTTTTTTTTTCTCATGTGAAAGTATGACTGTTTCACTAGATTTCCTTGAAAATGTTACCTTTGTTTATTTCTATTGTCTATGTAATTTCTAAGTTATATGCACGTAGGTTTTTTTGAGTTGATCTCTTTTCTTATAGTGATCTGCTTTTTAAATAACAACAAACTGTGTTGTTGTTATTTAAAACACTATGGCTTTCATCAATTCTTGAAGGCTTCTAACTTGGTATTTCCTCATTATTCTGGTACCTATTATAAGTCTTTGCATTCTCAGATAATCATTATTATAAGGTTTTTGACAGATAAAAATAAATTGCTAGAATATTGATTGAAATTTGAAGTATAATCTATAAATAAGTTAGAGACGAAATGACATCTTATACTCAGTTTTCATAACCATGATCACTAGACATTTTTCCCTTTAATTTTTCTTTAATTTACTTCATTAAATTTTTGAATAAAAATTATTTTATGTACTTATGTTAATAGTATTGCTCTACAATTTAAATTTATTTCTAATTTTTTTATTGACATATTCAGCACATTAAATTTCTGATCAGTAGAAAATTGTTTTTAATTATTTTATGAAGTTTAAAAAAGAGAATAAAAAAGATATAAGCAAGCAAACTCAAGATCATGGCTTTTCCTTTTTCTTTTTTTTTCTTTAATCAAATAATGTTTTACTCTTTGAGAATTTTATATTATGCTCATTAAATGTACTTAATCTTGTTTGTTACCCCATTGCCTCTCATACCTTTGCTCATTTCCCAATTCACCTAACTTTGCATCTTCTTCAAACAAAACCTAAAATTTCAAGTTTGTTTTGTATTGCCCAAGCATTGGCATGGGATTTGTTATTGAGAGTGGTTGAGCTACCCAGGTTCAAGAGCTTAAAAAAACCTGACTTACTGTCTCTCATCAGCTGTCAAATACCAATGTCTCTTCAGCAAGCCTGTTCTCCATCCTATAACTACCTAATTACCTCCATGTTGGAATTTTTGTCTGTCTTGATTTTTTTTCAGGATGTGACAAATGATGTAATTTAATATATGCTTGTTTTTCTGTTGTGTCTGGAAAACAGTTTCTTTATCTTTATCCAAAACAATGGCTCTCACAATCATTCTACAAACTCTTTCTTGGTAGACCCTGAGCCTTGTGGGAATGGGTATGATATAGATATCCCCTTGGGGTTCAGCACTTACCTTTTCCCTATTTTCCTACTCTTTACAAATTGACCATTTGTAGGTACATGTGCTAATTGTCATTCACTAATAACAAACATTTTTAATGAGAGTTGAAAATTATACTAATCTAGCTTAAACCAATAAATAATTTGGAATTATTTTAATACTGTGTTCATTTAACAGAATAATAGTAGATTTCCCATATGTTATTACTTATCTAACTACTGGATATTGCCCTTGTTAAGTGTGTGATATGGGTTTTCTCTTTTGGAGCAGGCTTAAATACAATCACTTGTTATTAGTTACTTGTATACCTTTTGTGTCACTACTGCATCTGTGTACATATGTTTGTCAGGTCAGTAATCAGTGAAGTTTTCAGACACTTAAGTTTGGTGAGACTGATGCTTAGCTTTATTCTATGACAGCTTTGTTCTATGATAACCTACTAAAACTATGGGATCTAACGTTTACGGATGAGCTATCTGAGATCCCTTCTCTGTCATGAGACAGAGAAAAAATATATCAGACACTGAACTAATACAGTTTTACATGGTATTTTGTCTAAGAATCAATGATCAGTTTGCTTCTGTCCTAGATAAAAAGACCTATAGACTTGTCTGAAGGAACATCTTATGGAAGCATTTTCTCAACTGAGGATTTTTTCTTTCCCATGAATCTAGATTATGTTAAGCTGAATTATACAAGTCAGAACACTATTATTACATATATCACATACTTTTATACATAAAATAATTTTATTACTTAGTCTTTGCATGTTTTCTTACATATTAAATAATAAGTACCTTTTAGAGAAAATATTATAAATAAATTCTCCAGAGAGACATTGTGTTCAATTCATTATAAAATAGTCAACTCTTTCTAAAAATATTGATGTGTGTGTCTGTTTGTAGGTGTATATATATTATATATATATAATTATTATCAAATAAATAAGATATTCTTTAATTTGAAAGAAGCAAAAATAATTTTGGATGGACATGAAAGTACAGTAAAATTTTGAACAAGTAAAAAACTGTTCCACCCGAATCTGCACCACCCTCTTGGTACGGTTCGCGCTCTTCCATGCAGGCCACGAGCTTGGGCAAAGGCCTGGGGATTGAACAAAAGACAGAACACAAAGAGGCCAGGGTCATTCATCAAGAATAGCCGAATGCCACTTTATTTAGCTTTCTGCAAAGTTAATATACCTTTGCCCCAGTAGAGAAATTCCCTCCCAGCCAGACGGGAAAGCACAGTGCGAGGAGCCTGGCGCTGTGTGGGAATTCCTTCCCAGGCAGGGGGTTGGAGGCAGAGAGAGCAGGGACAGACAGTGGAGAGGGAACTTGAATGTTCTCCTGGGCAGGTGGGAAATTACCATACCAAAAGTTAAACAAAGCCCTGCAGCTAAATCACCAGGCTAAAGCAGAATGAGCACAGAAATTAGCAGGAAGCTTAGTTGGCTAACCAAAACAGTCCTTGTGATTTGTACCTCAAGGAGCAGGGGGGAAAACCGGGATCCTACAAAAGACTCCACAAAATTATTTCGTTTAATTTCATGGGGTCATAAGTTGTTTAATTTCTGAGAGAACTGTCAGGGTATGGTGCTAGCCTGGACCATAAACTATTTCTCTGAGCAAGACTCCAACATAAGCTATCTTTCTTGACTGGCATGAAGGCACAGGTATAAAGAGATTCCCAATGATCCCTCATGAAGTCCTGAGTTCACATCCTGGAGAATTCCTCATTTATTCTTCAAACAGCCTTATATATCAAAACATAAACTGAGAGGAAAATTCATTAGTATTCTATCTCCTAGGTAACCACGTGAATGGCTTTTAGTCATGTCCACAACTACCTGTGCTTTCTGTCATGTCTTCCTGGACAGTATGCTAGCTCTGTCAAGTAGGCTGAATTAGCAATTCTTTTCAGGCATCCTCCAAATACAAAGAAAAGAGCAAAACAACATCCTGACCTTTCGTTAGGCTAGTGACAGCCTGTCTGGAAGGTTACATGGACACTTCAGATAGTGACTATGGATTTACAACCTGGCTGCCATACCATATAGAAATATGGGCCTACAGGGACTAAGAATTAGTTTCACAGATTCATGATGTCTTAGTGAAACCTTTTAAATATAGATTTGAAACCAAAGAGCAGTGGGTTGATAAAGGGTTAAGTCTTATGTCTACCCATTAATGAAAAGATTATGACATAATGTAATAGTCCACATTAGATGCCTATTAAGTTAACTCATTACTGCAGCTTTTGGTAATCAGAAGGGATTGAAAATCTGACATTTTTTTTCAGAAACTGAGAATAAATTAGATTTTATGGGAGTTACCTTGGTGTTTAACTTTTCAGCCTTTTAAAATTAATAGCATAGTTCACTAATGTGGTGATACCAAGTATCCTCAAGGTGCTGCTTGATAAAATTCATAGTGCCTAGATGACATGGCTGACCTTGGTGGAATTTGTTGTAAAAGTCCTACCTGTAACATTAACATTTTCAATATTTGAATTCCTTGCTGTTCAGGCCCCCCCCCCAACCAAAGGGTAGAACTGGGATAATGTAACAATTCTTGTAAAACCTGATGTTAATAAAAATAAATCTTGTGGTAATTCACTAAGAGAAACAGCCATGCAAAAAATGAAATTTTTATAGAATTTATTTCTTAAGTGGTATTAGTAAGCATGGGACACAGGATCTGAAAAAAAATAAAGAAGAATAACTTACAGAAAGTTTAGAAGCTGGCAAACTATAACTAAATGATTAGGTTTTCATGTTCTGCCTCAGAAACGTAAAATTATCATGGACAGATAAAGATTTTGGTTGTAAAATTGGTAACAAGGCTTGGTACCTTCTTGAAGGTGAAGTAAACAATTTTAGGAATCTGGATGCTCTTTTATCCTTTGCAAGATTGTAATAAATAAGGGGACCATATTGAAACAAGCGTTCATGAGAAAAACACAACAGGAAAAATCAAATAATCAAAACACAAAACATACAGAATAAAGAAAGAATATTAAGAGTTGCTTGGATAGATGTGCTGCAAACACCAAAAGACAATGGATGGAAGTCCAAACTACTATACCCAGCAAAGCTTTCTTTCACCATCAATGGAGAAAACAAGATATTCCATGACAAAAACAGATTTAAACAATACATCTACAAACCTAGCCTTATAGAAAGTACTAGAAGGAAAACCTCAACCCAAGGAAGCTAATAACACCCACAATAACACAGACATCTGATATTCCTCCATCAACACAACTAAAAGAAGAGAAACACACAAACACTACCACCAAAAAATAACTGGAGTAACAACCACTGGTCATTAATAGCGCTTAATGTCAAAGGACTCAATTCACCTATAAAAAGGCACAGGTTAAGAGAATGGATACAAAAACAGGATCCAATATTCTGCTGTTTACAAGAAACACAACTCAACCTCAAAGACAGATACTACCTCAGAGTAAAGGATTGAGAAAAGGTTTTCCAATCAAATGGACCTAAGAAACAAGTGGGTGTGGCTATACTAACATCTAGAAAAATTATTTCAAACTAAAATCAATCAGAAAAGATGGAGAAGGACACTTTATACTCATAACAGGAACAATTCATCAAAATGAAGTCTCAATTCTGAATATCTACACCCCTAATAGATACTAAAACTCAAATCACACATCAAACCCCACACACTAATAGTAGAAGATTTCAACAGTCCTCTTTCACCAGTGGACAGGTCAACCAGACAGAAACTTAACAGAGAAATAAGAGAACTAGCAGATGTAATGAATCAAATGGACTTAATAGACTTCTATAGAACATTACACCCAAACAGAGGAGAATATACCTTTTTCTCAGTACCACATGTAACCTTCTCGAAAATTGATCACACCTGAAAATTTCAATGAAAAGAATAAAGAAGTCAATGTTTTATTGGGTGAATACCACATTCTAGACTCTTTGTAAATTGATGGCATTTTTAAATGCAGAGGGTATCAATAGTATGAATAAGAATTTATGTTTCAGAGTTCATACCTTCATTCTTAAAAGACCATTCAGCTTTGTTCTATAAAAACTAAAGTCAGTTTAATTTTGTCCTATCATTTATTTAATTAAATATTTGAGAATTATTTAACTATTTGAGTGGTTCTTATTAACACTGTTTCATTAAAAACTGTTGGCAAAATAAATGTGCATTTTAAATTGGGAGATGAAAAGTACAAGTACTGACATTATTCCAAGGGATAACAAGTTTCTATCTGACATACTAAGCATCCAAAAATAGAAACATAGTGATGTTATAACAGAAACTGACCTCTATGTGTCTCTGTACCATCTCGTTTCTTTTTCTGTTCTTGTTGAAATGTGATCTTTTTCAGACAGTATAGTCTTATTATTATTTCCATTTCCTTATCTTCTCCCATGTCTTCCCCACCTCCATACCCTTCCAACTCCATGACATCTTACTCTCTCTTTTGAAAACATATAAGTCATTAAAATAGAAAATTTTATAAATAAAATTTATAAAAATTAAATAAACAGAAAAAGAAAAAGCATTAGAAACACATGTACTCAGGCATAACACACCCACAAAATACATAAAAATACATAAAAAGAAGAGTAAGTTAGAAATATACCCAAATAGAACATGCCCAACACCATTAAGACTGAGTAAGAGAAGGAGACCCATATGTCAGTGCAGCCTGTAATGGGCATTTATCAGAAAACTCTCTCACTTGCCACTCTGTAGCTCCAAGTAGTCAGGCACTATTATGGTTAACAAATATATGGTGGAGTATAGGAGAGAAAGAGAGAGAGAGAGAGAGAGAGAGAGAGAGAGAGAGAGAGAGAGAGAATGGTTCATGTCCTGTGTAGAGTGGCAGATGGCAGATCTGAGGTAGTGAAGGCAGGCAGTTAGAAGCAGACTGAGGTGGGTGGCCTGCTTGTCACCCTGGGCCATAGTGAGGCCAAAGCCTACATCTGGGTCCATGGCACGGCTGCAGTTTCAGTCTATGTTGTTATCCATGGCTCCTGTTATAATCAAAGACTGAAAGGATAGAGCTGAACAGGATTAGCCCCAACAATCACCGATTGCAGCTCTTGGGAGAATTGGTCCTGCTCCTCTAGGGCTGCACCACTGGGGAGAGCATGTCCTAAACATCACCTGGGTGCGACAATTAGAACTGATCCTATTCACAGATTGTAAGTGGAGGGTTGGGGAGTTGGAGGTATGAGTGTTAGGCAATTGGGGATTCAGAGGGTGGGGGTCGTGAACTGGCCCTGAAGGTATTAGAATGGAAAAGCTGGACCTATCCCCCATATCTGCTATGTGGTGATATGGATGAAGGAAAGATACCCTCCCCACTTTGACCTTTACCACCTGTGGCAAACAGGAGAGCTGACCTAACCTCTCACCAGCTGCAGCAATTGGGCGAATAGGTCTTGCACCTTAAGTGGGCAGCACAGTAGACCTGACCCTGTCAACAGGGTCTCAGATGAGCCAACCCCAATAATGTGAGGATAGCCCTACTCTTTATTATGCGGTGCTAGAGGTGTGAGTGAGGTGGAGATTACTCTCTCCTCCCTCTCACTGCTTATCACTGTGGCTGGTTGGAGACCTGGCCCCTGAGTAATGAGAATGCGAGAGCTGGTTCTGCCCCTCACTGACTGCAGCACTCAGAAGCGCAGGTCCTGCACCTTACCTGGGCAACATAATAGAGCTGCTCTGTTGTCAGGAGTTTGGGTGATATGGCTGGGTGGGGGGGGGGGTTGAGATTGGGATATATGACCCCACGCCTCATCTGCCACATTGTGTTATTAGTGAGTAGAGATGCTCTCCGCACCCCTCTGCCCCTCGCTGCCAGTGGCAGATGGGAAAGGTGACCCTAAAGTCATGACCTGGAGACCTGTCTGTGCCCCTTAGCAGCTACAGCTCTTTGGAGAGTGGCCCCTGTACCTTGCATGGGCAACACACTAATGCTAGTCCTGGTGGTGTAGGTGTGGATGAGCCATCTCTGATGGCATGAAAGTCGGAGAACCAGCCACTCCCATTATTCCTTGCTGTATAGTGAGAACTAAAGCTGCAAGATTTTCTTACCAAAATCATCAACAGGATATCCAAGAGGAGTCTCAGTGAGGGTTGTTGTGAGCCTCACACTGAGGGGCATCTATTGGGGTCCTGATTCAATGGCCTTCACACATTCTAGGGTAGGGGCATGTGGATTAGAAGCACCAGGCAAACAGAACAGAGATACAAAAGAAAAAGACAGAGACAAAGAATAGAACCAGGAGGGAAACCCAGTGAATAATAATTTTTTCTGCATCTATTTTCAATATGCTTATAGACCCCAATCTCAAAAGGGGAAGATGGAGGCAAAAGAATGCTTTAATATGATATAAAGAACAAACAGGTCAATTGCATCTTCAATTCCTGAACCAGCAAGAAACTATACCTTGAGTTAAGTACTCTTGATTATTCAGGAAATGCAGTCGAGCATTCTGTAGGCAGCCACTCCTTGGATAAAATCTTGTCATATCCATGAAGGAGAAGGAATACACTTGAACTGAACTCTCTGACCTTTAGTAAAGTTGGAACAGACCCACTTCTGTGGGTTTCCATATATTCCTCCCTTTTTATGTATTTATTAAAGCTGTGCTACTACAGGGCAGATGATTGTGCCTGTTTTAGGCCATTTTCTTCTACTTTCCAGACTTATCCATCATCAGTACATAAATTCTGTCATGCACATTCTGTCTGGGGAAGGAAAAAAATCTTACCCACCACTGACTATCACTTTCTGTTAATAAAGGATTAAGGGAGATTGCACAGCTAGGAGCCAACTTTCCATTGAGAGAGTTCACAACTAGCTAATCATAAGAAAGCAGATAACACTGTGATACACATGCTCCTATAGCCATATCTCCTAAGAAAGGAATAGAGGATGACCAACATAGGATGGCCTTTTTAAATTGGTCTAGGATGACTTTAAAAGATTTTAGCTATATCAAAATGCAAGCTAATCTTATTAAATGTACCAATTCTAAGGATTTATTGGCATCACGTCAATTTTTCTCAAATAATCGCTAACCATGTTCTAGCCAGTATGTCTCCATAGTGAATCAAAATAGTTACAAACATTAACAAGTCAATACCATAATTCTATTATGAAAAGTAGCAATAAACATGCGATTTGTCAAATCATAATTCTTTTAAATTCTTTCTAATAAAAAGACAAGAAAATGTTTCTATGATAGGTGAACTATGAGTCTTTTTCCTCTTCTATAGTCTAGTTACATTGCTGCATCTAACTTTCAAAATAAGTTTGAAATGTCCCAGTCTCTGAGTAGTAGCAAGAACTTATGTGCCATTCTTCCTCATGTTCTGAAGTGGGGCTTCAACCATATATTGCATAAGAGTGTTCCATTGCCTTAACAAGTCTGTTTCCCCTAAAGGGGAAATTTCTGAGGTTCCAGATCTCAGGTCATTTATTGCAACAGCAGATTGAACACCTTACTGACACAGTTAAGTTCTGTGCCCCAAGATATGGTGTAGATCCATGAACAGACACACAGTCAACGTTATTTGGCTAGTTCCAAAGTAAATAGGACTAACTGAGGTCCAGAAATTTTTGTAGCACTTCTATGAGAAAAGCTTATAAACGCCAACAATCACAAAGATCTTCCTTCCCTTCTCAGACAGTGGTGTGATGACATAAGAGGGTCAGGAAAAGAGATACAACAATTTCACTCCGATTCCTCTGGGGAGGCCTCAGTATTAACTGTGTCATCAGGTTGGAATTCTTCTGCTGCACACACCAGATCAGATGTTTTGGCAGCCACTGAGCCTCATTCTCCTATGAAAAATTGCAAACATTCCCTCAAGCTATATTAAAGCAGGGTCAGGTTCTTTTTGTAATCCACGCAAGAGTCTTTGCATTTTGCTTTAGTAAAGGTAACTCTGATGCAATCATGCCAAAATTTATCCATGGAAAATTGCTCACAGAAATTCACATTCTGTAATTTAGGATAAAAAAGAGCATGGCTTATGCTATTTATGGCTATCGTGAAAGGTGATGTTTCTCTGATTTCCCTCTCTGTTTTTTGTTCTTTGTGTATAGGAGGGCAACTGCTTGTTTTGGAGTTGATCTTGTATCCTGCCACATTACTAATGGTGCTTCTCAGCTGTAGGAGTTCTTTGGTAGAGTTTTTGGGGTCGCTTATGTACACTATCATATCATCTGCAAATAACAAAGTTTGACTTTTTCCTTTCCAATTCGAATCCCCTTGTTCTCCTTATGCTGTTTTATTGCTATTGCAAGAACTTCAAGCACTATATCAAAGAGGTACGGAGAGAGTGGACAGCCTTGTCGTATTCCTGATTTTAGTGGAATGGCTTTGAGTTTCTCTCCATTTAATTTAACGTTAGCTGTCGGCTTCCTGTATATTGCTTTTATTATATTTAGGAATGAATCTTGTATCCCTAATCTCTCCAAGACCTTTATCATAAAGGGGTGTTGAATTTTGTAAAATGCTTTTTTAGCATCTAATGAAATGATCATATGGTTTTTTTCCTTCCATATATTTATATGATAAATTACATTGATAGATTTTCATATGTTGAACCAGCCCTGCATCTCTGGGATGAAGCCTACTTGATTGTAATGGATAATTTTTTAAAGGTGTTCTTGGATTCTGTTTGCCAGAATTTTATTGAGAATTTTTGCATCAGTGTTCATGAGTGAGCTTGGTCTGTAATTCTCTTTCTTGGTTGGGTCTTTGTGTGATTTTGGAATCAGGGTAACTGTAGCTTCATAGAAAGAGTTTGGCAACTGAGCTCCCAAGGTCCAAATGAGGAGCAGAAGGAGGGAGAACACGAGCAAGGAAGTCAGGACCACGAGGGGTGCTCCCACCCACTGAGACAGTGGGGCTGATCTAATGGGAGCTCACCAAGGCCAGTAGAACTGGGACTGATAAAGCATGTGATCAAACCGGACTCGACTGAGAAGCTAAGGACAAAGGCACTGGGTTTTGATTCTACTGCATGTACTGGCTTTGTTGGAGCCTAGTCTGTTTGGATGCTCACCTTCCTAGACCTGGATGGAGTGGGGAGGACCTTGGACTTCCCACAGGGCAGGGAACCCTGACTGCTCTCATGACTGGAGAGGGAGGGGGAGTAGGAGTGGGGGAAGGGGAGGAGGGAAATGGGAGGAGGTGGAAATTTTTAATAAAAAAAGAGCATGGTTTAAGGCACGATGTGGAGATTGAGGGTATAATTTCCCCATTTTATCTTTTGTGTTTTCAAGGAGCTTTGGCATGCTTCACAACTCCTTGTTTTTGAGAATTATAAGGAATACCTGTTTTATATTTAATATTCCATTGGGAACAAAATTGCTGAAATGCTTTGCTAATATATTTAATCCATTATTTGTCTTTATAGTTTTAGGAATTCCCATATATGAAAAGCACTTTAAACAATGAGTTATTACAAGCTTAGTGGTTTCTCCAGTCTGATGATTATTAAGAAACCTGAGTATCTTTTAATTGGCACATGCATATATCTTAATTTTCCAAATTCAAAATATGAGTAAGATCCATTTGCCATAAGTGATTAGGAAGCAGGCCTTGAGGATTTACTCCCAGATGAGGTACAGGTAAATATTGTGAGCATTTATCACAATGCTTGAAAATCTGATAAGAAAATTTTTTTTGTTAATCCAAATTGTTTTTTTAAACTTTTACTGTATTGATGATGTAAAGCGTATGATCACTGAGAAAACTTAGCTTATAAAAAGCTTCTACAATTGTAGGTTTATGTAGAACATCTCAGTGCCTCTTGGTGTTAGCTGTCCATTCCTATATTCTTTCCCTTACTCCCCATTCCTCTTCCTTTTTTCATTTAGGCCTCATATCCATTCCATCCCATCTCTCCATATTTATATATCTCTGTATTCTAAATGACCTTACTTTCCCAATAGTCTCTTACTCTATCACTCTGTGCCTAACTATTGTGGTTACACAAATTTATCATGCCTATTGAAAGATTAAAACTTACATTCCCTTACAAGACAATACAGACCACATTGGTCTTTTTGGATCTGTGTTTCATAACTCAGGATGATTTTTGTTAATTTCATCTATTTACATATTCAATGCAGTTCCCATCAAAATACTCATAAAATTTTTCAGAGGAGCTGAAAAAAAAATGTTATGCTTCTTATGGCAAATACTCCAGACAGCAAAACCAGTAAGAGTGAGGATAGAAGTATCAGCATCCAGATTTCAAATTATTCTACACAGATATAATAATAAAATTTATAGTACTGGCATGAAAGCAAGACATATAGATAACTGGATGGATTTGAATATCTACATATAAATATATTCTATTACAACTAACTGATGTATGTCATAAGCCATCAATTGAAGAAAATATAGTGCCTTCAACAAATGATTTTGGCATAATATAATAGTCGTATGGAAAAAAATGAATCTAGAACTCCTCACCCAATTTTTCAGAAAACTTCAATCCAACTGGATCAATGGCTTCAACATACGACCTGATACCTTAGAGACAATAGAGGATAAAATACAGCATAGATTTGACCAGTCTCTTTGTTTGAATCACACTTAAATCTATTTTTTGCCTATTTGAGAAAAAGAAGTGAATAATTCTTTTCTAGTCAATGATCATTGTATTTGGCCTAATTTTAACACATTTTTATTTTTTATGAATATTCAATACATTCATATATGTATACAATTAAACATGATCATTTCTTTATTTACTCCTCTCTTCAATTTTCTCCAATATCAAGTGTCACATTACCTATCTAACATGACAAGTCTTTTTCTTTTTGACAATCAGCTAAATTCATATGCACATGTTGTTCTTTGCACATGTATATGGTGCCAGCTAATAGGTCATGGGTAATCTACTAGTGGCCAGATCCTCGGTAAAGCTCCTAGGGGTTTCATCCCCAGGAACTTGAAGAGTGAATACTTTCTCAATATGATAGGGTCCTGGAAATGATCATCTACATTTAGACCTGGAATTTATCTTTTGTAGTAACCACAGCAATAGCTACATCAAGCCCAGGAGAAATTTCAGTGCACTTCTTTCTATTCCCTGGCTAATACATTTCCCTCTTTCTCTCCCATATGACTGATTCTGTGAGCATTGGTAATGGTGTAGGGGAAGTATAATTGTACAATGTAAGACTGATCACTTACTATTTCACCCTTACATTCTTGAGTTTGAAGTAATTTTAGATGAACACAACATAGAACAGACAATCCAATCATATCACTCATATGGATTCACTTGATTCTGCTTTACTGTTTTACCCTGCATTCAGTAGTCAAGATTGTGAATAAAACTTGAATATAGTTGTATAATCTAAATAAGAGATTTTATTTATATTTAACTTGATTTTCAACTACTATTATTTTACTATTACAAGGTTCAATTCAAAGGGACCTTGCATCAGGTCAATTATCTTCCAATTGATTTGAAGTTCTATCTCCTGTAACAAATAGTAAGACCAGTCTGCTATATACTTCTGTAAATGCTTTAAAACAAACTTTGGAAATTGCTATATTGAAAATAAAATGACACAGTTTTGCTTAACACAAATCAACATCTTAATTATAAAACAAGAGGAAGCTATGATGTACTTAATTTTTAGGTAAATATAGGCCTTTATTTTCCTTGGAACCTCCTATTGTACTTGGTGCTCTCTCCAGGAAGCCTTTGTGAGGCAACAGCAATGCCAACTAGACTACAATAATTACATTGCAATTAGTACCTATAGCTGTTAAATTTGAGATTATATATTTTTGGAAACATTTGGTAGCCAAATGGTTCTAGAACCAAGGACAAATCTGAAAAAAATTTAAGTAGCTTTTAATATTCTGCCCCATTTCCTTTTTTCTTTTCCTTTTTATTGCTTCTGTTGCATCTTTTTAAAAAAATTTAATAACATAATTATACTATTTTCCTCTTCCATTTACTTCCTCCAACATATTCTGTGTTGCCTCCCACTACTCCTCCCATGTGCTTCCACCTAATGCTTCTGGTGTTTGACTGAAACATTTTCTAGTGTTTAACTGTAGTACGCTTATTCCTAGAGGATGGAGAGTTGTGCTATAAGAAGTTGTTTGACAGACGTAGTACAGACATTACTACCATTAACAAACATCTCTGTGGATACCAAGGCATGACTAATTTGAAATTCGACCTTAGGACAGCCCATCACTGATTTAAGATCATATCATGAAGCCCTACACCTCCTGAAAAAGTTATTAATAGTTGGAGTTATACGCCAAGTTCTTAGTATTTTCTTCCCATATGTACCTTTGGGTAAGGAACTCCACAGTCTAGGAAATAAGCACCAACCATACTCACAGAAGCCTCCTTTATCAAACACAGTGGTCAATAGTAAGCATAAATATCAGGGGGAAATGACGATAATGAGAAGATGCTGACATTAAAGGGAAGTGGAGGAGGAAATATTGATGGCCAATATGATCATATTTCTTTGGGTAAGTATGTAGAACTGTGAAAAATAAGTACGTATAAAGCATAAGAATTTTTGAGATTAAAAACGTTTTCTAATATTTTATGTTTCACATATATTTATACATAACATAATTATACTTTACTGTCTATAAAAGTACTAAAATATACTTAACTGAGCAGTCTTTAATAGTATTTAACAAAACAATGGACATTTTCTTAAAGATAGATTCCTTCTGACACAAGACTTTTTACTTAGTTTGTGCACAGAACATTGCATTCCATTCATTGTAGACAATCTACTCTTTTCTAAATATGATGGTATATGAAATTATTATCAAATGAAACCCTCTCCTAATTAGAAAAACTATACTCATAGTAGATGTACTTATAAATATAATAAGCTTTGATACAGGTAGAAAGTTTCACAAAATTGCATCATTGAATGTCAAGGGACCTGAATATTTACAAACCCTGGGAGAACTAAAAGTTAGTCTCACAGACTCATGGCATACCAGGGAAACCTCTTTAAATGTTAGTTGCAGTGAGAGGAAAATATTTAGAATCTTAGTTTATGATGGTCAACCATGGTCAATATACCACACCAGAAGCAGAGATAATATTCTCCACCCTCACTTCCAGAGCTGATTTTTTTCAGTCCCTTAGATGTGGAAAGAAGAAATGGAAACAAACAGAATCATGGCTAAAAATGAATGAAAAGAATGTTTTTTCACAGACATCCTACTTCGTGAAGCAAAGTAAGCATATCATGTACTTTTATGAAAATATTAATTTCTGATAAAGTGATTTAATTTTAGGTATTGTATGCAACCTGTGTTCAACAAAATTATGCATCTTTTACTTCACAACCATCTCTTCTTGTAAGAGTTCTATAAAGCTTGGTCTCATATTATTTCTCTTGTTAGATATTTTATTACCACATTTGGTGTTTTTTTAAGTGAATAAAATGTTACATGAAGAAATCAAAGAACAGTACTTCATGATCAATAATTATTAAAGTGTCCACAGTGCTAAAATAGCTATTTTTATAGTGCAAACTCCTTCCATCCTTGCCTCCTAGAAAGGTCTTTCCATTAATTTATTTTTAGTTTTTAGTTTTTCTAGGTATAATGAAATAAAATGTATTTACAGATTCACATTAAAACCAAACAATTTAGAATTGCAGCACTAATCTATTTTTCTATCATCTCTCTGACAATGCTTTGATTGTTCAAACCTATGTTCATTTACACACTAGTAACTCACTATTTTGAAACTTGCATTGAAAGGTAGCATGCTTTGAGATTGTATAATTAATAGTGACAAAAGAACATGATTAATTGAATCATCACTGGACATTAAAAGCTATGGAAGTCGAATATACTATGTTCTAGTTCCGTATATGCACAAAACACATTTTGCCTAGTAGGAACATAAGAAAATTTGACTCAATTCCCAAAGTGAAATCTTTAGATTTAATCATACCAGCTTCAGTTCCTAAAAGCATAGAGTTAGAATAAGTAAAGAGAACGTGAGTTGTTCATTAATGAGAATGTAACCCAAAGAGCAATGGGTTGAGAAATGGTTAAGTCCTATGTCTGGTCATTAATGAAAAGAATATGACATAATGTAATAGTTCATGTAAGATGCCTGTTAATTCATTACTTAAACTTTTGCTAATCAAATGAATAGAGTGAAAATCAGTAGCTCTTGTGGGTATCATCTTGGTGTTTAATTTTCAGGTTGAGTTGTTTTTGTGTTTTTCAAGACAGGGTTTCTCTGTAGCTTTTGTGCTTGTCCTGGAACTAATTCTTGTAGTCCAAGATGGCTTCAAACTCACAGAGATCTACCATCCTCTGTTTCGTGAGTGTTCAGATTAAAGGCATATGCCACCTTTACCTGGCTTAATTTTCAGGTTTTTAATAATCATAAGAATATATTTCTAACTAATGGAATTTAGTACTTTAATATCTCTTCTGGAAAATAGAAATATTTTTATATTTTATAATGTTAGTGAATAAATTAATGTTCCCCTTGTATTATCATTCTCACATAAGGAAGTTTTCAAATGCCTCATGTTTTATGTCATATATTTGATTATTTACTTATAATATCATGTAATAGTTTGAAATAACCTTAATTATGTTATGAAAGTTTTACAATTTTCTCATTTTTTAATATTTTACACACTGAATCACATTCTTTGGTGAGCGTTTCTCAACTCACTTAATATTTAGAATAAAAGTTTTAGAAGGAATTTTGTTTCAAAAATAAAAACACACAAAAGGTTCTGTTATCATTTGTAATTTGTGTTCCAAAATTATTGCATTAATGAAACACTGCTAAAGCTATTATAATACATTATAAAGGGTGACACTTTATGGGACATTTCATTTTGATTGATTGTCATTTCATTTTTTAGCATAGAGCACATTTTAAATAAATTTGACATTAATGTTCATGTTCTTCGTTACATAGAATTTTCACAACATGTTATTAAAATCTATGGATTTTGCTGTTTAAAATCACATGCTTATAATCCCAGAACTTGAAGGTGGAGTCAGACAGATAAGGAATTCAAAGTCATGGTGAGTTTGTGTCCATCCTGGACTATGTCTGCTTTCACATAAATGTTATAATAAAGTCTATTCATCTTTTATGGAAAAAAATCTTGGGCTATGGTAGGTCAGTAAATTACACATAGGATTTACACATCAAGCTGATTTGTTGCCCACATTGATAATGTATTTTCCATTTATTTGAGAATTTCTAACAATATATTGTGATTATATCCTAGAACTTCCCACAATAGAAAGCAAATAATGTTTTAATGTATATTCATCACTTTTTTATACTAATGTTACATGAACACTATTAGCATAGAACAAAAGCTGCAGATTGCCTTGAATAGACTCCTTTGAGTCTACTGCATTGCTTTACTATGTTTTCAGTTATAAATAAGATGTAGAAAAATGACAATGCCTCACTTAAACAACAAATTTTATTTGTATTTGGATAAATATTCAGCTATTATCTTGTTTAAACTGTATTTACTTCTCAGAGTTAAACATAGTTAAATAACTTCTCCTTTCCTTTCCCCCCAGGCTTTTAATGTCTTCATCCTCACAATCTTACAATTTGATGGCTTTTTAAAAGATGTTATTGATATATAATAAGTAAATACAAAATTTTAAATATAACCTGCTCAGTTTGTTTATTGTTATAGGTATTTAAATGATAGCAGGACTGACCAAAGGTTATTTGATACCTAACAGGGACCTCGGCCCTGGAAGAAACATTCTCCCTCCCACCGCAGTCATTAATTTGTTTAGAGGTGGGGCCCTTGGGATTTCCTCTTTTATTTATTTTTTAAATTTACTTATTTATCTATTTATAAAAATTTCCACTTACTCCCCTCCTCCCAATCCCCTCCCATTCTCCACACTTCTTCTCCTCCTCCCTCTCCAGTCCTAAGAGCAGTCAGGGTTTCCTGCCCTGTGGGAATCTCAGGATTCCCACCCCTCCAGGTCTAGGAAGGTGAGCATCCAAACAGACTAGGATCCCAAAAAGCCAGTACATGCAGACGAAACAAGACCCAGTGCCATTATCAATGGCTTCTCAGTCAGTCCCCATTCAGAGAACCCAGTTTGATCACATGCTCGTTCAGTCCCAGTCCAGCTGGCCTTGGTGAGCTCTCATTAGATCAGTCCCCTTGTATCAGTGGGTGAACGCACCCCTCACGATCCTGACTTCCTTTTTCATGTTCTCCCTCCTTCTGCTTCTCGTTTGGACCTTGGAGGCTCAGTCTGGTGCTCCAATGTGGGTCTCCGTCTCTATTTCCATCTATCGTCGGATGAAGGTTCCTTATGATCCTGCCTTCCTTGCTCACGTTCTCCCTCCTTCTGCTTCTCATTTGAACCTAGGGAGTTAAGTCCAGTGTTCCAATATGTGTCTCTGTCTCTATCTTTATCCATTGCCAGATGAAGGTTCTATGGTGATATTCAAAATATTTATCAGTATGGTTATAGGCCAAGGTCAGTTCAGGCACCCTCTCCTCTGCTGCCCAGGGAACAATCTGGGGACCTCTCCTTGGACCTGGGAACCCCTCCAGAATCAAGTCTCTTGCAAACCCTAAAATGGCTCCCTTAGTTGCGATATATACCTTCCTACTCCCATATCTATCCTTCCTCCCTTCCCCCCATCCCATTCCCCCAAGCCCTCCCCAATCCTCCCCCTCTCCCTTCTCTCTAACCATCTCCCCTTACTTCCAACCCCCACCCCAACCCCGTGCACCCAAGTTTGCCTGGCAATCTTGTCTACTTCCAATATCCAGGAGGATAACTAAATGATTTTCTTCAGGTTCACCTTCTTATTTAGGTGAACTATAATTCACCTAATTCTAGGCTCAAAGACCTTTAATTAAGGCTAGAATCCACTTATGAGTGAGTACATACCATATTCCTCTTTTTGGGTCTGGGTTACCTCATTCAGTAAAGCGTTTTCTATTTCCATCCATTTGCATGCAAAATTCAAGATGTCATTGTTTTTTACTGCTGAGTAAAACTCTAATGTGTATATGTTCCACACCTTTAACCATTCTTCTATTGAAGGGCACCTAGGTTGTTTCTAGGTTCTGGCTATTACAAATCGTGCTGCTATGAACATAGTTGAACAAATGCTTTTGTAGTATGATAGGGCATCTCTTGGGTATATTCCCAAGAGTGGAATTGCTGGGTCCTGAGGGAGGTTGACTCCCAGTTTCCTGAGAAACCGCCACACTGATTTCCACAGTGGCTGCACAAGTTTGCATTCCCACCAAAAATGGATAAGTATTCCTCTTACTCCACATCCTCTCCAGCATAGGCTATCATTGGTGTTTTTGAGTTTAGCTATTCTGACAGGTGTAAGATGGTATCTCAAAGTTGTTTTGATTTGCATTTCCCTGATCGCTAAGTAGGTTGAGTATGACCTTAAATGCCTTTTGGCCATTCGAAGTTCATTTGTTGTGAATTTTCTGTTCAGTTCAGTACCCCATTTTTTAATTCTTTTACATTAGCATATCTATGGGTGTCCTCCTCATTATTCAGGTCTTGTTTGGACAGCCATAGCCATCTTTCTGATATATCACAGATGTAGCTTCTCTGTCATTGCTAGACAGTCTCACAGCAGAATTTCTTGTACCACATTTCTTACAATATACCTTTTTTTTTAAACCCTTTCCTGTAATATTCTCTAAATCTTAGTTATTGTAACTGTGAGGAAGATGTATCTGTTGGGATTGGGTTCCTCATGATTAGACCATCTATACATTTAACCAATTTTCTATAATGATCTTCATTTGCTGCAAAGGGAAACTTCTTTGATTAATGATGAGATCTACACTAACCCAGATGTTTAAGGAAAAGTTTTAGAAATCAAATTAGGAATTGGGTTAGTCTAGAAAAGAGGTGGTTATAGATTTTCCTCTAAGACCCGTGACTACACTAGTCATGAGTAGTTGGTAATAATGGGCATAATTTTCCACCTTTGAATATAGCCCTCAAGTTCAATTAGAAAACTGCTGGGTAATGGTGATAGGATTGCCCCACTACTCCTTTAGCTATGTCTTGCCATGTTGGTCAACATGGTTCATAGGCATCACAGCTGGTTACAACTATTAATTGCCACTCTCCCCTGCAGCTTGACAAGCAAGTTCTGATACAGTGAAAATACTCAGGGAAAGGCTTTCAGGTCAGCTAACTTTACATATTAATTACTACTATCCCTTTGATGTTGCAGGATTCGGTTTATAGTAAGGCTACATCTTGTGCTTGATTCACATCTCTTCTGACTCCTTTAAAATATCATAAAACAAAACTAAACTATACTATCATTTCAGATACTTTAATTATAAAGAACATTAGGATGCTCTGTGCATTGAATCTTTGTTTTATTATAATTAATCAAATAAAATAATTTACATTGTGTATAAATATGATGGAAAGCATTATTCAACTTTTACTATGCACAAATAAGACTGAAATGTAGAATTATCTTCTCTGCTTATTTTGATTTTTCTGGCACCAAATTGTTCTTAAAATTTAATGTCTCTTCATACATTTCAAATCCATCACTATTTTCATTTGTTAGTCACAAAAGAAGTTTGGGGACCCTTCAAATTAATAAATTTGCACAAGAGAAACTCAACACTTAAGGAAATTCAGGAATATAAAATACACTAACCTATATCATAAAAATTCAAAGTATACATCTTAGAAAAAATAGCTCAAGGGTTTAGAGTAGTTTCATTTTTTGGTTCCGATGCCGTTATTGTAAAAGAAACCAAATTTCATTCTGACATTTTCATGCATGGTTACCATACCCCATGATCTTAGTCTTTGCAATTTTCTGCCACCCTGCTTCATTCTTGGACAATAACCATTAAATTATATAATGATTTCTCAGACTCTCAGAAATAGTAGTTACTTAATCATATGATCTTCTAGGGTTAGGTTTTATTCCTACTTCTTTGGCTGTAACCTATGAGTGAATACAGATTTCTAATTACAGATTAGAATGAGGAATTGCTCCTTCAAATATGAAATGGTATCTTTTTAAGTTAAATATAGGCAACATCTCATGATATATTTCATTTTAATCATTTATTCATTATTTTAAAAATATGACAGAATGAACTATAATAAGATAAAGCAAAACTTTCACATTAAAGTTGCATAAAGCAAACCAACAGGAGGAAAAAAGGATCCAACAGAAGGCACAAGAAACAGACACCCACCATTTTGCACACCCACAGGTTCCATAAAAGCACCAAACTGGAAGTCATAATGTATGTCCAGAGGACCTGGTGCGGACCCATGCAGTCCTTGTGTATTATGCCTCAGACTCTGAGTTCATATTTTCTTTGTTCATGTTGATAAAGGTTTCTTTTTACTCTGGTCCTTACATTCTTTCTACTTTCTTTTTCATGTAGTTCCTTTAGCTTTGAAGGGATGGATTTGCTGGAGACATTCAATAGGGCAGAATATTCCAAGGTCTCCTACTCCCTGCTCAATGTGTGTCTTTTGATCTCTGCATTTGTTTCCATCTGCTGTAAGAGGAATCTTCTCTTCTGATAGCTGAATAAGGTACTATTTATATACCATGAGTAGCAAAATTTACATTTAAAAATTCACTTAACTAGTGTTGCAAGGAGGATCCTCTTGTTCATCCCAGCCGCCCAGCTAACCTAACCCTGAAATAACCACACAGAAACTGTCTTCATTAAATCACTGCTTGGCCCATTAGCTCTGGCTTCTTATTGGCTAACACTTACATATTAATTTAACCCATTTCTATTAATTTGTGTATCGCCACAAGGCTGTGGCTTACCAGTTAAAATTCCCAGGGTCTGTCTCTGGCAGTTTTATGGCTTGTGCCTGACCTTGCCTTTCTTACTCCCAGCATTCATTTTCATTTTCCCCACCTATCTAAGTTCTGCCCTATTAACAGGCCAAGGCAGTTTTTTATTCATCAACAAAGAAAAGCAACGCATAAACATTTGGACTTCCCATACCAGATTAGTATTATTTAAATTTACCCTAGGTCTCTGCACTATCTAGTCACTGGTTTCTGGTCACCCAAGCAATATTGGGAATGGGGTTCATCTCATGCAGTGGGCTTTAAGTCAAATTGTTTATTGGTTGATTTCTCCCACGAGCTTTGTGCCACCATTGTACTAGCATATCTTGTAAGCAGCCCACCATTGTAGATAAAATGTTTGGGGCTGACTTGTTCTTTGTTTCCCTAAGCAGTGTCAGCACGAGTTTTATCTCAGGGAATGGGATTCAAGTCAAATCAGTTGTTGGTTGGTTTCTTCTACAAACTTTGTGCCACCATTTCTGCAACATATCTTGCAGGCAGCATACCATTTTAGAAAAAGGTTTTGTGGCTAGCCTATTGATTACATTTCCCTTTTTAGAGCTTGCAGAGTATGTTTTCATACAAAAGATACTGAAACATAGGGTGAAAATTCTAAGTAGGCACCAACTCAATATCTCCAAATTTAAAGAATTGTGTAGCTATTGAAAGTAAAATTCTTCTGTTCTATTTTTAATTATTGTCATTAAGATTGCCACAGTTTTTACTTTCAATTAACAGCATCATTTTTACTCACAAATTTTTTAAGAAAATATTTGGAATGTCTATATGTATATTTATGTGTATACATGTAAAAACCAAGCAATATTAACACACTAAAATATTATTTCTAACAAAATTCAATTGTATAGACAAGAGAAAGAACAAATGGCCTTTAAAGATGTAAGAGGGAAAATAAACTCAAGATCTGGAATAGTTCCTTAATTTCTATGGAGGAGCTTACCATGAAGCAGATATATTTTCAAGATAATGAATTATACTTAGAACGTTTAGGGCATTTGACTATCAGCAACATTGTTACATTTTTAATTTGACTTCTTTTACAATGACTTGGAGATGAACAGTTAAGTCCTTTATTAAAAAGTTTTATAAGTTCATACAGATTTCCAACAATTTGTATTATCAGATACTTTTTAAAAAGATTAACACTACATGAGTAAATAATATAGAATTATGTCTCAAGACTAAAATTAATTCAATTAATAATTTCTTTTTTCAGTTATTGATATCACCATTTTTCATACATAATGTATTGGTCCATCACCTTCTGAACCTTCATCATTTACTGGTGCCTTTGTCAAGATACTACATTCACATAGGACCAAATAAGAAGATGCTTTTGTGTTAATTCAGAGAAGGAGAACAAAACAACAGCTGTGAGTGCTACTATAACTAAGATAAACAATCTCACAGCCATAAAGTTGATTCCATGGAGACTTCATGGGTCTTGGAATATATGTCTTTTAATATCCCAGATTAATCATTCCTGATTTGATTGGTCTTATATTTCAATTAGAAAATCAGACAAATGAAATAACAACAATGCCATATACTATTGACAAGGAGATTGAGACCAGGACATGAGAAATTCTTTTGGTTTATTCTTGCATTTAACGATAATAAGATTCTTTTTATAATGTTTTGGTTATAATTTAAAGTGAAATAAAAGTGAAAAAATTAATTTTATATATATACATATATATCTTATATATTACTAGACATTTCCTACAAAATTTTCTTTTGTGAAGAATAAGTTATATGAGGTAACTATATATTTTGTAGGGTTAAACAAATTTAAAAGGTAGCCTGGATTTTGTGTACACCTAAGTGTACATTTGCCTCTTCTCTTAATATATAAGGAAATTCTCTGACAAGTATTGTGGACTACTCAGCACTGTTTTTTTTTATTCACATCAAGTTTATAAATGTTATAAAATGACCTTTAATAGTCACTCCAAGAGCTGATAATTCTGTTACAATATACTTGTCCTCTCACACAAGTGGGTGACTTCATAGCCGAAATTTAAAACATGGTTTCTTTAAAAGTTTCATAATTTTATTTTCCACAATGTATGTTATACAACTATATGTTTCAATTTTCTAATATTTTATTTTTACAGTAATAGAACTAATCAAAATAATTTGCATAAGTATATACTATTTTGTTGATGCAAATATTATAAACATATAAGAAACATTTTTAACAATTGGTAATTTGTTTGACTAAAGTTTATTTTTGCTGTCTTCTTGATAATCATGCAAAACCAGAGTTTTGTCACTGAGTTCATAATCTTGGGACTTTCTCAGAACCCAAAAGTTGAGAAAATGCTGTTTGTTGTATTTTTGTTGGTTTACCTTGCAACTGTAGGAGGCAACATGATAATTGTGGTGACCATCATCTACAGCCCTGCACTACTGGGATGTCCTATGTAGTTCTTCTTGGCATTTCTGTCCTTCCTGGATGCATGTGTTTCTTCTACTGTTACACCTAAGATGATTGTAGACTTTTTATGTGAGAAGAAAACTATCTCTTTTGAATGTTGCATGACACAATTATTTTCAGTCCATTTCTTCTCGGGGGCAGAAATGATTGTGCTGGCAGCCATGGCCTATGACAGGTATGTGGCCATTTGCAAGCCCTTGCACTACTCTTCCATCCTCACCCGGAGACTCTGTAGTATTTTGGTTGCAATATCGTGGGCAGGGGGCTTCTTGCATTCTATCATACAAATTACATTCACATTGCAGCTGCCTTTATGTGGACCCAATGTCATTGATCATTACATGTGTGACTTGTTTCCATTGCTGAAGCTTGCCTGCACTGACACACATATATTTGTTCTTTTGGTGTTTGCCAACAGTGGGGCTATCTGTATCATAATTTTCTCCTTATTAATTGTCTCCTATGGTGTCATCTTGTTCTCTCTGAGAGCCCACAGTTCTGAAGGGCGACGTAAAGCTCTTTCCACTTGTGGAGCCCATGTTACTGTTGTGGTTTTGTTTCTTGTTCCATGCATATTAATATATGCTCGGGATACATCTGCATTCTCTTTTGAGAAAAACACACTTATATTTGTCAATGTCCTGACACCATTGCTAAATCCTATGGTCTACACGTTTAGGAATAAGGAAATGCTAAATGCCATCAGAAAAATGTGGAAGAGATTGAAAGTGATATTTGTTAAATTTTAATGTTACTTTCACACTGTTTTGGAGAAGAAACAATGCCTAAGGACATTTCTATGTCAACATGAGCATAAGAGTTTCCAGAACTGGTGTCAAAATCTGAGCATGGAAGTACACATCTTTCTAGTAAATAGGAGATTTATAGATCCCGGAGTTTTATTTTGCTGCAGATATATTCAAGAAAGAGTAAGTTGAAGTTTCGGTAGAGACTTGCCTTAAGAAAATAAGGTAAAATGAAATATATGCTCATAGTCAGTTCCTTATTTTGGTTCTGCATGAATTTTCACAGATACAAATACCATTCACGATGCATGTATACTACATGTATACCATACACATATATACACACTACACACACACAACACACAAATATAACAAATAAAAATACACTGTTAATGTATAGAATAAATAATTATTGAGCAAATAAAATATTAATTTTTATAAAGAAATAACATCATTTGATACAGAAGACAACAAGAGTGGAAATGTGAATATGTTTCTAGGTCCATATTTTTATTTTGGAGTGGTTACTCATCATTGTTAAATAAAAATAAAGGTAGTTCAATTTTATCTTCTCATTTATTTAATTACACATTTGAAATGTTTCAACTACTTGATTGCTTTCTATTAATGCTATGTTTCACTTAAAAAATTTGGTTGACAAAATAAATGTGCATTTGGACATGAAAAAATATAAAAACTATTCCAAGAGAAAACAGGTTTTTAAGTGACATATTGGGACTTCAGAATCTAGAAATGCAAAGAGAGAGAGGAAGAGAGAGAGAGAGAGAGAGAGAGAGAGAGAGAGAGGGAGAGAGAGAGAGAGAGAGAGACCCAGAAGCTAATCTCTATGTCTTCCTACCTTTTAAGGTGGATCCATTCATGTCTGGAGGAAAACACCAGTTATTTCTTTAATTTCCTGACCAATAAAGTGCTTGAGATCAGCTGTAATTTCTCTTGAATGATGCAACTCTCTGGTTCCAATGCGTTCTTGGACCCTGATTAAATAAATAACCAATCATGCCCCACAAGCACTTCTTGCTGTACTCAAATGCTTGTGGGGCATTACTGTCCTAGTCACAGCTTTTCAATAACAGTGACATAGTGAATATGAAAATAGAAGCCAGAGCAAGCAGATTTAAAATTAGTTTCCAAAATGTCAGTTTATTTCGATTTATTACATGATTTTAATATTCTTATTTTTGAGTGCACAGATGATAGCTACATTTTTAAACTTATGAATAAAGGTTATTAAAATTGAGTTGGGTGGTGGTGGCATACGCCTTTAATCCCAGCACTTAGGAGGCAGAGGCAGGCAGATCTCTGCTATTTCGGGGCAAGCCCAGTCTACAAGAACTAGTTCCAGGACAGACTCCAGAGAAACCCTGTCTCAAAAAACAAAAAGATTTTAAAATTTAGATACTTTTATGTCTCTTCATGTTTAAGTTTTCTTACATTCATATTGTCAAGAGGAATTTGCAGAAAATTAACTTACTGTTAAATACTTTTTGTTCAGAATCAACAGCAGTAGCAAATAACTGAATTTTATGGTTAAAAATGCTAACTATTGATAGTGTTTGTTTCTCATTGATTTTAACTACCAGAGATAATACACATGAAATTACAGTAGACGTGTGAGACTTCCCTTTGGGAAAGAGATACAAAACTAAGATTTGGTGTATCAGTTAATGATTAAAGAAACCACAGAGGAAGTTTCAAAATATATTGATATCATAATAAACAACAGAAACATTAGTTTTAGGATTAGTTTTTAAGAAGAACAAGAGTGAGACTGAATTCTCTATGTCTCTCCCTGCTTTTGTGCCTGTCTGTAGTTTGAGGTGACTGGCATGTCTGCTGTCTGTTGTGTGTGTCTGAACTGTTTGTCTTTAGTTCTGTCTTAGGTGTTGTGTGTGCTTTGGTTCCATATCTGTATCAGTCTCTTCTGTATCTGTTCCTGTGACTGAGAAAAGGGTTTGCTCTATGTCCATTGAAAAGCAGAGAAAATGTGGTTTGGGAAAGAGACAAGAGAATCTTTACAACAGTCTTTAACAGGGATTTAAAAGGAAGGAAATTGCTTTACTGACTCCAGCTAATCCAGAAGGACATTTCAAACTGTAAGTGTATGTTATTAGCCTAAATGAACCTGCTCTTCCAGAATTTAGGGAATTTTTTTGTTTGTTTCAGTTTGTTTTCAATCTTTTGGCTGTTTTCAGGAAATAGTTATCACAACACAGACATACATTATCCTGGCTCAGAAATACGGGATGGTATATTAATATAGTAGGAAATTTATGAATTTATATTAGATTTGGAAAATTTTTTAGATGGGAATTATGTATAGTAGTTTACATTTTTATCTTAGAGGGAAATTAAACTTAAATAACCTCAGAACATACTAGGATAGAAGGTTAAATCTATAGTCAAGTGTTTTCAAAGATTATCATCTTTCTTTCAGATCGGGGAAAAGTTTAATCTCTTAGGGATTAAGTAAGTATGGGCTACAATAAAGCATTTCCATTTTAAGGGTCTGTTGATATAAAGTTGGTGTCAGAAAGAAGGAAAGCAAATAATAGGGATAATTGATAAAAGTGAGGTTGTTGCTTTGGAAAAAAATGACAACTGTTGCAAAGAATATGATACAGTATTTTAGCAAAGTATGTTGAAGGTAAAATTTGGAGTGTATCCTTATTTTAGAAGCTTGGAAAGCCAGAAACTGAAAGAAATGAAGGCAGTAGAGGGCTGTCTCATGAAGTCTCCAGAGGAGATAAAGACTACCTCATGAAACATAACATTTTCTTTCTTGTGATATATTTATCAAGAATCTTGCTTCATTCTGTCCATGTTCTATATTTAAGTGAAGTTGAGTTAAAAGGTAATGGACAAATTTATTTGGCAGAAGAGATTTCTGAATCAGAGAATATGCAGGTACTTTCTAGGCTACATTTTATTACACATAACATAGTATTCACTAAAAAGAGCAGAAAATTTGTACAAAAATAGTAATAGTAATTTGTCAAGTAAGAAAAGAGGTCTGTTTAGTTAAATTTCACAGCAAAATGTGTGCTTCCAAAAAGGTTATATTTGCTAAACAGTAACATCCTTTTCTGAACTGTGATAGCGAGAAATTAGCCCTAAGTGTATGACTCCACCCCTGAATTGAACATATCCTAATGATCCTCTACTAGTGTTCACACAAGCAACTCTAATGTCATTGGGTCAAAAGAATAGGCAGAAATATAGAAGGATTATTTAGGAAGAAGGTCACAAGGATGGGAAGAGAATAATAGAGGGTGATGTATGGCTATTTTGATACATCATATATATGTTCATACATATTGTCAAAAAATAAAAATGAAACAAAAATTCAAAGAGATAATAGAGGCATTGCTATTAATGCTGTCTATACTAATCTTTATTCAAAAATATTATTACATTTTTCATATTTTTATAGATTAATAGATAGACCATTATGACAAAAATCATCTCTTATAGTGGAAGAACATATAGGAATTTAACTTAAATTCTAAACATAGACGCTGTATCCCATCCATTATACAACTATTCTGTCACTCGACAGGGTGGTATACAAAAACATCTTAAATAAAACTCCCTGAATGTGTTTCTTCAGAATGACTTTTTGTGTAAATAGAAGCATGAATGCTCTACCTAGTGAAAAAATATGTAATATTGTTCCTCAGCCACTAATGGGGCATGAAATTGTTCAAACCCTAGGAGAGCAAAGTCTCAGAGAGAGATCGCCTCTCAGAGAACTCAAATTAAATTCCAGTTGCAGTTAAGGAGGGATTTTCTTTCTTTTATCCTTAAAATGTTATAAAGACTATATGAGATGAACATTAAGAGCATTTTCCTTCTTCACAGATGTAGATCTTAGATAGAAGGAAGAGTTGACTATAAACATTGCCTTTTTGTCACCATTGAATGGAATATCACAATAGAGAATAAGTACTGGAAATCTCCTGAGTTTTCACCAAAAATCACATGGTAAGACTCATAAACACTATATTACAATTTTAGAGATGTGTTTTTGATTGTGAAAAAATACTTTACATTTTGTTTGTTTGTTTTTGCTCAGGCTATTATGTGATTAATGAAAACATTAAGATTTTTACTTCATAAATGGGTTTTTCAGGGCACTGCTTGCCTATATCTTTTTTTTGATGTCAATTTTATGACCAAAATCCAAACATGAAGAATTTTTAGTAAAAGTAAACTATGAAGAGTTCAAAATATAACACTTAAAAGTAGTAACACCTAATAAATAGTGGTTGTTAAACAATATTTTTCTTCCTTCCCTTTACTTTTTTCATTTTTTCTTTCCTTCCCCTCCTCCCTCCTTTTTCACCTTCCCTCATTTCTTTGATGACCCTTGTTTGCTTTCTTGCTCAGCACTTCTTCTTCCCCTTGACTCTTACTTTTTTTTTCATGCTTAATGTGATGGAGCAAATTTCACCTTTTTATCTCTATGTAGAAATCAAGTAATGTAGAAAGCATCAATGCTTTGCATTTTATATTTTCTTTGCAATACTATCTTATTTGCTTTTCTAACAGCATGTTTAATTAGAGTGAATAAAAAATTGCCTTTTCTATATTTGGATAAAAATGTAATAGGCTTTGAGATTGAATAAGCAACCCTGGTCATGGTACATTGAAGTGTTATGCTAAACTCCATACAACATTGCAAACAAATATAAAATGTACTTTTTATACACCGCTACACAGTAACAAATGATTCAAGAAAGGCATTATGGACTCAGTAAGGTCACAAAAGTATTACCACAATTTAAGTAAACTTAATTTTCCCCAAGCAATAGGTTTCTACCTCAGAAAAAAATCTTAGATGAAGTTCAGAACTGCTGTAGTGATTTTAGTCCTGGCCTGAAACCTAAAGTGTCCAAATTACCAAGTCATTCAAAGAGAGGTTTCAGAATCAATTCTGAAGGAGCTAAGATAAGATAAGAAGCGGTGGAATGTCCATTCTCCTACATTTCAGAAATAACGAGACAATGAATGTTTGGACATGTAGGGCACTCTGCAGAGCAGTCGTGAAGCGAGGGAATGCATTGTTACCCAAAGAGAAAGTATTTCTTAGAGAGTTGCTGAAAGGAGTTTCCATTCCTATACTTATAAACGAACAATATTTTATTGGTACTTAACAGTATGAAATAAAAATAGGAGTGACTTGATGAGTGAAATTTACCATAAAGATAATTTCATGTAAAATTTTTATTTGCTACCATTGGTGATATCATTAATTTGTAATATAGTCAAATCAGCTTCCTAGAATGATATTTCTGCTAATCCCTGCAGCTGCATTGAATGTCATTCACACTTTCTATTAACAAAGAAATCTTGTTACCTTTATACAGTTTGGATGTACTTCAGTGGTTCAATTGTTTGCTGCATGGTGCTTAAATACACAGATTTGCATGATAATTAATTTTAATGCTATAAAGCATGGGAAGGGAATAATGGGAGAATGTGCACAGTTGAATAAAAGGAAGAAGACTTCCCAATGTCACTCCACAAGGAGATGGCACAGAGACTACAGTTCCTTTTGTGGTAGCCATGGAAAAGATCAGGAACAGAATATTCAACTATGTGACTAGGGTAAGAAGGGCATGAGATATTTCAGAAAAAATACTGGTACAACCAGTTGGTCCTTATATAAATATATGGACTTGAAAGTCAAGATTGTATAGGGGTGGGATAGGGTTTTCTTTGCATTATGGCCACTTAAATCATTAATATGAGATGTTATATTGCCAGCATATGAGTTCACTCCTATGGTGAATGACCTACAAACTTCACAACCTTTTCAAAACTTCAAAGAAAGTTAATTTTTGTGGGTTGTAATTTGGATAATTAATTTGAAATATTCCATAATAGTAGCAACTTATATATTATAAGATATATAATTTTATCATTCACTTTTATATTGTGAAGTATAGTAACACAATCACTAAATGGCCATGTAATTTTTCTTGAATTTCTGACATTATCTATGAAATTGCTTTGTATTTGAGGTCTTCACGTTAATAGTGTTTCATTCATGTGATGTAATAGTGAACTGTAGTTTTGTTATCTACAATTATCCCTGTTCAGAGCATTTTAGATAATTCTGTGTTCTGACTTGACACTGGATCATTATTCTTTTTACTTTTAGGATATACATTGAAGACTGAGTTTACTAATACAAAGATAAACAGACTTGTGGTTTCAAACACCTCTGATGCTGATGTATTTTCTAAAAGGAGTGCTGGAATAACCTGATTTCATTATAACTATTAAAACTTTTAAAATTTGAGAAGACATTTGTCTTTTGAGTGATTCAGTTTTCATGTCACCATGTCTTTAAAATAATCTTGAAATAAATACCCATATGTAGTCTAAAGAATATTTTTATACAAAATTGTGAATTTGTCTAGGTATAATTATAGAATTTTTTTTTCAACCTTTGATTATAGAGGAGAAAGGACCAGGAGTTTAAGGTCATCCTAAGCTAAACGGTGAATTTGAAACCAGCTTTGACTACTTTAGATCTTGTCAATTTCCCACCAATGTAAACAACTATCAAATCATTTTTTTCATGGACAGAGATCATGCAGTCTGTTATTTTTTCTGGGATAAATAACATATTTCACTGAGTTGGATTTTGTTGTTGTGGTTGCTTTTTAAGAGTGATCAATTTTCCTTCTACTTACCATAATAGGCTAATTTTAATATTCTTTTAGTTTTCCTATATATTTAATCATTGATACTTGTATCCAATTGAACATGATCATATCTGCTTTTAATCTACTCTCCAAATCTTCCCAAGTCAAATAAAACACACCTCTTATAACATTATGATTCTCTCTCTCTCTCTCTCTCTCTCTCTCTCTCTCTCTCTCTCTGAATAACTCACTGAATTAAGGTAGTGTTGTCCATATGTACATGAGTGTGGTCCTAGACAGTGGATCATGGAAACCATACCAGTATCCATAACCTCAATAAAGAATGGTTATACATTGAGGCAGAAAACTCCATAGGAGTAGGTACAAGAGAGCAACTGCTGAGGGAATAGGCTGGAGTCCAGTACCTCTACAGGTCCAGACATGAGTCTGGAACCTCCAAGGGAGTAGATCTGAGTCAGAGACCTCTGCAGGACTGACCAAAAGCCAGGAACCTCAGCAGCAGCAGGCCCAGGCCAGAGACATCTACAGAAAGAGGCCAGAGACAGCAACCTCCACCAGAGCAGACCTGAGACAACAACTTCCACAGGAGAAGGTGCAAGGGAGACACCGCTGAGGGAGCAGACTTGAACCAGAGACCTCTGCAGTGCCAGACCTCCTTAGCCTTATTCTCCAAGGAAAGGTGAGTGTGCTATCTGCCCATTCAGCAACCCCACCACAAATGCAATCACATCTGCAGCCCCAAGCAATAGGGAGTCAAGTCAAAGCAGGAACTCAGTTACAACTATCACCTGGGATAAGATTATTAATCTGGCCTTTAAATCGAGAAAATGTAATTGAACAAAAATTACTATTTTAAAATAACCCATTAATTTGTTGCTTCATATAAGGAATATTGATCATATCCATTTTTTGTCAAATTATCTTTTGGATTTTATTTTGCTTTTTGTGTTAAGCAAGCTATTGCTTTAAAATAAGGGTTTAATACTTAATTTGTGAAACAGGAAAGTGTAGCCATAAATGCAGACCATTTTGTCAAAAAAATTGTTGTAGCAGTAGGTTTTGTTAGTAATATTTATACTTGTTAAGGCTGATCATAATTAATATCATGTACTTACTGTTTTTGTATAATAGTTTTTACCCGTTTGTGTATATGTCTGGCAGCTTTTGGAAGATGTCTAGTGGGATTTGGATTACTGCTCCCTTTAAGATTTTACTTGGTGGCTCAAGGTCTTCCATAAGAATATTATAATTAAAGTTTTAACCATTGTATGTCTTGTTAAAAGTTTGTAAGCTATCCTTTAATCTAACTTGTAGGTCTGCTTAGTTGACAGAAAAAATAAAAACAAGAAAGCATATTTCACAAATGATGTTGGCATAACTGGACATCAACATGTAGAAAAATGAAATAGATCCATGTCTATCACCATGCACAAAACTCAAGTCTAGAAGAATCAAAGACCTTGACACAAAAACAACCACACTGAGTCTCATAGAAGAGAAAGTGGAAAGTGCACATGAACACAATGACACAGAAGACCACTTTCTAAAGATAACCCCAGTGACACAGACACTGAGAGAAACAATTAATAAATGAGGTCTACTAAAATAGTATAATGACATAAAAAATTTTAAGGAAATTTTTCCTTGCTTAGTAGTTAATTAGGGCACTGGGTTCAAATTCAAACCGTCTAGGGCTGGTTGAAAACAGGATGTCTAACTAGGACGCTGAGCTAAGAGTGCAGACCACAAAGTGTTCCTGGCATTCTGGCAGCAAGCCACCAGTTAACACCTAGCTCTGTGGTCTATCCGGGAGCAGAAAAGCTACCGTTTCAGGGAGGGCTTCAGGGAGAGGGGCCCGCTTTGAGACATAACCATTTTGGGGAGGGGTTACTTGCTAGACATAACCACTTTGGGGAGGGGGCATATCATAGCTGAGGCACATCTGCTGTTATGTAAGACCACATTCTTTGACCAAAAATGAACCTGGCTTGCGGTTTTTGCCTATATATTGTCAACCCCAAATGATGAGGGGGCTCTCCTCCCTACTGTGGTGCATCAAATAGTGGATGGGACACCAGCCTGAGTGAATAGTGCACTGGAATAAACTTTGCTTTTGCATTCTGGATTTGACTGAATCCTGGTGGCCTCTATGGGGGATAATGACTAAAGCAAAGGACATAGCCAACAAGACAAAGCATCAGCCTACAGAATGGGAAAAGATCTTTATCAAATTCATGTTGGACAGAGGGCTGATCTCCAAAACATATAAAGAACTTAAGAAAATGGTCATCAAAACAACAAATAATCCAAAAAAAATGTAAGGTACAGACCTAAATAGAGAACTCTCAACAGTTGAACCTAAAATGGCTGAACGAACTTTAAGAAATGTTTAACATCCTTAGCCATTAGAGAAAAGTAAACCAAAATAGCTCTGAGATTTTATCCTACACTTGCCAGAATGGCCAAGACCAAAAACACTGATGTCTTTTCCTAGGTAGGATGTGTGGTAAAAGGAAACTCCTCCAGTGCTGTTGGGAGAACAAACTGGTATGTTCATTTTGGGTCCCAATATGGCAATTTTTTTTAGAAAATTAGGCAAAAACCTACCTCAAGACCCAGCAATACCACTTTTGGGTACATACACAAAGGATGTTTAATTTATATCACAAGGATATGTGCTCAATTATATTTATAGCAGAATTATTTGTCATAGCCAGAATCTGAAAACAAATTAAATGCACCTATTTTACATAGATGATAAATGGTCTGAGAAAGAAATCAGAGAAACATTACCCTTCACAGTAGCCATAAGTAACATAAGGTATCTTGGAGTAACTTTAAACAGGTGGAAGACCCACATGACAAGAACTTTAAATCTTTGAAGAAAGAAATTAAAGAAGACACCAGAAAATGGAAAGATCTTCCATGCTGTTGGGTAGGTAAAATTTAACATAGTAAAATTAGCAATATTGCAAAAGCAATCCACAGATTTAATAAAATGCCCATCCTAATCTCAACAAAATTTTCACAAACCTTGAAAGAATAATACTTAACTTTATATGGGGAAAAAAAACTAACGATAGCCTAAACTCTTTTGTACAGTAAAGATTATTTGGGGGCATCACAATCCCTAACTTCAAACTCCATTATAGAGCTACAGTTTTGAAAACAGCCTGATTTTGGCATAAAAACAGATAATGGAATCAAATCAAAGACCTGATATCAATCCACATACCTACAAACATCAGATTTTTGACAAAGAATCAAAAACTGTAAAATGTCAAAAAGAAAGCATGTTTAAACAGCTTATTTACATTTTTACAGACACTTGACTGTCCTGAAGCTGCAGTTTTTTGAGGTTACCGCCATGCTCCCTCTGCCGCTTGGCTGTCCTGCCTGGGTACTTGAGACCAGGAAGTGCCCGTCCCTCATTGCCTGCTGTGACTGGGCACAGGCCATGATTTTATCTTTAACAGTCCCATCAGAGGCCAGTGTTAGAGGCACCTGAGACATTTACAGGCTCTCTCAGATGTCTGTCATTACAGCAGCTCTGAGACTGCTTTGCAAAACCACAAGCTCAGGCAGGTATAGCTACTGCCTGATTCTTACTATCCTTGTTTTTTTTTTCTTAACTTAGAATTTTTTAATCATAAAATTATGAGAATTCCTGAATCCTCTCCTCTGTTAAAAGCCATAGAATTATTCAGATAGGTTCCTTGGCTCATGGACCAGATTGCCTCTAGGCATTTTTATTGACCTCCCCAAGACTGGGAGCAGCCCAAAGCCCACCAGCACAGGAGTGGGAGTATACTATTTACAAACTCTAAATATCTCTGCCTTTGTTTCTGCTCCACTTTATCATCTCTAGCTATCAAAAAACATCCAAGCAATTATACAGATAGTTGAATACTACTCCCTTGTCTCATATCTACAAATATTTACAGTTTTACTCCCAATTTTTCCCTGCCTTTCTCTTTTCTTTTTTAATGTCTACTGTTTATTTCTGAGCGCTCATTATTCACCTCTGCACCTATGGTGCATTTTTTTCTTGGGGTTTCTCACGAATTTGCTTGTATGTCTAGCCACACTTCTGTGCATTTTGGGGTTTATCGGTCAGTTTCACGTTTTCACCCCATATGGCGAGGACTGGTCTCAACAAAATCACCTCTTAGCATGGAAGGGGTGTGGGAATTGAAGAAATAATAAAGGATATGAAGATACATTGAATAACAAGACAGAAAACATAAGACAGTACTGGGAGGGTATTCCAGGGATTACTGAATCCCTGAAATCCCCCTTGTTTATTTTCTTAAAGCTTTTATAGCCAACGTAAACTGGGGTAGAAGGTAACAAGAGGCTTTGTTGGATGCCTTATCACTCCGAGACATCAAATCCTTAAAATTTTGTAATCTAGTTAGCTAAGATGCTCTAAGTCAAGGCTGAAGACTGCCCTTCCCTAGGTGACCTCTTAGTAACAAAAGAAGAAGCAGAAGTACATTTACATATCTTGACCAACTGTCAGGATGGCACCTACATGTCTTAATTTCAAAAGAGCCAGGCAACCACCTCCAGAGTTGGGAGGTGCAATTATGCCTGTCAGTCTCCAAACTCTGTTACCATCAGGCAAGGTAAAATTGAGCCTGCATTTTTTGACCTCCACACTTTCCTTTCTCAAACTCCTGTTTTCCCCACAGTCCTTCCATAAACCTTTTGAAGTTTCACTGAAGCATTTTTACGCAGGTATACTCTGAATTTTGGCAATGTATTCTTTGAAGTTCTCTGTTTATCCTGTTTTTGTCTTTACAGTCCTTGTGGGTGAATGTTTAAGTTGCTAATGAACATGTTTTGTAGTAAGTTCATATAAATCATTAGCCATATTTCTTACAGAATAGTATTTACTTAATAGATAAATTTACTTTTTTTAAAAATACTATTTATTTTAAATGTAGGTGTGTGGTTGTTTTGTCTGCATACATGTTATGTTTACTTGTCTCTGGTACATGTATAGTCCAGAAAAGATGATATCGCTCCTTGGATGCAGGTATGCTGGAAAATGATTCAGATATTCTGCAACAAGTACTCTGAAATATTGAACCATCTTCTCCAAACACCCCTATATTTCAATTTTATAAATACTTGAAAAGCAAACAAGTCTCAAGAGTCTAAACTATATTCAAATATCTTTCATCACTTCTGCCATATGGATTTAGTAATTTTCAAAAGTTCATGGTTGGTTTATCTTTTAGTCTATTTCCATTTTCAAGACACCTTTTAAACACATGAACAAAGGAAGGAAATTCTTTACATTTTAAAGAGAGAGGGAGACTATAGAGAGACCAACTGAAGTTCTAATTGAGAAAAGAAATTCTCTTCCCCCCATTGATGTATGCTAGCCTCTTAAACAAACAAACAAAACCAAAAACACTTCAAATGTCTTTTATTGTTTAAACTTTCTGTTTTAGTTATTACTTTTCATATCAAGCTCATATTGGCAAAAATAATTAAATCACTGCTAATTAAATAACTATAAATATAGAAAGGGTACTTGAAAAAAAGATACCTGCAAGATGAGAAGAAAAGACTATATGGTCAATATAACCATAATACATTGTATACATATATGGAATTATCCCAAATAATTAAAAATAAAGCAAATTTTTAGAGGAAATAAATTATTTTCATTTCTATTATTTCATATACTTATAAAATAATCATAGATATGTATATAAATACACATGACTTTTTTCTTTGAAGAAAAAAATAGTTTTTTTCCTAAACAATGTTTTCCTGAGAGATTGATTAAAATTCCTTGTGACAGAAAGAACTTTGGTTAAATACAGCACAACAACACTATATTCTACTCATTATAAAATTATGTTCTGTGTCTGAAAAAGACAGTATACAATGCATTAGCAAACACTGCCTTAATGCCATTTTTAAAAATATACAGCATAAATTTGGATGTACATAAAAACATTATGAATATTGTTATAAGTGTAAACATGTAGAGAAATATGTGTTGGAATCTCATGAGTAAATCATTTTTAAACCCTGTGGGGATTAAAACACTCTCACAAATTTATAATTTCTCAGGGAAACATCTTTAAATTCTGAATACAGTGAAGGAGGAATGTCAGTTTCTTCGCTTGTGTTTTGCTTGTCAACCATGATGAACACAACACTTGAGAAGCAGAGGTAATATTCTCTATTCTCACTGACAGAACTCTTTGCTTGCTCTTCCTTAAATGTGAAAAGAAGAGATAGAAGCAAGCAGAGAATCTTGGTCAAGACTGATGAACACCATACCTTAAAGAATAGAAGACATACATCTTCAGAATATTTTCAGAACTGAAATACGGTGAGACTCATAGGGTCCACTTTTGTATTTTCAGAAATAAGTCCAATTTATAATATTAATTTAAATCTTGGATGTTGTCGACAGGCTACTGTTTAATACAACCATGGGGCTTTCATTTCATAACTATTTGTTCTTGAGAGAGTTACATAAATTCTGACATTCAAGTTCCTTAAATTCATCAAAATGTGACCAACGTCATTGCTTCAAACAGCAAATAAAAAAAATTCAGGAGGAGCCCAAAGAACAACACTTCACAATTATTAATTGCTCAAATGTTCACTGTGATCAAATAGCACTTGCAGAAGATCAAAATCCTATCTGCCTTCCTTCCTTGATCTGTTTCTTAATTCTCTTCTTCCCTCCATTCTGCTATCCAACACCTTTTTATTTTTTTAAATACATGGTCACTTATGTACTAGTACATGCAAACTATGATTTTTCAGTTTGGAATATAGTGTGTTTTGTGGTTTACATACATTTTTCTTTTATTTATTTATTTTTTAGAAAAAAAACCAAACTATCTTTTTCATTATACATAACAGTCAAAGCTCCCACTCCTTTCCCTCCTCCCATTCCCTCCACATACCCTCTCACCCTCATGTCTACTGTCTCTGTGTTTTCCCCCATCATGCTTCTGACACTCCTTGTTCATATGATCCCTTCTCCCTGTCTTCAGCTGAATTCTAGGAGCTTAGCCTGGTGCTTGGTTGTGGATCACTGAATCTGCTTCCATCAGTTACTGGATGTAGGTTCTAAGATGACAATTAAGGTAGTTTCTGAATAAAGGGGAAGGCCCTTTCAGACACCCTCTCCACTACCAAGATATCTCTTTACTTACTCTCTCCCTCAATCTTTCCCAGATTGAGGAAATCTTTCCCAAATTGCTCTTCTTGTTCCCTCTTATTCCCATCTCCCATCCCCTTCCTTCTACACCCTCTGCCAGTTTACCCAGGAGATAAGTAGAACCAGGACCTATCCCAGGTGCATGAACTAACTGGCTTTTTTGGAGGTCAGGGCCTATGGTGGGTTACCTGGCTCAACCTTGATACAGGGGGAGGGGTTTGGTCTTGTTTCATTTGATATGTTGACTTTGTTGACTCCTTTTAGAAGGCTTTACCCACTCTGAGGAGTGAAGGAAGTGGGAAAGTGGGGACATAAGGGGGCTGAACAAGGGAAGGGATGGGGAACTGGGGTTGATATATAAATTGAAAAGTAAATATTTTTAATAAAATATCTAATACTAATAAAATTACTAATGGTAAAAAGAAACATTTTAAAGTAATTACTTATAATGATAACCATTCTGAAATACATGATAGTTTTGAGAATTCTCTGTACCGAACAGTTAACAAGGAATGTTTGTTTTTTGTAGATACATTGCTGCTATAATTAACCTTTCTGACAAATCGAATTGAATAATAAGGATATAGTAGTTTGTTTAGATGGTAGAGTTGGGGAGAAATGTTCTCAACATCACTACTCAGGATGTGGCTCAGTGACCACAGATTTTGCTCTGAGGGTCCCTACACAAGATCAGGAATAGCTATAGAATTTTCAAATACATGACTATGAAAGAAAAGAAAGTCACAGATTATTTCAGGAGAAATACAATGAAAATGTATTAGTTTACACTGAGAATATATACATGAAATCAAAGAACACTGATTGAGTCAATGGTAAGTATCTTCATAGAAAGATCACATTGAAAAACTGTATTGAAAAGGTTCAATGCTGTTTTGTTAGTCCATTACTTGCACTTTTGTTAATGTTAATGTGGAGAATAGTTTGTAAAGCTCCCAATCTTTGTGATAATGAAAATTGTTTTTATGGACGTTAATTGATGTTTAAATTTTAAGTAATTTTACAATGACAAAGGATTTCTTAAAAATACTATTTACTGTTTTCTTCTATATTCCTATATTATATTTTAACTCATAAAAATGAACATTCACTTTTTGTTTGCTTTCATCACTAAAAGTGTTAAAATGCTTTCTTTTTCATATTTTAGTATTTTATTCATACCAGCATGAGATATTGATTTGCTGGGTTCTTATTTTCACATTATATTCCCTATGAATATTTTCCATATACAGTATTTTTGACCATATTGTATTTCTCAGCATTATAGTATTTTATTGTAAAATTCCTTTTTATTATTTTATTTTCAATTTGGGAAAATGGAATGAATGCTATTTCAGAATTACAAATAGGGTTCTGGAATAGTTTCTAACAAGTTTTCTAAATGTATTGAATAAGTAAATTCATTTCACTGTAATTGGACTACTTTACAATATGATTATAAAAAACATTTTTCTTTTGACTGATTCAATCTTTCATCCTGTTGTGACTATGTAGGCACTGCTTAAAATAATGTTGCCATCAATAGTCACAAGTTATATTTGAATTATGATTTCTAGAATATCATTAAAATAAATGAGGTGGGCTGAATAGATTGGCAAAAAAGTACAATACTATAATGCCGAAGTGGAGATGGGTGAACATGTATATAACCTGGCTGCCATGAACCTCAGGAAACCCAGATATTTCTATGAACCATAAAGCCTGAAATCTGGTAGTCTGTTCAATCACATAATTATTTACACATAAAGTTGTTTTGTTAATTTTTTAAATTTTTATTTTATTTATTATTTGAGAATTTCATGTGTATAATGTAGTTTTTATCCATCAGCTTACAATTCTTCCTATGTCCTCCCATAGCTGAGTAAAAACAACTTTTAGATTCCTGCTTAACATTGTATTTACTCTCATTTTATATTAACACAGATGAGTAGAACAGAAAGTATCAGGTGACTACTTATTGAATTTCAGTTGACACTACCACAGGGCCTGAATAAGAATTATTTGGCAAGATTATGAAATATACAAGAATATATTAGTCAACTAAATAAGAGATTTTTATGAGTATTTAGCTCAATTTTCATCTACTACTTTATTTTATAGAAATGATTTATTTTACAGCGTCTGTTTAGGCTTATTATGTTCTACATGATATAAAATCATAACTCCTAATAATAAACCCTAGCTACTACACTGTGCTATACCATTATTGACTTTGTAACAAAACACTTAAGAATAGCTTCCTGGAGATTTGCAGTGTTAGTTCAATCATAACTGGGTATATTTAGTAAGCATAAAAGATTAAACTAACATTTATTTAATATTTAAGTTAGCATCAGCCTTTGTTGTCTTTGAAACTTCCACTCAGTATTGCTGATTTGTTTTCTTTTATTGCTTTTTAGTTTTCTTGTTTGTCTTTTGTAGAAGAAGGCTATTGAATCATGAGTGTCTGTAAATGACCACAAGCTTAACATTTTGCCACTGAATAAGAAATAATGATCAACTATGACAATTTTTTCCTTTAGATTAGCATTTTATCTCCAGTTATGTCTTTACAGAGATATATACTCTATCTTGGTAAATAAGCTCTCTTCTTTGAGAGGACAAAGGAATAGAGAAGAAAGTTCATGAATGTTACCTAGAATTGGTGAGCCCAGGTTCAGAAGCCAAGAAAAAAAAAAAAAGAAAGAAAAGGAAAAAAAAAAGTCGAAAGACAACAACAACAAAAATCTGAGCCTACAAAATTAGAAAAATTAAAGAAAAATCCCCTAAGGAGCATATAGTTAAGTTTTCTTAAAGAACTAATGACAATGCTATACATTCACACCTTTATATTCTACCATAACTTAACTCATAAAACATTATTTTAACTTGTAAATAAATATGAAGAAAAACAGCACTGTCTATGGAAAAGAAAGAATTAAGTATAATTTCCATTGATTTGCATCACTGATTGCATTCACATTTTCATTAAGGCAACATATCTTCCTATATTTATTCTTATACTATTATTTTGACATGATTTTCACAAAAGAACTTTCAAAGTCCCTAGACTTATTAAATTTTGGTTATATCAACTAACTAGAAGCATCCTATAGAAAATAGGTAAAGGTGTAGAACTGAGAAAAAATTCTTAATAGTCTGTAGCAGATTTTCTTTTATTTCCATGTATTGTCAGTGTAAGAAATGCTGAATTTCTATCTGATATTTCATGGAAGGACTCCATACCTAGTGATCTCCTTACTCAATGCAGTTTTTAGTCCATCCTGATTTATCACAGAATGACAACTGGTAATTTATATGTTGACCATCTTATTCTATTCTGAAAAATTTCTTCTTAATCCAATGACATAGTGACCATGTAGAATGTGCTTTTTTCATTTTATGTAGCTTATGATTGGAAACAGGGTTAATATTAAAGATCCTAGTGAAGAATCATCCTAGGAATACCAAGATGTAGTTGTTTCAAAGTATATATATACACATTTTCTTCTTCTTCTTCTTCTTCTTCTTCTTCTTCTTCTTCTTCTTCTTCTTCTTCTTCTTCTTCTTCTTCTTCTTCTTCTTCTTCTTCTTCTTCTCCTTCTCTCCGTCCTCCTTCTCCTTCTTCTTCTTCCTCCTTCTCCTATATTTCACCTTCTTCCTCTTCCTCTTTCACTTCTTTAATTGCAATTGTATGTTTTCTTTGTAAATACCAGTCATTAAAATCAACACTGTTTTCTTCTCTATAAATGCATTAGAATTTTAAAAACATCTATATTAGCATATACATAAAGGCATATATTTATATCTATGCATGTATATTCATACAGATATTCAAGTAGATCAATATATTTAGTATAAACAATCTATGCTATATTCAGTAGAAGATACAAATACCTTTTGTACTGTGAATTCCTTGGCAAATTGAGTTCAAGAGCTGGAATATTTGTCTGCATGATCCAGTGAAGCAACTGGGTTTACAAGTGAGTGGATTATTCCTATCATTATAAGGGTAATATCATGAGTAATATTTTCACATTGTCAAGCTTGATTCTCCTTATAGTCATTAAAAATGAGTAAATAGTATATTTATGAACATGTTTTATACTAAATTTTTATGCATTTCAAACCATATTTTTGTAGTATTATATTTTTCTGAACAAGCTCAAATTCTATAAAAGTCCACCAGAAAATTAAATCTCAGGATTCTAAAATGTGTTCAACAATTCGTTTTTCCTCTTCAACTATATAATTTTCACACAGGTTGTTGGTTCATCATCTTTTAGTAATCCATTCTTAACATCTTTTATTAAAATGCCTAATTAACATATGGCAATGGAATAAGATATCATAACTTTATATAGAGAGGGAGATAGTAAAAAGTCTACAGCTACTCTGAAATTCTCATTGTTTAAAAAATTTTCACTATTTTACCTTGTTGATTCTCAGTAGAGATCATGTATGGTTTTTCTTAAAATCCAATTGTAACATCTTATTTATTTGAACTTAAAATTTTGTTAAAACTTTTGTATATGTCGCATATTTGACTAGGAGACTGAGTCTTGCCTAGTCTCATTTTTTGATTCCATTCAGTCACTAATACAACAGCATCATTTTTATAAGCTCTGGACACACAGAAAATTGATGACTTAAAAAATAATTTCAGAATCATGTTAATGGCAGATATTCTTGTATAAAACTTTCTGAGTTATGAAGAACAGATTACTTGATGTGAAATCTAATACACTTCATGCTGTAAAACAAAACTTAAAATGCCATGATTTTAAAAGTACATTTATCTCTTCTTTTGGTAGATGGAGCTTCAAATCACCACTGAAGATGACTCAGCATAGCCTTGTGCAATGCAGATGACAAATATAATTAATAATATTTAGTCTTTGGTTTGTTATTAAAGTATGGTTTCCAACTGAATTTCAGTATTTTATTACAAGAAACATTTAGAACTTGACAAAAGTTGAAAATTCAAAATGGAATTCTCAATCACAATGATTTTATTCAAAATAATTAATACTTGTGACTATTTTAAATTATTTAAGGGTTTCTACCTCAATTTTATGTTATAACTAACAAAACATTTTTTAAATAAAATACCTGTCCGCATCATTGTTTTGAGCAGTAATAAAATCAATCAAGATAATTTTACATAAAGATACAACATATTGTTGAAGCTTTAATCTAAACTTTTATGATTTATTTTTCTTGTAATTGCAGATTTCATATATTTTTTTTAGAAGTCCTCTATAAAATCATGCAAAACCAGAGCTTTGTCACTGAGTTTATACTCTTGGGGCTTTCACAAAACCCCCAAATTGAGAAAATATTATTTCTTATATTTTTATTGGTCTATCTTGCAACTGTTGTGGGTAACATGATGATTGTGGTGACCATTATCTATAGTCCTGCACTGCAGAGCTCCCCTATGTACTTCTTCTTGGCATTCTTATCTTTTCTGGATATATGTGTCTCTTCTGTTGTCACACCAAAGATGATTGCAGACTTGGTTTATGAGAGGAAGACCATCTCCTTTGAATGTTGCATGACACAGGTCTTTGCTTCGCACTTTTTTGCAGCAGTGGAAGTCATCATCCTGGCAGCCATGGCCTATGACCGCTATGTGGCCATTTGCAAGCCCTTGCACTACTCTTCCATCATGAACAGGAGACTCTGTGGTATTCTGATAGAGGTGGCCTGGGCTGGAGGATTCTTACATTCTACCATACAAATTGTCTTCACATTGCAGCTGCCCTTCTGTGGACCCAATGTCATTGATCATTTCATATGTGACTTGTTCCCATTGCTGAAGCTTGCCTGCACTGACACACACATTTTTGTCATTTTGGTGTTTGCCAACAGTGGCTCTATCTGCATCATTATATTCTTGCTTTTGCTTGTTTCTTATGGTATCATTTTGTTCTCTTTGAGAGGTCACAGTTCTGAAGGGAGAAGTAAGGCTCTGTCCACCTGTGGATCCCATGTTGCTGTTGTAGTTTTTTTCTTTGTTCCTTGTATATTAATATATGCCCGACCTACATCTCCATTCCCCTTTGAGAAAAATGTATTTGTCTTTACAGATGTCCTTACACCATTGTTCAATCCTATGGTATACACTTTCAGGAATAAAGAAATGATAAATGCCATAAGGACAATGTGGAGGAGGCTAGTAGTGGTTTCTGGTCAACAATAAATTTTGTTATTTACAAGACTGAGGAGATGGCTCAGTGCACAAAAGGACTTGCTGTGTAATAATAAGGTCCTTTGTTTGGTTCCTTATTACTCATGCACAAAGCCAGGTATGGTAGATAATCTTTTACCTACTGTTGCTGAATCAGAACCAGGCAGATCCTGGGAATGAACTGGGCAAGGAATCTTTGATTAACACAACTAGCTAAAGACCCAGTCTCAGACCTTTCCTTAAGGAACATGGTAAAGAACCATAAAAAAGGATCTTTAACACCTCCTGAAGGCTTCTCAGGCATGTGAATTTGTACCTGTAATTTCTACATGTTCTCACATACATGTACCCAAAAAACATACAGAAGCAAATCAAATAATTGCTTTTAGCTAGCTTCATGTAAAGAAAAGACAAACTGCACATTCATTTATGAAAGTTCTTCATAATTACACTTATAGAAATATATAGAACACTATTCTATAGAGAATGCATTAACACTGTATATGAGAAATATTTTCAGAAGATCATAATTTTTCTATACATTGAACACTCATAATGTCATATATCATTTAAAGTCAGTTTAAATGAACATATACATTTTAAATAGAGCATTCAGAAATGATGCTGTAAAGTTTTACAAAAATTTTTATAGTTTCCATGTTGAATTTATTTTATGCACTCACCTACCAAAAAAAAAACCAAAACCAAAAAAGTCCATGACAGAATAAGAACTAATAAAAAGAAAATTAAACTAAATTGAATTCTATGTCCTTAAAAAATCTAAGGAATCATGGAAAGAGACTTAGATATTAAAATATCTATGAAAAATTGGTCTTGAAATTAGGACAAAGAAGCTGAACATATTACAGAATATAGGTTTCTTTCTGACACTAATATTATATTAACTAGAATTACACAGAGAGGAACATAATTAGAAACCTTATATTATATTTTTCAAATTAATATGTGAAGATAGGATTTATTTTTCAGATGGAATCTCACTATATATTTCTGGCTGGCTATGGAGACCCAACTGGTGTCAACATCTCAGCAATCTGCCCAGCTATGCTTTTGGAGTGCAGGGATTAAACTCATGCACAAAAAAATCCATAGGAGATAGAATTTTAAATCATAAGGGATTTGTAGAATGTTGAAACTGTTTTGGGAAGGATAACTGATATCAAACACTTGTATATATCCCCTTGTTTGTAAATAGCTCTCTTTTCTTAATTTTAACTTTTGATAATTAAATTTTTGAATAATTTTAGTATTCTTTCTTGCATTCACTTTCCTGAGACATTTTCACAAATTATTGTTAGCTTGCTATTATATACTGATTCTAACAGAAATAATTTTCAATTAAACAAAGCTGGCAGAAAATGCCAACAATGGTTTAAAAACGTAATCATGGATACGGAAATGTTAGTCTCTGTTAGCTGACCATTACTGAGTAAGTGTTACCCGATATGAGATATAATTCATGTCATGCGTTCCCAACTGAAACCATCATGAAAATATTTTGCCTCCATCTTCCTACTGAGAATCTCATGAAACCAAACCTGTCTTGGTAAGTTCAAAATCTTATACCAAATTGCTTTACCACTCAAAACTTTTATTGAAATCTCTCAACCTTATACACTTTATACCTCTTTAATTTCTTTTATGTGTCTGGTAAACAAGAAAAACTCTACCTATCAAACCTTCATTTCCCTCAGAGATCCAAAAGGGAAATAATATTATCTAAGCAAGCATGAATTATGAGCAAGCAACTTCCAAAATATGTGAGAAATGACAAAAAGAGGTGACACACTTGTCAGTCACCCAGGTCTCCTATGAAACACTGGGACATTCATCTTTGTCTTAAAGGCAAAACATACAGAATGTTGTGCAGACATTTTTATGTAGGAGGATTTTTGAAGTACTGCCCTGTCTTTGCTTGACAAGATTTGTCAATCACCTTCTTTTGTGTTCTGCTTGTAAAATTAGCATATTGTCAGCAGACAAGGTAAGAGCCCTTTCCTGCCCAGTGGCTTACATTTGCCACATAGAAAGTACTCTCTATATGGAGTTTCCTTGATGTCCATCTTCTTCTCTAACATAGATTGATGCTGCAAAAAGCAGAAATGATTCATTGTTTTTAGAAAAGAAGTTATGTTATTAAAACCCATTAAATTCCATATTCTGCACTTGCAATGAAGGGTTTGAAGACAACCTGTGTACCTAAAATATATCTGTTTGAACTAGAAAACATAACTAAAATGACTGCAACTTTGATTAAAATGTGACTCACTACTAATCTGCATTTCCTTATTATTCTAAATACTTGAAAATAATAACTTTCAAGGGCTAAAATTTGAGTTACATTGTTAGCTAATCTGTATGGGTACAATACCTTGAGCAAGATTGGAAATAAATGTAGAATGTTTTAACAAAATTAATCTCACTTTTTATCAGTATACAAAATTTGCATACAATCTTTAAAAGTTCAATCCAGTGTAAAATTATTTAAAACTAGTCATTGATTTTTAAAAGTAGATCCAATAATCTCTTTTATCTTATTTATAACCTCCCTTTTTCTTTTACACATTAAATTCAATAATCTACCTATTTATCTTATCATATCTGTATCCCCCCTTTTTTTTTCTTTTCAAAATATGAACCCTGAATCTAATCTCCTTTGTTTGGCTTTTTCCTGACCTTTACCAATAACAACTTGCAACCAGTTCCACTAAGCAATGACAAATATCCATAACCCAATGAAAGACCAAAAAACAACTCACCGTACATTTTAGGAATGTGGGCATTGTTTTCTTAAATTTACTTCCTATTGAATAGGTGTCCTGAAAAAAAAGAATTTGGGTTAATTGTCAATTCATGGGAGAGGTAGCTGCATCATTTGTTGTCCAATCTCTATGTAATGATAAAGTGCATGGCTTGTCTCAAGTCCTTGCCAATTTGAAATTGTTCTGCGCAGTTTGTAGTTAGAAGCCAATCTATGGTGGTATTTGTCTGTTTGGTGGTATTATCATAGCCCTTGTGGAATTACTATTATGGGGCTCCATCCTCTTTGGAAGACTTCAAAAATCACTTTTGGACATGATGTTTTCATGGTTCATTGAAGAAAACTAATAGAGACTCAAACCAAGAATCTTGTATAGAGAGGTAGATGAAGCAGTTGTTTAAAATTAGTATTCATTTTGACCATTACTATCATGACACGAAGTTTAAAATATATTATAAATTTTGAGATTTTTATACTTTAAAATAAGATATTAAAGAGTCAATTTAAACCAATAGATTATGAGGTTATTGACAAAAATAGTCCCTTGATTTCGGTTTTTCTTCTGTCCCATATCAGATTGTTCTTCTGACATGATACAGAGATTTTGTATTTTATTCAACAAGCATTCTTATGTTTTGAAAGTGAGAGAGTCATACTCAAACTCCAAAGTCAGCTTTAATCTTTAATTGGACTTGGAATACAAAAAGACCATGTATACTGCATATCTGTAGAGAAAAGCAAAATCAATCTTTGGGGAAGATTTATGAAATTTTATCTTGTTTGAATGCAATGTAACAATAGATATATTTACTCTTTTGGTCTTGGGTCATTTTTTCTGAATGATTTGTCCTTGTTCTTCACATGTCTCATTTGTCTAATGGTCTTCAGTTTTCTTGGTTGAATGCTGTTATTCTCCTAGAAAAACAGAAACTAAAACCCTTCACCAACCCTAATTTTGGGGAGGTTCTTTTTTGGAAAGTGTTATCTGATCAAATGGAAAGCATTTGTTAGTTTTATAGGCTAGTTTAGATTAAATAGCCATGATGTTTGATAAACAATCATCTCTTCTAATTAAGAGGTCTGTCTTGTTCAAATCAAATCTTTATTAATTTTTATGGTATCCGTAGCTTTTATTGTCCTGTGAAAACAAGCAAAACACCTTGCCCAAAATAACTCATGTGCTAGTTTCCATTCTGAGGCCATCACATTTTTAAAGTATACTGGCTGCTTTAATTCTGCAATTTTTTTATTATCTAAGGTCTTTGGCAGTTGTCATTCATTTCCCATTAGCCTTTAGAAAATTGAAGATCAATAAAGTATTATGTGATCTATTTTGGGGAGAATCTTTGCTACCACTTTCTGTTATTTTAAAATAACCTTTAGAGTTCCATTAGATCTCTTACAGCTATTTGCCCTGTAAGATTGTGTGATATACATGTAATATGCTTTATAGTATAATCAGCGAAATTCTGTTTCATTTTCTTAGAAATATATACTGAAGCATTGTCAATCTTAATAATAAACTCAGGTTCTCTGTCCTCCAGTCAAGGTAGAACAGGCTCACATCTCTGTGAGTTTACACAATTTCTCCCTTTTAATTTTATTTAATAAATCCTTTGCTCCTACTATAGGGCTGTACCTCTCTTGGAGTCATTTTCCAGATTTTCCCATAATTGGTACAGGCATGCCTTCAAGTATGTTCTGTCTTAGGTTACCTTGGGGTAAAATATCTTACCTGTCTCTAATGTCCAGTCTCTGTGAATAAATGGTTAAGGGAGAATTTATCTCTAGGTGCTGTGCACTTTTCAGCCAATTTTCTGTCAAGAGATTGAATCATATGCAAGCAGATAATGCTTTGAGATTCATATAATCCTGTGGCTACATTATTTCCTAATAATGACCTAAGGTGGGAAGCCTTATGTGGATTTAGCATGTAAAAATTTTCTTTGACAAGCTCTAATCTTCTTCTAATAATGAACTATTAGAATAATGAACCAGTTAATGAAACATTAACAGGTCAATACTAGTAATCTAGCACAAACACACAATTTGTCAAATCACAATTTTCTTATATCTGTTCTAATAAAAAGACAAAAAAAGGTTTGATGATGAGCTTGAGTCTTTTTTCTCTCATATAGTCCAACTGCATTGCTGCTTCTAAATTTCAAAGATAAGTCTGACTTGTCTCACTCTCTGAGCATTGGCATAAACTTTCAACATGTCTTTTTTCCCCCAGAGGGTAGTTTTTCTGTAGGTCTCAGTTCTAAGGTCTTTTTTTAAAACAACACTTTGATCACTATACTGGCAAAAATATGTTCTGTGACTCAAGAAACAGTATGGATAAACTGTAAAACATTCAGTCAGTGTTCCTGGACAAGCTACAATATAACAATCCACTGCCTACTGCAAAAAAGAAATTGCTGTTCTGGAGGATGAGTCAAAAACTCCTGTAGGAAATAGTAAACATACATTTTGGCAGCCTTCTAGAAATGATCAAAAACCAAAGCTAAGAATACAAATAAGTGATATTGTAATTGACGGATTACTAGACATAGGTGTGGATGTGATTATCATTTCTCCAGAATCTTGGCATTCAGATTGGCCTATTCAAAAGGCAGATATTCAATTGCAAGAAATTGGAACCCTTTCTCAAGTAAAACAAAGCTTGATGAGGGTTGAATGTATAGGGCTAGAAGGACAGAAAGGAAGGCTGAAGGCATATGTAGCTAATATTACAATGTAAAAATGGCAATTCTACCAAAAGCAACCTATAGATTCAATGCAATCCCCATCAAAATTCTTCACAGACCTTGAGAGAAAAATAATCAACTTTATATGGAAAAACAAAAAACCCAGGATAGTCAAAACAATCTAATACAATAAAGAAACTTCTGGAGGCATTACCATCCCTGACTTCAAACTCTATTTCAGAGCTACAGTATTGAAAACAGCTTGGTATTGGCACAACAACAGAGAAGTCGACCTATGGAATCAAATAGAAGACCCAGATATTAAGCCACAAACCTATGAACACCTGATTTTTGACAAGGAAGCTAAAACTATACAATGGAAGAAAGAAAGCATCTTTAACAAATGGTGCTCACATAACTGGATGTCAACCTGTAGAAGAATGAAAGTAGATCCATTTCGATCACCATGCACAAAACTCAAGTCCAAATGGATTAAAGACTTCAATATTAATCTGACCACATTGAACCTAATAGAAGAGAAAGTAGGAAGTAGTCTACAAGACATGGGCACAGGAGACCACTTCCTACGTAGAACCCCAGTATCACAGACAATAAGAGAAACAATGAATAAATGGGACCTCCTGAAACTGAGAAACTTCTGTAAAGTAAAGGACACTGTCATTAAGACAAAAAGGCTTCTTTCTGACTGGGAGAAGATCTTCACCAACTCCTCATCAGACAAAGGTCTGATCTCCAAAATATACAGAGAACTCAAGAAACTAGACACTAAAACTCTAATTAACCCAATTAAAGAATGGCATACTGAACTGAACAGAGATTCTCATCAGAGGAACTTTGAATGCCCAAAAGTCACTTAAGGTCATGCTCAACCTCCTTAGCAATCAGGTAAATGCAAATCAAAACAACTTTGAGATACCATCTTACACTTGTCAGAATAGCTAAACTCAAAAACACCAGTGATATCCTATGCTGGAGACGATGTGGAGTGAGGGGAACACTCATCCATTGTTGGAGGGAATGCAAACTTGGGCAGCCACTGTGGAAATCAGTGTGGCAGTTTGTCAGGAAACTGGGAGTCAACCTCCCCCAGGACCCAGCAATTCCACTCTTGGGAATATACCCAAGAGATGCCCTATCATACCACAAAAGCATTTGTTCAACTATGTTCATAGCAGCACTATTTGTAATAGCCAGAACCTGGAAACAACCTAGGTGCCCCTCAATAGAAGAATGGTTAAAAACGGTGTAAAACATATACACATTAGAGTTTTACTCAGCTGTAAAAAACAATGACATCTTGAATTTTGCATGCAAATGGATGGAAATAGAAAACGCTTTACTGAGTGAGATAATCCAGACCCCAAAAGAGGAATATGGTATGTACTCACTCATAAATGGATTCTAGCCATAGTTAAAGGTCTTTGAGTCTATAATTCATGATCCTAGAAAAGCTGAATAAGAAGGTGAACCTGAAGAAAATCATATTGTTATCCTCCTGGATATTAGAAGTAGGCAAGATTGCCAGGCAAACTTGGGTGCACGGGGGGTTGGGGGGTGGAAATACCGAATTTCTTTTACAGAAGTTTTAATGTAGAGAGAAGATATTATCTTAGAATGGATTTTTTTTACTACATAAGCAAGGTAAAAATAAAACTTATGTGTAAAAAAATCTCTGAATTAATTATAAAGGGAAAATTGAGACTTTGTCAATTAGCAAGTATAGGCCCAACAGAAATTATAGTTCCTTTTAATGCTGATGAATTTTAAAAATTATGGGAAGACAATGAACCTTGACAAAGAACTTTTTCTATTTTTTCAGAGAAATTAATAGAAATTATCCAAAATGATATAATTAACCTTATATGAAACTACTTTGTTTCTTCTCCTAATTGTACATGAAGCACCAATAACTGGAGCCCATATATATTATACAGATGCAAATAAATCAGGAAAGGCAGGTTACAAATCAGAAGAATTAAGTAAGGTGGAACAAAGCCCTTATAATTCTGTCAAACAGGCAGAATTATATGCCATTCTCATGGTACTAAGGGATTTTAAAGAACCTCTGAATATAGTTACTGATTCACAATATGCAGAAAGAGTTGTCTTGTATATTGAAACTGCTGAATTTATACCAGATGATACAGAATTGACTTCATTATTTACACAGGTTCAAGTTATAATAAGGAATAGTCCTTGTCCCATATACATAACACACATCTGATCCCATAATGGTCTACCAGGTCCTCTAACACAAGGTAATGTAGAAATTGATCAATTATTGATTTGAAGTGTGCTGAAGGCCTCAGAATTTTATAGAAACATCACGTCAATAGCAAAGGTTTAAAGAAAAAGTTTTCTATGACATGGCAAAAAGCTAAGAAGATTATAAAGAGATGTCTTACTTGCTCTTTCTATAACCAAACAGCACTACCTGCAGGAAGTAACCCAAAGAGTATTCAAAGGAATGCAATCTGGTAAATGGGTGTGTTCCATTTTGTAGAATTTGGAAAACTAAAATTTGTAGACCACACCATTAACACTTATTCATGTTTTAAATGGACAACTTCCTTGACCTCAGAAAAGCCAGATTCAGTAATCATGCATTTATAGAAGTTATGGAAATCATGGGTATACCTACACAAACAAAGACAAACAATGGTCCAGCACATGTGTCTAAGAAAATGAAATTTTTTAGCTTATTATAATATAAAGCATATTAAAGGTATACCAAACAATCCTATAAGTTAGGCAGTTATAAAAAGATCAAAGTGAACTATAAAGGATATACTAAAGAAACAGAAAGGGATGAAAAATACCACAAGAAATAGACTGCAGAATGCTTTATTAATCTTGATTTTTCTTAATGCTAATGAGAAAGAAAAAACAACAGCAGAGAGACATTGGATAATAGAAAAAACTTCTGAAATAAATCATCCAGTATTTTTCAAGGATATGCTCACCTCACAATGGAAACCAGGAGATGTAATACATTGAGGAAGGGGTTTTGCTCTTATTTCGACAGGAGAAGAAAAGCTATTGATGCCATCAAAATTCATAAGGATTCAGTTTAAAAAAGTGAAATCTCTTAAGAAAGAGAAAGGGTGGCTCATCCACAGAGGTAACAATCATATAAGTGGTAAGACAACCTCATAAGGGAGGGGCAGGATTCTGTTCTTGTCTTTGTAGGAAAATATTCATCTTCAAAGAGTGAAGAGACCTTAGATATCTAGATACCTAATGATAAAAAGAAAGCTATCCAGAAAGACTCAACAAGCAAAGAAAAATTTTCTTTATAATGCTGTATTATCTGCAAAGTAAAATTTGATTATTTGCACATGTGTGCATCTCTACTTAATAATAAGAGCTGACTTTGGAGTTGGAGAATGGTTATCCTTCCCAAATTCCAAACATGTTGTTAAAAGAAAGATTCAGAATTTCTGTCTCATGTCAGGAGCCATCTGGTATGGGAAAGAAAAAAGATAGATTTTAAGGAAATATTTTACTTTTATCCATAACCATTTTATTTATATCATATCTTTCATTGAACATATATATATATATATATACATGAGTAATACTTTTGTTTTCTACAATGAACTTTAGATTTTCTGCAGTAATCTTTGAAGCTTCCAGGAAGAAGATGCGGCCTCACAACACTGACTCTGCCTGGTTGATATGAAGTCATGATGATGATAACACTACTTTTAAGACAGGTTTTTGGGTAGCAACTGTGGAAATAATGCACCTTCTTACAATTTTCTGGCCAAAACTCCAAATAAGAACTTTAAAACAGACAAACAAAAAGACCCTATTGACTTCTCAGAGACCATTTGTAATTATAGAAAAAGACAATCTTAAAATTTAACCATTATTTTACTTTTACAGGATTTCAGAGAGAAAATATCACCCCCATGACAGCCAGAAGCAATTTAAGAAAGCAACATCACCTCCTTCAACAAAGTTTGTCCTCACAATTAGAGATACCATCTAGGGGTTGATTATTAATTGCTTAGAGTTGGGAGTTGAGGTGAAAATTATGTAGGCCTAGAGATCAAAAAGAAGCGAAGATTGAATGAGATAATAGGTAATTTAGTATGAACTTATTCACATTAATAATAGTAATAATAGTGAGTGATAGAGTGAATACTTGTGAGCTATTTTTATTGACAATTTACACTAATATAACTTCTTGTATATTGATACAAGTTCAAATTATATTTGTTATTTCTGTTTACAATATGTGTACACCTATGCAAAGTTATTATGCCATATTGTATTCATGATTGTTTTACCTCTGTTTAGGACATTTTGTATATTGATCCAATTTTAGAATACATTTATCATTTTACATTATATATTTCTATCTCTGATTAAGATATTTATAAATTGGTTACATTTTGATTTCATTGTCTTTCTTTATTTCACAGTTGTTTAAAGATTGTTTAACATTCTTATAAAGTCTTAATCTTTGAGTTATATAGGTATTAAGTATTATAGGTCAATAGTCATTCATGTTTGTTATACTTTTAGTCATATTAATTAGGTTCTTTAGATAGATACAGAGTGTATTCTGTATAGATAGGTAACCTTCAACCACTTCAAAGATCTGTAGAAAGTGGCATTTAAATGCCTTATGATTCTGTTGACATGAGACATGATTGCTTTTGGCAACCCTGATCTATTTGTGAGAGAATGTTGAGAACCAAAGACTCTCCACTTGGAGTTTGTCTTCTTGGCAAAACTGGCCTTTGGGCAAGAAACTGCCTATGTCTCAACCACTGACAAAATGCATGATGTCTAGACTGGACAAGCAGGATACAAGAAAAAAGACTTTAAATCTTGAAAAGACAGGATAAGATGGTTTTGAAATTTTTTCTGCCTCTGAAAATGGTCTGTTAGTAACTCTAGGTGTTAACCAGGGTTGGTTACTTCAACTTTGCAAATGAGAATTTGGGTGATTGCTCAGGCAGTCAGTTGTCTCTGTTATCTACTGCACATTTTGGAAGTTGCTTGGTTGTATTTCCTGCATACTCAATTATTATTATCTCCCTTCTCAGGCCTTCTATGTGGTTGAAGATTAGATAGTCATAGTTACCCTTCTCTTATGATCTAGCCAATCCATTTCCAATAAAAGCCTTAGACTCCTAGGATAGAATGTTTATTAAAACATTTAGCATATGTTCCTTGGTTAATATTATTTATGCTGGTTGTAATTCTAATCTTATACTTGATATTTGTTCCTAGTATATAGAGTTTTGTATAGGTTTTGGAACTCTCTTATTTAAACAAAGTGGGAGGTGCTGTTCTGCACCTTCAGCCAGTAGCCTTTAATATACCAACCCATTTGGGCATGGTCTCTTATACTATAAATGTAGCTATAAAGCATGCACTCATTCTCTTTCTTTTGGCTCTTGCTTTCAGCTACTAGACTCTATTCCTGTTCCATGTTTGTGCACAGATTTATAATCTAGAACAGTGATCTGTATGTCTCCCCTAAATATATAGCCCTTTATTATACACAATTCTGCACTAGTGTCAGATTATTTTGTATCTTCCACCTTCAGGTTAAGGCCATATATGACTAATACAGCAGTAAACCTATGTATTTTTGATCTGTTATAGCAATGGAATATCGAGATTAACATTCCTCCATTATCATTATGTAGTATCAGAAATGGACTATAAATTGATTCATTCTTCTAGGAAGGATATTATAAGGTTCTATAAAAAGCAGTCACCTGTTGTGTGACAGAAAAAAAGATAAAAATTCAGGGATTAAGGTTATCAAGACTCTGATTTCAATAATTCTAATTAACCCCATACTTATTTTTGCCTCTATGGTACCTTTTTTTGAATACATATCTATCAAAATTCAACTTTCCATTTTGATATAAGTGATGTTTAAGTTTTCCACAATGAGCAATACATGCTTCTACAGTAATCTCTAAAGTTTCCATGAAATAGATCAGTCTCCACAATAACTATTTTACCTGATTCGTATGACTTCATTCAGCTGATAGAACAACTTAAATATTGACTTTGGACTACAAACCACTCAAAGAAATTTCAAGGTGGCCATCTGAGATGATCCAGCCTAACAGACCAGTCTAGCCAGGATTTTAGACAAGTGCTGCACATTCCCATTATTTTTAGAATGGTCAAAACCTGATACAGCAACCTCTCCAAGGACTTGACAATTAACCCCAAATTTCTTTTCAGAATCCCCTAAAGATACCAACACCCCCAGTCATCAGGAAGGAAATTTAACAATATGATGCCCACATGCCCAAAAGTTTGAGTGGGTGATACTTGGTTGTTCAATGGATTATGTATATTTGACTTTGTTTATGTGGTTAATTACAAGTTATCATTGGTAGTGGTTGAAAAAAAGTTAAACAAAATAAATTAGATTTAAAGTTCTTGTTTTGAAAAGAAAATAGAGAAACATAGATATGATAAGGTAAAAGGGTAGATTATTGAATCTACTCTGAAAAAAGAGAGATTATAGATATAAGACAAAAGGTTAGATTATTGAATCTATTTTGAAAAAACAACATATATACAGAAGGATATACTACATCTAATATTTTATTATCATTTTGTTTCATATATATAAAATAAAGCATATATGTACATATATGATTTTTTGATTAAAAGAAAAACAGTTTTCTTCAAAGTAATAATTGTTTTCCTAATAGAATAAATAAAAATTTTCTTGTGTAGAAAGAATTTTGGTGAAATAATACACAGAGACACTGTATTCCCTCAATTATAAAATTTATACTTTATTTGAAACCAGTGGTATACAAAAGCACTAGCAAGCAGAACCTTAATGTAATTTCTAAAAATATATAGCATAGAATTGGATGGACATAAAAAGATTGCAGAGAACTCTGTCCTGGAATCTCATGAGGACAAGAATTTTCTAATCCCCGTAGGGACTAAGAATCACACTCACAAACTTATGTCTCAGAGAAACATTGATAAATTCTAGATACAGTGAAGGGTGAATTTTGATTAATGAATTCATCTTTTGTTCATCAACCATGATGAACACAGCACTTGAGAAGCAGAGGTAATTTTCTCCACCCTTATTGACAGAGCTGTTCTCTTGCTCTCCTTTAGATGTAGAAGAAATTCATGGAAGCAAACAGACAATTTTTATCAAGATTGATGGAACCTATACCATAAATAATAGAACACATATATCTTTAGAGTATTTCCAGAATGGAAACAAGGTGAGACTCATAGGGTCCACTTTTGTATTTTCAGAAGTAAGTCCAACTTTGATATTACTTTAAAAATGGATATTGTTGACAGGTTATAGTTTAATAAAACCATGGGGTTTTCACATCTTATCTATCTGTACTAGAGAGTATGGCCTAAATTCTGATTCTTAGACTCCTTAAATTCATCAACATGTGACCAAAGTCATGGTTCCAGCAGCACATACAACAATACTGGAGGAGCCAAGAGGGCAACACTTCACCTTCAGAGATTGCACAAATGCCTGCAGTGCTTCAACAGTGCTTTCTGGAGGACAAAATACTTTCTTCTTTTTTGCTTCCTTCCTTTCTTGGTCCCTTTTTAAATTCCCTTCTTTTCTTCAATCTTCCCTCTAATACTTGTTTAGTTTTTTTTAAAAAACATGATACTTACATGCTAGCACATAAAACATGTGATGTAAAGTTTGAAATATAATATGCTCTGTGATTTTTTATATTTTAAAACTAAGAACATGGTGAATAGAAGTCTGTTCTATCTCATATTTTTATTGACATCAAATACAACATGCTCTTACTTCCAAAAATGCACACTAACAATGCGATAAGGAAGCAAAATTAACATAATAAATTGAGATTATGTCCACCTAAGTTTCAATAAGCATAAGGTTTCTACCTAAGAATATTCCAGAAAACTTAAGTGCTTGAAGCTCTCATATTCATCTGTGCATGTAATCTTGGCTTGGCCTGTCTTTTATGATTAGCTGAATCACCAAGACATCTAAGAACTTTCAGAAACCCATCAGGAAGGGCATGAAGGGAACACGGAAAATTCCCTTACCCTACAACCAAAAAAAATTCTGAAAATTATGTATTTCACAGAGTTATGGAGAAGAATTTTCTTAGCTACAAACATAAGAGATAAATCTTTCATTGGCACACAATAATCTTAGACAAATAATATGATATAGTTGTGTAGCTTAAATTGAAGCAATTTCAAATAGGGATTTTATTTATTAAATTAGTTTATTAAATGTCAGTATTTGTTCATTTGAAACACATTTTGAAGTAAGTACTTATAATGATAACCATCCTGCTCATACATTTTATAGTTTTGAGTGCTTTTATACTTTATACTTAACAAATAATGCTTGCTATTTGTAGATACATTGCTATAATTTTCTGAAAATTGAATAGATAGCAATCAGTAAGTTTTGTAGATGGTAGAGCTCAGAAAGCACCTTTCCAACATCAGTGTTAAGTCCATGGCTCAGTGACAATTATTGTCCTGAACGTCCCTGAGCAAAGTCAGAAATAGGTATAGAATTTTCAAATACATGATTGTTTGAAAAAAGAATAACATGGAATATTACAGGAGAGATTCAGTGAACCTGTGTTAGTTCACACATGACAATATGAACATGAAATAAAAACATTGGAATTGAAAATAGATTGAACAAATGGAATAGCCCTTCATAAAAAGCTCATTTTGAAAAACTTCATGTTGCCACTGTGTTAACCCACACTTTCACTTTTCTCAATGTGGCGGACAGTTTGTAAAGTTCACATATCCTCTGTCACAATTAAAGAAAACTGTTATTTGTACTCTAGTTTTTATTTTATTTAAATATTTTTAATAGTAAAGTGTTTGTTACAAATGAAGCACTTGACAGTTTCTATTCCATTTTAGATTCTACGTTATATTTTAACTCTTAGAAAAGGACATTAAATTTTGTCTGCTTTTATCAAATACAAAATTATTAAAACACTTTATCATTCATATTTTAGTCTTTTATTTATACTAGCATGAGGTAGTGATTCATTGGGTTCTTATTTTTATATTATATTCCTTATGAATGTTATCCATATTCCTTACTTTTCAGTATTTTTGACAGCATTGTATTTCTTGAAATTATAGTGTTTTATTGTAAAATTTTCTCATCTCATTTTATTATCAAAGTACAATTTGTGAACTGTAATTCAGTTTCTGAATTAGAAGTAGGAATGCTAAATAATTTCTAATATGTTTTCTAAATATTTTGAATGTGTGAATCCATTTCATTTTAATTGGGATACTTTAAAAATGTAATTATAAAGTAGCATCTTTCTTTTGACTGGTTTAATGTTTCATTCAGTTGTGGCTATGCAAGCATTGCTTCTAATAATGTTGACATCAATAGTCACAAGTTATTTTTGAATTACGATTTATAGAATATGATTAAAATGATGAGGTTGGCTGGGTAAGTTGGCACAAGAGTGTAACACTATAACCCTGAAGTGGAGATGGTTGATCATGTATACAACCTGACTTCAACCAACCTCATTAAACCCAGATGTTTTCATAAAGATAAAATATCTGGTAGTCTGTTCAACCACATAACTATTTACATATAAGCTTTTTTAACTTTTTAATAAGTTTATTTTTTATTATTTGTGAATTTCATGTATTTAATTTTTTTAACCCATAAGCTTCTAATCCCCCCATGTTCCCCAAAAGCTGAGTAAAAGCAACATTTAGATTCAACTTAACATTGTATTTACTTTCATTTTAGATGAACACAAGTGTTTGAACAGAAGGTTTCTGGTGACTACTTGTTGAGTTTCAGTTAACCTTGCCACAGCACTTTAATAATACTTTATTTGCAAGATTATAAAATATACAATGATATATTAGGCTTAAATAAAAGATTTTTGTGTATTTAGCTAAATCATCCTTTATTAATCATTAATTTTATAGAAATAGATATGCTATAATTTCTGCTTAGGCTTTTGTTCTATGTGACATAAAACATAATTTGTGATCATAAAGCATAATGACTATACTGCACTATCTATTGTTGACTTTGTAAAAAAAATAGAAAATTGCTTTCTGGAGAATGACAGCATCAGTTCAATTAGAACTGGGCATCTTCTGTTAGCATAAAGATTTAGATAACCTTTCCTTAATTTTTAAGTTAACACTGACGTTTGTTTCTCTTGGGAAGCTTCCATTCAGGTTTGCAGGCACTTTTGTTTTATTGTTTTGTTAGTTTGTTTGTTTGCGTTTTGTAGAAAAAGTCTGTTGAAATGAGTGTCTATGAGTGAGGACAAGAGCTTAACATTTTGCCACTGATTAAGAACTAATGACCATGCTATACCTTCACACATGTATATTCTCCCAAAACTTATGAAATCCAGTATTTTACTTTGCAAATAAATATGAAGGGTAACACTTAACACCTGTATGTAATCATATATGTAAACAATGATTTTTATATCTATTATGTATATTAATACAGATAGTCACACAGAAAAAATATATTAAGTAAAATGTTTCCGTTATATGTAGGAGAAGATAAAAATACATGCTGAGATGTAAATTCTTGGGGAAATTGCATTCAAGAAATGGAATATTTGTCTAAATGATCCAATGAAGGAGGGTTTATAAGTGAGTGGTTTATTCTTAGCATTAAAGGCCAATTTCATAAGTAATATTTATCATTGTCAAGTTAGATTATCCTTATAGTCATTAGAGATAATTAATTTGTTTGTAAACATATTTTATACTAAATTTATATGAAAATCAAACCATGTTTCTAATTAATATTTTAATAATAAAAATGTAATTTAATTATAATATTCTTAACAAGTCAAATTAAATTAATTAAATATCAGGGCTCTAAATAATTCCATGATTAATTTCTTTACAGGTATGTACTTTTCTCTTTTCTATTATTTTATTACTTTAAAAAATACCAATCCAAATTTCCACTCTTTCCCCTCTTCCCACTCCCCTCCCACTCCCTCTACACACCCTCCACACACACACCCTCTAATCTTAAGAAAGGGCAAGAAACCCTGCCCTGTGGAAAGTCCAAGGCCATCCCCACTACATCCAGGTTGGGCATGATATACAACCAAAGAGAATAGGGTCCCAAAAAATCAGTACATGCAGTAGAGTATGAACAAGGAAGTCAAGACCATGAGGGATTCCCCACCGAGACAATTTTCCTGAGCTAATAGGAGCTCACCAACTCCGACTGAACTGGAAGTGAATGAGCAGGGGATCAAACTAGTCCTGAATGTGGTTGACAGTTGGGACAGACTGAGGGGCCAATGACAATGGCACTGGGATTTGTCTCTACAGTTATGTACTTTTCATACAGGTGATTGGTCCATTATTTTTTAATTCTCAATCCTCTACCTTGTTGCTTTTATTAAAATGCCTAATTCACACTTGGACAATGGAAAGAGGTGCAGTATCTTAGAGGAAGACTTCACAAAGACGACCATGTCTAACTAAAATTCTTATTTAAAAAAAAAATCTCACTTTTTATGTTGTCAATCTTTAGGAGTGGTCACGGAGGGTTAGACCTAGAATTTCAGAAAATCCTAATTTAAAAATCATGATTTTTTTAACTTAAATTTGAGTTTAAAATTTTACACTTGTTACAGATTTGACTAAAAGGTTGAGTCCTTCCCAGTCTCATTTTTCAACTCCATTTAGTCATTATACCAATAGAATAATTTGTATAAGCTGAGAACATACTGTAAATTGATGAATTAAAATGAAATTTCAACAAATTCTGCATGAATATTATGTTAACGGGAATTAATCTTGTACAAAACTTTTTGTGTTATGAAGAACTGATTATTTGATTTGAATTCCACTACTTGTCAAGCATTAAAACAAAACTTAAAATACTGTCATGACTTTAAAAGAACATTTTATTTTTTCTTCTATTGGTAGATGGAGCTCCCGTTGAAAACTTCAGATGACTCAGCACTACCTTGCTCAATGCAGATTAATAAAATTTAGTCTTTGGTTTATTTTTAAGGTATGGCTTCCAATGATTTTCAATGTCTTACTACAAAAATATTTAGAGATTTACACAAGCTGGATATTAAAATATGGATTATCTAACACAGATGATTTTATCCAATGAATATTAAAACTTGTGACTATTTTAAATTATTTAATTTTTCACATAAATTCAATGCAATTTCTACCAATATTTTCAAAAATATCTTTCCATTAAGTTCTCAAGTAATAAAATCAATTAAGATAATTATACAGAAAGATACACCATATTGTTGACACTTTAAATTTGTAAGATAAATTTTATATCTGCAGATTTCATATACTTTTCTCTACTAGTTCTCTAGAGAATTATGCATAACCAGAGCTTTGTCAATGAGTTTGTACTCTTGGGGCTTTCACAGAACCCCCTAATTGAGAAAATATCATTTGTTATAATTTTATTGGTCTATATTGCAACTGTTGTGGGTAACATGATGATTGTGGTGACCATTGTCTACAGTCCTGTACTGCTGGCATCACCTATGTACTTCTTCTTGGCATTCCTGTCATTCCTGGATGCATGTGTTTCTTCTGTTGTCACACCAAAGATGATTGCAGACTTGGTTCATGAGAGAAAAACCATCTCTTTTGAATGTTGCATGACACAGGTCTTTGCTGTGCACTTTTTTGCTGCAGTAGAAGTCACCATTCTGGCAGCCATGGCCTATGACCGCTATGTGGCCATTTGCAAGCCATTGCACTACTCTTCCATTATGAACAGGAGACTCTGTTTTACTCTAGTGGGAGTGGCCTGGGCGGGAGGATTCTTACATTCTACCATACAAATTATCTTCACTTTGCATTTGCCCTTCTGTGGACCTAATGTCATTGATCATTTCATATGTGACTTGTTCCCATTGCTGAAGCTTGCTTGTACTGACACACACATTTTTGTCATTTTGGTGTTTGCCAATAGTGGGTCTTTCTGCATCATTATATTCTGTTTTTTGCTTGTTTCTTATGGTGTCATTTTGTTCTCACTGAGAGCACACAGCTCTGAAGGGCGACGTAAGGCTCTGTCCACTTGTGGATCCCATGTTACTGTTGTAGCTTTTTACTTTATTCCTTGTATATTAATATATGCCCGACCTACATCTCCATTCTCTTTGGAGAAACATGTGTTTGTATTTACGGATGTCCTTACACCATTGCTCAATCCTATGGTATACACTTTCAGAAATAAGGAAATGATAAATGCCATTAGGAAAATGTGGAAAATGCTTATAGTGGTTTCAGATAAATGATAAAACATTGTACTTAAATGACTAAGGACATCCACTCAGTGGATAAATGTACTTGCTGTGTCATAATAAAAACCCTTGTTTGGTTTCTTATCACTCATGTCCAAAAAAGTATAGTGTATCATCTTATAACAATTGTTGTGGGAACCAGAACCAGAAAGTCCCCAAGGATGATCTAGACACTAGTTTCTAAATAACACAGCTAGCTAAAGACTGAGTAACAGTGATAGAAAAGGATCTTTAACACCTCCTGAAAGGCTTTGAAGGCCTGTACCTTGATACCTGCATTTTCTACATTTTCTCACATATCTGCATACAGTAAACATACATAATCAAATCAAGTAATTATACTTAACAAGCTTAAGGTAAGAAATAGAGAAAATCCACACCCACTTATGCAAGATGTTCATGTTTACACTCATATTAAAAATATGCAAAACTATTCTATAGAGAATGCATTAACACTGTATATGAGAAACACTTTTGGGAGATCACACTTCTGCTATGCATTGAATACATAAATGTGCGTATACAATTTGAAGTCAGTTTCAATGAACATAGACATTTTGAATTGATATTCAGAAATGATTCTGTGAACCTCCACAATGAATTGCATAGTTTTCATATTGAATATATTTAATACACTTACCAATCAATAAAAACAAAAAAGTTCATGATAAAATTAGAATTAAAAAATTCAACAAAAAACAGTTATATACTTTTTCATAACTCATGAGTTGTATTGATTTGGAGTCTGGTTAATTATGGAGTGGGATGTTTTAGGTTTCTGCAAATATTTTTTACAAAAAAGAAAATGTTAAGAAATTATTAAAAAAATAAAGTCAGTTGTACTCTATGGTCTTAAAAATCTAAGGAACCATGAAACAAAATTTACATATTAGAATACCTATTGAAAATTGGTCTTGAAATTGGGAGGGCAACATGTGAAATATTCCAGGTGAATATAGGTTGCTGAGTAACACTGATATAATAAAAGTTAGAAATACAAAGTGACAAACATAATTAGAAACCTTATGTTGCTTTTTTTAAAATTTAGTATATGAAGATAGGATTTATTTTTCACATGACATCTCAGTATAGATTTCTCACTGACTACGAAGACGCAACTGGCTTCAAATCTTTGGGGATCTACCTGGCAATGCTTTTGGAGTGCAGGGATTAAACTTTTATACAAACATGCCAATAGGAGATACGGTTTTATATCATGAATTCATGGGGTGTTGAATATAATCTAGAAGGGATAACTGCCATCAAAACTATATATATATAATAAGGGACTATATATATACTAATTCCTTATTTGTAAGTAGCTGTCTCTCTTCTTGATTCCATTTTGATATTTACATTTTTCAGTAATTTTAATGTTCTTTCTTAAGACATTTTCACACAATGCTTTCAATTCAATTTGTTATTCTATACTATTTCTAATAGAAAAAGCAGATAACTAAGCACAACAGGTTGAAAATGCCAAGAATGATAGTCATGGATGGCTTAAAATGATAGCCATGGATGTGGACAGAGGAATAAAACTAAAATAGAAGGGAAGTAATTATTGTGTTATGAATTCATTTATTATAGAAGTGTTGTTTTGAGAACTAGTATTCATATGATTTTTATTGCTGCTGCTACTGCCGTTGTTGCTGTTATGAGTCATTTAAGTTATATATCTACTGTAGTGTGTTAATAGGATAGGAGTACATAAAACACTGCATTAAAACTGTTTAATGTACTAAACAGTTTAGCATGTTTCCTCTCTGAGCAGGGTCTAATGTGCAAGTACAAATTTTCCCTTAAATGTGCACACAATATTCTCCCCCCTCATATTAAACATGCTTTAATATCACCTGCCAAATATGTTGAAAGAGAAATTATTTTTAACTCTCTAGAATCTTTATTTTCTGTTATAAAACTTAAACTTAGGCCTGTTGTATTGGCTTGTGTCATCAGTTTGAAAACCCAGAATGAGGAGTGTTGAAATTAGTGAGAGTACGAGGCTAACATGGTATGTAGAATGAGAAAGTTCTTACAAATCAAGAGAGCTATGGAATCTTGAGAACAATGTACTCAAAGGAAAGGAGATTGAGACATTCCCAGTAAATTCAAGAATAAGACAAGAGCCTGTAGCAGAAGATCCATCAGAGGGGTAAGTGTGCTCCTGGCCGGAGGCAGAAGTCCGGCAACAGAGCACAGACATCCTTATCTCCCTGGTCATTCTGCCTGGACTGCTCCACCCTGCTATGCCCTTTCTCCTCCTATCCCATCCCACCTTGCGCCCAGGAACCCAATCCCTTATTCCTCCCTTCCCCGGGGCCATAAAATTCCCCCAGCTCAGCATGTTTGAACCCTAGGACTGGGTGGTGAGTGCATTCCTTTGTTTAAATAGCTTGCTGGCAGCAAGGTAGGTCTTCTGTCAATGAGGTCCCTGGCCAACAAGGGAACCTGACCCTGTAACAGAAGATCCATTGGAGAGCATTTGAAGGAAGAAATGGGCAGGCACCAAGGCAAGAATTACTCCAACAATCTGAAAAACAACATGAAAACACCAGAACCCAGAAATCTTACAACAGAAAGACTTGAACACCCTAATCAAAAAGAAGTGGAAAAAAGTGTCATTATGAAAGCAATAGAGTCCCTTAAACAGGATATGAATAACTCCCTTAAAGAAATGGAGGAGAAGTATAACAAAAAGGTTGAAGAAATGAGTAAATCCATAAACCCAAGTAATGGAAACAGTTCAAGAATTGAAAACTGAAATGGAGGCAATGAAAAAAACACAAACCAAGGGGCGGCTGGATATGGAAAATCTAGGTAAATGAACAGAGACTACAGAAACAAGCATAACCAATAGAATACAAGAGATAGAAGAACGAATCTCAGATTCTGAAGACATCATGGAGAAAATAAACGCTCTGATCAAAGAAAACAGCAAATACAACAAATTCTCACCACAAAACATTCAAGAAATTTGGAACACAATAAAAGACCAAATCTAAGAATAATAGCAGTAGAAAAAGGAGAAGAATTGCAGATCAAAGACCCAGAAAATATATTCAGCAAAATTATAGAAGAAAACTTTCTCAACCTAAAGAATGATATTCCTAAGAAGGTTCAAGAAGCAGACAGAACACCGAATAGACTGGACAATAAAAAAAAAAAGGAAAAAAACCCCATGCCCTCGCCATATAGTAATCAAAGACAAAACATACAGATTAAAGAAAGAATATTAAGAGCTGCAAAGGAAAAAGGGCAAGTAACTTATAAAGGTAAACCTATCAGACATATGCCGGACTTCTCTATGGAAACCATGAATGACATAAGGTCCTAGATAGAGGTATTGCAGAAACTAAGAGACCATGGATGCAATTCCAGACTACTATACCCAGCCAAGCTATCATTCACTATCAGTGGAAAAAACAAAATATTCCAGGATAAAAACAAATTTAAACACGTAGCCACAAATCCAGCCTCACAGAAAGTAATAGAATGAAAATCACAACACAAGGAATCCAACATTGCCAACACAGCCTACAATAATTCAGAAATCTAGAGACCCTTCACAAGCACAACTCAAAGAAGGGAAACACCCAAACTCTATTACCCCCTAAAAATAAAAAAAATATAAAAAATAACCGGAATCAACAACCACTGGTCATTAATATCACTTAATATTAATGGACTCAATTTACCTATGAAAAGGCACAGACTAAGGGACTGGATTTGAAAACAGGATCCAACATTCTGCTGTTTACAAGAAAAAACACACCTCAACCAGAAAGACAGATATCTACTCAGAGTAAAGGGCTGGGAAAAGGTTTTTCAAGCAAACAGACCTAAGAAACAATCAGGTGTGGCCATTCTAATTTCCAACAAAATTGACTTCAAACTAAAATCAATCAGAAGAGATGGAGATGGACATTTTATACTCATAACAGGAACAATTCATCAAGAGGAATTCTCAATTCTGAATATTTATGCCCTTAATATAAAAGCACCCACTTATGTAAAAGAAACACTTCTAGAACTCAAGGCAGGCTTCAAACCACACACACTAATAGTAGGAGACTTCAACACACCTCTCTCACCAATGGACAGGTCAATCAGACAGAAACCTAACAGAGAAATAAGAGAATTAATGGAGGTAATGAATCAAATGGACTTAACAGACATCTATAGAACATTACACCCAAATAGGAAAGAATATACCTTCTTCTCTGTAGTTCACAGAACCTTCTCGAAAATTGACCACATACATGGTACCAAAGAAACTTCCACAGATACAAAAAATATTAGTAACCACCTGTGTCTTGTCAGATCACCATGGATTAAAGTTAGAATTCAACAACAATACTACCTCCAGAAAGTCTACAAACTCATGGAAGCTGAACAGTAAGCTACTGAATCACCCCTGGGTCATGAAAAAAATAAAGAAAGGAATTAAAGTCTTCCTTGATTTTAATGAAAATAAAGACACAACATACTCAAACATATGGGACACTATGAAAGCAGTGCTAAGAGGAAAGTTGATAACACTAAGTGCCCAATTAAAGAAAATGGAGAAAGCACACATTGGAGGTTTAAAAGAACACATGAAAGCTATAGAAAGAAAAAGAAGCAGACTCACAAGGAGGAGTAGAAGACTGGAAATAATCAAACTGAGGGCTGAAATCAACAAAGTAGAAACACAGAAAACAATCCAAAGAATCAATGAAACAAAAAGCTGGTTCTTGGAGAAAATCAACAAGATTGACAAACCCCTATCCAAACTAAACAAATGGCAGAGAGAGAACATGCAAATTAATAAGATCAGAAATGAAAAGGGGAACAAATCACAGACACAGAGGAAATTCAGAGAATCATTAGATCTTACTACAAAAGCCTGTATGCCACAAAATTAAAAAATGTAAAAGAAATGGACATCTTTTTTAGATAAGTACCATATACCAAAGTTGAACCAAGACCAGGTGAAAAATTTAAATAGAACTGTTAGTCGCAAAGAATTAGAAGCTGTTATCAAAAACCTCCCTACCAAAAATAGTCCTGGACCAGATGGTTTCATTACAGAATTCTACCAGAAATTTAAAGAAGAGCTAATACCTATACTCCTTAATGTATTTCACAATATAGAAACAGAAGAGTCATAGCCAAATTCTTTTTATGAAGCTACAGTTATCCTGATAACAAAACCACACAAAGACACAACCAAGAAAAAGAATTACAGGCCAATCTCACTCATGAACATCGACAAAAAATTCTCAATAAAATGCTGACAAAGCGAATCCAAGAACACATTAGAAAAATTATCCATTATGACCAAGTAGGCTTCATCCCAGAGATGCAGGGTTGGTTCAACATAGGCAAATCTATCAATGTAATCCATCATATAAATAAACTGAAAGAAAAAAAAACCATATGATCATTTCATTGGATGCTGAAAAAGCATTTGACAATATTCAATACCCCTTAATGATAAAGTTGTTGGAGAGATTGGGGATACAAGGGTCATACCTAAATATAATAAAAGCTATTTACAGCAAGCCGACAGCTAATATCAAATTGAATGGAGAGAAACTCAAAGCCATTCCACTGAACTCAGGAATATGACATGGCTGTCTTCTCTCTCCATACCTCTTCAATATAGTGCTTGAAGTTCTAGCAATAGCAAAACGACAACATAAGGGGATCAATGGGATTCGAATTGGAAAGAAAGAAGCTAAACTTTCGTTATTTGCAGATGATATGATAGTGTACATAAGCGACCCCTATAACTCTACCAAAGAACTCCTACAACTGATAAACACCTTTATTAATGTGGCAGGATACAAGATCAACTCCAAAAAATCATTTGCCCTCCTATAAACTAAGGATAAAGACGCAGAGAGGGAAATCAGAGAAGCATCCCCTTTCACGATAGCCACAAATAGCATAAAATATCTTGGGGTAACTCTAACCAAAGAAGTGCAAGACTTATTTGACCAGAACGTTAGGTCTTTGAAGAAAAAAATTGAAAGGATACCAGAAAATGGAAGGATCTCCCTTGCTCTTGGATTGGGAGAATCAACATAGTAAAAATGGCAGTTCTACCAAAAGCAATCTATAGATTCAATGCAATCCCCATCAAAATTCTTCACAGACCTTGAGAGAAAAATAATCAACTTTATATGGAAAAAAAATAAAGAAACTTCTGGAGGCATTACCATCCCTGACTTCAAATTCTATTTCAGAGCTACAGTATTGAAAACAGCTTGGTATTGGCATAACAACAGAGAAGTCGACCTATGGAATCAAATAGAAGACCCAGATATTAAGCCACAAACCTATGAACACCTGATTTTTGACAAGGGAGCTAAAACTATACAATGGAAGAAAGAAAGCATCTTTAACAAATGGTGCTCACATAACTGGATGTCAACTTGTAGAAGAATGAAAGTAGATCCATTTCGATCACCTTGCACAAAACTCAAGTCCAAATGGATTAAAGACTTCAATATTAATCTGACCACATTGAACCTAATAGAAGAGAAAGTAGGAAGTAGTCTACAAGACATGGGCACAGGAGACCACTTCCTACGTAGAACCCCAGTAGCATAGACAATAAGAGAAACAATGAATAAATGGGACCTCCTGAAACTGAGAAACTTCTGTAAAGTAAAGGACATTGTCATTAAGACAAAAAGGCTTCTTTCCGACTGGGAGAAGATCTTCACCAACTCCTCATCAGACAAAGGTCTGATCTCCAAAATATACAGAGAACTCAAGAAACTAGACACTAAAACTCTAATTAACCCAATTAAAGAATGGCGTACTGAACTGAACAGAGAATTCTCATCAGAGGAACTTTGAATGCCCAAAAGACACGTAAGGTCATGCTCAGCCTCCTTAGCAATCAGGTAAACGCAAATCAAAAACACTTTGAGATACCATCTTACACCTGTCAGAATAGCTAAAATCAAAAGCACCAATGATAGCCTATGCTGGAGAGGATGTGGAGTAAGTGGGAATGCAAACTTGTGCAGCCACTGTGGAAATCATTGTGGCGATTTCTCAGGAAACTGGGAGTAAACCTCCCTCAGGACCCAGAAATTCCACTCTTGGGAATATACCCAAGAGATGCACTATCATACTACAAAAGCATTTATTCAACTATGTTCATAGCAGCACTATTTGTAATAGCCAGAACCTGGAAACAACCTAGGTGCCCCTCAATAGAAGAAAGGTTAAAAAAGATGTGGAACATATACACATTAGAGCTTTACTCAGCGGTAAAATTCAATGACATCTTGAATTTTGCATGTAAATGGATGGAAATAGAAAACGCTTTACTGAGTGAGGTAGCCCAGACCCCAAAAGAGGAATATGGTATGTACTCACTCATAAGTGGATTCTAGCCATAATTGAAGGACTTTGAGCCTATATAATTTGTGATCCTAGAGAAGCTAAATAAGAAGGTAAACCTAAAGAAAATCATATAGTTAACCTCCTGGATATTGGAAGTAGACAAGATTGCCAGGCAAAACTTGGTCGCACGGGGGCGGGAGGGGCGGGCGGGGTTTGGATGTAAAGGGAGATGAGTAGAGAAAAGAGAGAAGGGGAGGATTTGGGAAAGCTTGGATGAATGGGTTGGGTGGGATGGAGGAAGGGTGGATATTGAATCAGGGAAGTAAATATCTTAATTAAGGGAGCCATTTTAGGGTTTGCAAGAGACTTAATTCTAGAGAGGTTCCCAGGTCCAAAGAGAGGTCTCCAGATTGTTCCTTGGGTAGCAGAGGAAAAGGTTCCTGAACTGGCCTTGTCCTATAGCCACACTGATGAATATCTTGCAAATCACCATAGAACCTTCATCTGGCGATGGAGGGAGATAGAGACATAGACCCACATTGGAGCACTGGACTTAGCTCCCAAGGTCCAAATGAGGAGCAGAAGGAGGGAGAACATGAGCAAGGAAGTAAGGACCACGAGGGGTTCTTCCACCCACTGAGACACTGGGACTGATCTAATGGGAGCTCACCAAGGTCAGCTGGACTGGTAGTGATGGAGCATGTGATCAAAATGGACATTCTGAATGTGGCTGGCAAAGAAGGCTGACTGAGAGGCCAGACACAGTGGCACTGAGTTTCAATTCTACTGCATGGACTGACTTTGTGGGAGCCTGGTTTGTTTGGATGCTCATGTTTATAGACCTGGATGGAGGGGGGAAGACCTTGGACTTCCCATGGGACAGGGAAACCTGACTGCACTTAGCACTGGAGAGGGAGGGGGAGGAGGGGAGGGGGAGGGAAAAGGGAGGTGGGGGAGGAGGTGGACATTTTTAATAAATAGATTAATTAAAAAAAGAATAAGACAAGAATGTCTACTTTCTATTCCTATTCAATTCAGTAATGTAACTAGTAATTACTTCATGGTTAGTATGAATGGTTAACCGGACAGTATTTAGGACCGTCACATTGCTGAGCCTCCATATACACATGTGAGAATTTTTTTAATAGGACAGCTTCTAGGCAAGCCTGTAAGGACTTCCATATATTTGGTTTATTTCAATTTGCTCACATGGAACAGTCACCTGAATAATAGATGACACTGTTGACATTTTATTTTATTCATTTTTATATTATTACACATTTGTACACAATATATTTTAATCATATCTGACTCATATCTTAGAAGCTTACACAGTGAAAGTAAAAAGTTTAAAATTTTATGTAGTCTAAATTTGAATATCACCAGAAAACACTACAGAAGCATCTAGGATATCACTTTCTGAGTTTCATTTGGTACATTCACACAGTTTAACTACCTATATATTTGTCAAAACAATGAAATACAGAATTAAGCAATTGCCTCTTATAAATAGCAATTTTTTAAGGAAGGTTGAGTTTCATCTATTGTCCTTTATGTGTTGCATGATTGAGTTCAGGCTATAGCTTATGTTTCAGCCAATTATTTTCAAAATGGTAGTATCATGAACACTATAACTATTAATCATGATTACACTATACATTCCGTTACGGATGTTTTAAATTATGTTTTAGAAATTGTTGTAATGCAGTAATGATGATGTTATTAGTTAAGACCTCCTGTGCATCTAAAATAAAATATAAAAGAGAAACATAAGATTTAGTAAATATCTATGATTGGTGGTTTTGTTTCCCTGTAACCTTCTACCTAATTTAGTTTCCTTTTGCTAAGAAAGATGGAATAGAAACATCTATGACTATGTATGGGGGCGGGGCTAAATCACTGCACCATTGATATTAAGAATGTAAGAATGCACTCCGCACTTAAAATTATCGCATCTTACTGCAATCAATGAGATAAAACTGGGTTTTTTTTGCAAATAACAATTAATAATATCATTCATAAGCTTTAGATATGCAAATGTAAGTCTCAAAACTAAAATTAACTTCTCAGTTCTGTGTTATTTTATTTTTAATATTTATTTTCTCCTAATATGTTTATTATTTCATCATTACTTTTAGGATATCATGTATATACATTGCTAGTACTGCCACACTGTTTTACTATGCATGCATTAACGAGAATTATGAAATAACTGTAAACATGATAAATTCAGTCATATAAAAATTATTTATTTTAAGTTATCTTTCTACTATATAGAAGATAACTTTCTCCTAGGAGATGTCCTGGCTCTCTGCCTCTTATAATTTTTCCCCTGCCTTCTGCAGTGCTCGAGTTTTAGTTCTGTTAATCATGTTGTAGATGCATCAGGTTGTATTTGTCACCACACAGTTAGTTGTTTCTACACTCTGAGTAGTTGTGGATTTCTTTAGTTGACTCCATCTGCATTATGAATAATTGTTATTCAATTTAGACTACACTTTGCATTACACCGATTAGCTTCTAATCTAAAATCACAGCCCCTGTGATCATAACCTTTAATTGCACTGTACTCTCTCTTCTGTGGGTTTTCACTGAAAATTTGGAAATTACTTTGCTGGGAGAAAAATTTGCTTAGCCCCAATAGCCATGTTAAGTAGAACATGAAAATGAAGCTAAGATTTTCTTAATTTTTAAATTACCAGCATGCTAGTTTTCTTTGGAACATTCTGCTCTTTTTGGTGTTCTTTGTACAGAAAAATTATCTGATCCATGGGTCCCTGTGAGTATATATGTGGGATTTCACATTACTATTGATGTGATTACTATTGATATACTATTGATTATAAAGAACATCAGAAGGCCATACTTGGTGGCACATACCTTTCATTCCAGCATGCAGAAAGCATAGGCAGCAGATTTCTATGAGTTTGATTTCAGGCTTATCTACAAAGTGTGTTCTGATCATCTAGAGCTATTGCCCAGAAAAACCCTAACTTACTAAACACCAGCAACAACAAAAGAACATTAGAAAGCATTGTGCAGAGAAACTACCTTATCTTTTTAAAATTTATTCTTCTCTCATTACATCTTTACAGTACTTCCCCTCCTTCCACTCTTCCCAATCCTTCACTCCTTCCCCCAAAACATATACAGCATATCTTACAGAATCCTATTCAACTATTGTCACTGTAAGAAATCTTGAGTTTTATTATGATATTTTACACATGGACAATGCCCTGTGTTCTCTTTACTTGTGGTAGTTCTTCAGTCATCCTGCTTTAGTTCTGAAGAACAACAGGCTAATTAAATAGTGTTATCTTTAGTCTATTATAAATGATGATTATCCTGTGAACCTGTATGGTTCATTTCACACCACTGTTTTCTTGAATTTAATTTGGGAGTTCATAAAGAGTTCAGATGCTGGTGAAGTAGTGGCATAAGAAAATAAAGATAAATGCTGTTTTGAAGAAAATGTATGCACCTTCTTGCAATAGATTTTAAGATGTAGAGTTGTATCTGATCACATATGTGGCAATCAATAAAACCGTGCTTAGTTCTTTGTGATACTCTTAAGTGTGTACTCAAATATTTTAACTATGAATATAAATCTTCATGCATATACCAAATACATTCATGTATATATATATATATATGTGTGTGTATATATATGTACACATTCACATATAAAATTATTTTTACTTAAATATTTTGTTTGTATATACTGAAGATACAGCCACACTTTGATTCTGTGACTACCTGTGGCAAAGGAATCCATGAATCCTGGAGCTTGAATATTTACCCAGGGTATTCATAGAGGCTCCTTTAGTATGTAGGACAGCTTGTTTACACATGAATTAATTATAATCTATGATTGTAATGATAGGCTACCATGAAAAACATACCCTCCCACCCCACCCACCCCCATTTAATTCTCAGAGAGGGTAAGGCACATTGCTTTGTGGAAGGTCCAAGGCCCTCCCTACTATATCTAGGCTGAGCAAGGTACAGACTTTCAAATAACAAAACTCATGTATTAGTTACTTTCTATTACTGTAATAAAACATCATGACAAAAACAGCCTTCAGAAGGAAGCGATTATTTGGGGCATGTGGTACCAGAGGATCAGAGTCCATGATGAAGGAACAGAGGTAGAAAGTGGCAAGTGGCTGTTGCAACTGAGAGAACATATTTTAAAACACAAATGTGAGGCAGAGAGAACTTGAAATTGCAAGACTTTTGAAACCTAAATGACTACTCCAGTGTCATACTTTTTCCCTCATGTCCATTTCTCATAATTCTCTGCATGTATCCACCACTTAAGACCAAATTTTCAAATGCTCTATATTTATAGGCCACGTCTCATTCGAGCTATCATAACTGAGATGTCAAGTCATAGTGCAAACATTAATTTCAAGATAAATATAGTTTTCAGCCTACAAGATTGATGCCTTCTTTATAGAATTGTGTCATCTCTTTCTGTAAAATGAACAAATCTTAAAGAACTTGAAGTGAATATTGACCTTTTATTCTATACATTAAAGTTTGTAAATTTAAAGTTTTTTAATGGTATATTGAAATAGGTATTGGGGCCTGTCCTACAACTTGTTCTTGTAGATTAGGCTGGCCTTGAACTCACAGAGATCTGCCTGCCTCTGCTTCCTGAGTGCTAGGATTAAACGCACATACCACCATCACCAGGTTGAGTTTAAAGTTTTAAATTTTGTCGGACCACATCTCATATTTTCCACATTTTCTTAATGGCATTTTTCATTTCTTTATTTCTGAAAGTGTAAATCATAGGATTAAGCAATGGAGTCAGGATGGCATCAAATACAGCCACCTTTTTCCCAAAATAAGATGCAAAGTTGCATCGTGCATATATAAATATGCATGGAACAAAGAATTAAATAACAACAACAATGTGGCATCCACAAGTGGACAGAGCTTTCCCTCACCCTTCAGAATTGTGATTTCTTTGAGAGAACAAAATGACACCATAGGAGATAAGCAGCATAGAAAATATTATGATGCAGATAGGGCCACTGTTGGCAAACACTAGCAGGGCATACATGTAAGTGTCAGTGCAGGACAACTCCAGCAATGGGAACAAGTCACACATGAAGTGATCAATGACATTAGGCACACAAAATAGTAACAGCCACATGAAGATTATTTGTATGATAGAATGCAAGAATTCCCCTACCCTGCCACCCCCACAGTGCCACAGTGCCTCCAGTTCATTATGGAAGAGTAATGTAAGGGCTTATAAATGGCTACGTAGTGGTCATAGGCTATCACTATGAAGACAATCACTTCTACTGCAGCAAAGAAGTGTTCAGCAAAAATCTGTGTCATGCAGCCTACAAAGAAGATGGTTTTGCTGTCATCGAGGAAGTCAGCAATCATCTTTGATGCAATGACTGAAGTGATGCATGCATCCAAGAAGGACAGAAATGCCAAGAAGTACGTAGGTGATCCAAGCAGTGCAGGACTGCAGAGGATGGTTACTGCAATCATTATGTTGACTCCCATGGTTGCAATGTAGGAAAACAAAAATACAACAAATATTATTTATTTTCTGAACTTTTGGGTTCTGTGAAAGTCCCAGGAGGATGAACTCAATTACAATTTCTGATTTGCCATGATTCTCAAGAAAGTTTAAAATAAAATTCCTCTTATTTATGCATGTATTTAGTCACTTATGTATGTGTGCGCTTATGTACTTTGATGTGTGTGTGTGTGTGTGTGTGTGTGTGTGTGTGTGCGTGTGTGTGTGCACAGGCAAAAATGCTTTAGTCTTTTTGTAGATGTCAGCAAACAATTAGTAGGAATAACATCTCTCTACTGTGCAGGTTCTGAGGTGTGAACTCAGGTATTCAATCTTGATTACAAGTATCTTTACCACTGAGCCTTCTCTGTTGCCATTTAAATCTGTAATTAATGGAAAAAGTGTTTTAAATAACTTTACAATAATATGAGGAAGCATGTGCATTAATATGCACCCTTCTACTGCCTAATTCCTTTAATGATTAGAACAAAGTTGAGAATTTTTCAGTTGATGATCAGGAAGAATTATGACGGATATAAATTACTAAATATTCAAAATAGCCCCATTTGTATTATAAGAAATAAAAACTACCTGCTTGGTGCAAAAAAAGAAACAGTGCATCTTTCAAGTTATTTTTTTTCTCTTTCTCCAGCAGCTTCCTGATGTGTAGTCTTAAAAGACATCCCCAAACAATATTCTACTTATGGACTGAAAGACCACAATTAAGTAACCATATCTGCTGGAGCCTACTCAAACACTGTGTTATGCCAACTGATGAAGGAGTAGGAAATGAACTTGGAAATCCTGGATATATATCAAATTCTCTTTGATGTTTAGAATGCATTAACACTTAAGTTAGATTAACTCATTCTTTTTAATTCAGAAATGTCTATGGTGAAGTGCCTATCTCTTTGAAAGATTGATGTTTTTAAAGACTTGTGATATAAATTTTAACTCAGTATTGTAAAATGTGACCCTTTCTCAAATAAAATAATGTCTTTTGTTATGATAACTGAACTAATCCAAAGAAAACTATTAATAAATAAATAATTAATTAAAAATTATAAAAGGATTCATGAAATTGAGAAGATATGCAATGGAGTCCCCTGTGAGGGTCTGAAGGACTGTGACGTGTGTATTTGATGAAGATACATTTTGTACATGAGTAAAATTAAAAGTAAGACTTAGAAAACAATCGCCAAGCACTTTTGCAAGCAAATTGACTACATCTAACTGAACATATAATAGAGAAAAACAGAAGCTATACTATAATATAGTCTTTACACTTCTTAATTAACTATTCCATACCATGACTCATGGTTTTAGGAAGTATTATTCTATGACATGGTTTGAAATGTATGTGAATTTAGTCTATGGGAGATATTTGTAAACAACTTACCTGTGATGTCACAGGGTGATTGGTAATGAAAAGTCCCCAGACTATCTTAATACAAAATATACAGCTTTAATAAGCAGAAGTAAGACTTACAACAACTTACACCAGAATCCAAATGATCCATCTGGACGCAGGAGCCAGGCGAAAGAGAGCTAGTGGGAGCACGCTTGCTAGGTTTATAGGCAAGCTTTAGCCTAAGGGCGACATGCCCCCAAAACAGAATGTGATTGGCTGAACTCCCCTATCATCTCCCCCTTTTTTCTAAAATAAGACAGAATCAAACTAAATACAACTATATATATATATAATAGAAGCAAATAATAAATATAAAGTTACAAACAACAAACAATGTTAAGCAAGAAACATAAAACAAAAGTTTTACTAAACATTCTATTTCAGGGAGTCTAGATAATGTAGATGGTAACTATAACTGTCTAATCTTTAACTCCATCAAAGATCTGAGAAGGAAAATAATTTTACTCAAGCAGCCCAGAAGTACAAGCGGGAAACTCCCGAAATGTGCAATGAATAGAAGAGACAACTGAATACCTGGGCAATCATCCAAAGTCTCATATGCAATGTTGAGTCAACCAACTTTGGCTAAGGCCTGATGTAACCGACATGCCATTTTTCAAAGGCAAGAAACCTTTTAGGACTTTCTCACCCTGTCTTGGCAAGATAAGACAATCCTGATTTTATCCATTTATGGATATTTTGTAATTCTGTCAGTGTTTGAGGTATGGGCTTTTTGTTTGCCCAAAGGCCAGTTCTGCCAGGAAGAAGACAAGCTCCAGGTGGAGTGTCTTTGGTGCTCAACGTTCTCTCGAGAGTAGAGTGATGATGCCAGGAATGATTGTGTCTCACTACTATAGAACTATGAGTTAGATTAAAGGAAATTATTCATAGCTCTTCGAAGAGGTTGAAGATTATATTATCTATATTAAGTATTATCTCTATGCATCTAAACCTGATTAGTCTAAATATAAATATAATAAACATGTATGACTATGGTTTTTTATCTATCTAACTTGAAGACTAAGAGAATAAACAACTGTGCAATGAGTGAGGACAATGACCTCCAAATGTAAACAATGTACATAAATATCTTAATCAGAGGTAGAAATGTAAATATATGTATATACATATTAATAAAAAAAGAGGTAGAAGCATACTCATATATAATATTTAATATATCAATGTACAAAAATCAACATCAATATAATTTTCTAAAAACAATATCTCATAAATACCAATATATTATTATTCTAATCAAATTACATAAATATCTTAATCAAAGGTATGTAAATATATGTAAATATCAATGTATAAAAATCAACATCAATACAATTTTCTAAAAATAATAACTTATAAATACCAATATATCATTTTATATATTTTTAGCTTTGGTCCTTGTTCATTAATAGAAGTCTGCCAGAATATTCGTTTACTTTGTCCTCTTAGATTTCTTGATTCATTCATCATATTTAACTCATCCTTCAGGCCATTATTGCTTTTAATAGCAGGCATGGGGCATTCTAATTTTCCTGAAGAGGCATGTTCTCTGCAGTGATCAGAAATGACTGGGCCATATTTGTCATAGGGGCCTGTGTGAGGCCCCCCATTGAGTTTCCCGATGGCAACGGGTTGTCCTGTTTATCTCTTGTTGACCTACATTCATTTGTCCAATGCCTTCCCTTTCCATATCTCCTACATAAACCTGAAGACTGAGTCCTCATATTCCTGTTATTCCTAGGAGAGGCATTATTCCTGGAATTCCATTGTCTGCAGTCCCTTTTCATGTGTCCCATTTTGCCATAATGAAAGCATTTTGCAATCTGATGTCTCCTTTTACCTTTGGAAATTGTTTCTTGCATCCATGCTTCATTGTCATAATCAAATGTATCAACATTCATTGTATGTAAAATCCATTCATCCAAAGGCACTGATCTGATCTTTAAAGGCCCCAGGATACTTTTGCATTCTACATTGACATTCTCAAAAGCCAAAGACTCAATTATTATATTTCTTGCTTCTGGATCAGGTAGCCCTATTTGTATAGCCTTAGTTAATCTTTGTAAAAAGTCATTAAAGGGTTCTCTCTGACCCTGTTTTCCTGATATATGATTCTATTTTCTGACCTGAGTCTTGAACCCTGTCCCAGGCCCTTAGAGCTGCTGTGGCATATATGGATAAAATGTTTTCATCATAAAGAGCTTGTTCCTGAGGAGCAGAGTAAAGTCCTTCACCAAGAATTTGTTCTAGAGAAACCTCAATTCCTTTCATTGATTCTTATTGTAAAAGTCTGGCCTCTTGCTTGAATAGGCATTTGAAATGCCATAAAGGTCCGTTCTTCAAGACAGCTGACATGAGCTGGTTCCAATCTTGAGGGGTCGCCCTGCTGCTGAGAGCCCAGGATTTTAACATCTCTCTAACAAAGGATGAATGTAGTCCATAATTCATAATTGCTTGTTTAAATTCTTTCAGATCATTCATATGTATAGGCTCCCGGGTATGTTCTTAAATGACCTTAGGGTTTTTGGAGCCAGTTACCTTTTCTGATGTCATTATTGGAAAGGAAGATATAACTCTGTGTAGACTCAGAGTTTTTGGAGGTAAATGTTGCCTTTCTACATTTTGCTCCTGTTCATCAGAGTCTATGATTTCCTCAATCTTATTAAATCTGCTCACCATTGCCTTCTGTAAGTCCTGAATCTCCTGTCCAGTATTATGCTCCAAAGCCTTCATTAACGATTCTAAGGCATGGAGCTTGTTCATCAGAGACATCTTTTCCTCTTTGGGCATTATTGCCTTCATTGATAATTTTAAGGCGTGGAGCTTGTCCGTTAGAGATACCATATCCTCCTTGGACATAATCCTTATGGCATGTACTGTACCTTCTTGTATGGAAATCCTGTCAATTAATCTATCATACCCTTTTGATAAAGTCCAATTTTCATATTTAATGGTTTTAATCGTCTCAGCTAATGTTTCAGCATTTACAGTCATGGACTGGAAGTTACGAGTCATTTTGGTTATCCTCTTCTTGAGAACTCCAAACTCTGATCTAGTCTCCTCCTTGAAAACTCCAAAGTCTTTTTTGAGGAGGTTGGTGTCAATCTGAAATGTCCTTAAGGTTTTAATCTCTGCCCTCAGCATTGCGGATTCAATCTGGAAGGACTGCTTCATCCTTATAAAATATCCAAACACCAGAAAAGCAACAAGCCCCAGAAATAACCAAGCAAGAGGAATATCAGAGACATCCTTCAGAATATCCTCCATAGCTCAATTAAAACAGCCATTGAACTTTTGGATAGTAATATATTCTGACATTTTTAATCAAAAGAAATCATACTTGTATGTATGTATGTATGTATGTATTTATTTTCAACCAAAAAGAAAAATCTTACCTGTAATGACCATTGCCTGCCAGTAGGTGGCAGGGGTGCACCTGTATCTACGTGGCAATGGAGTCAACCCAATAAGCAAATTCTAAAATATATACTCTCAAATCCAGAGGTTAAATTCATAGATCAAGCGCTGGGGGAAGACAGTGCCCAAACGGGGTAACAAAAGCCAAGGAAGTTAGTTGCACAGCCCCGCAAATGCGGCTAGCAGTTGGCTAGTCAGGGTAAAGGCCGTGGGGCTGCAAATAGACCCCACTGCACCATGAGGAGTGAAAAAAGCCCAATGTTGGGCGACAGATGATGTCGCAGGGCGATTGATAATGAAAAGTTCCCAGACTATCTTAATACAAAATATACAGCTTTAATAAACAGAAGTAAGACTTATAACAGCTTACACCAGAATCCAAACTATCCGTCCGGACACAGGAGCCAGGCAAAAGAGAGCGAGCGGGAGCACCCTTGCTAGGTTTATAGGCAAGCTTTAGCCTAAGGGCGACACGGCCCCAAAACAGAATGTGATTGGCTGAACTCTCCTATCATACCTGTTTAATCTAAGCTCATGAAGGGGGTAAAATTTGAAAATATTAAAAATGCTGCTTTTGATATGATTTTACAATTATAATTTAATTCAATCTTCTGAAAGTCCAACTTCCATATCCACAGAAATTCTTCCATGAATCATTCAGATAAATAATCCAACCCCTAAGATTATTTTTCTCAACAAGACACAGCTTGCAAAATGTCCATATTCTGTCCTGTATATTCAATGCAAGTTTCTATAAAATACAAATTTTTATATGAATAGTATTCATCGATAGATTGTTATTCTTAAAATTTGTGCATAAAATAATAATGTATTTGTACTAAGAGGAAGATTAAGTTTACTTAAATAATTATCAATTAGAGTATAGAAAACTAGTTTTACATTTCTATGAAAATGGAAAACAAAGCCAAAACAGTGTTGTCTAATACATTCAAACACTATATCCATGTCTTCTGATGTCTGTTCCTCACCAACATCTGTAATATAAACTTAGTATCTACTCATATACTGTAGATCAGAAAACAACAGAATTAGAACTCTACAATGCACTGTCATCATTCTAAAATAAGCACAAATGTACTTTTCTTTTCTAAACGTAGCATGTCATGTCTGCAAAACCGAATGAATAACATACACATACTGGAAATTCTTTCCTTGTACTTTTGTTAATCTTAAATTGGATAAATAAAACATTAAGTTGAAAGAACAAAATTGTTAAGTCTGATATTAAAAAGTCTGCGAAAATATTTATATGTGATACCCATTTGCCATTGAACAAACAATTTCATATCAATGATTTTGAACATGAGTTTATAAACAATAATAATTAATTTTTATTTTAATGGTCTTTTAATGATTATGTCTCTTGTAGCCCAGGATGGGCATGAGTTTGAACTCACCATGCTTTAAGGATGACCGTGGGCTCTTGCTCTTGCTGTTCCTGCCTCTAAAGCGCTGGGATTATAAGTTTGTGACATCATACTCAGACAAAAAAAATCACAATTTTAATGACATATTTTATAAACTAAGATAAAAGGAAACATGAATATTAAATTTAGAATTATATACAGTATCTATGTATAGAGACTAAGATAAAACTTGAAATGGTCATAATAATAAATATGTTTATAAAACCCCACTTAAAAGTCATGCCAATTATAATGAAATTTGTTCATTAGTAAATTATTCGTGAGTCATAATAGGCAAAATTGTGGCTTCTAAGTCTTACCATGTGTAAGTCTGTGAAAAATCTCATAGATAATCCCTGTCTGCTATGACAAAAAGTATGATCAAAGCAGAAAGTTTGTATTTAACTCTTCCTTGTATACCTAAGTGTAGACAAACATCTCTGGCAGTTGCTATAGAGAATGTTGCCACTGCTACTCAAGTCCTGCCCTCAATGTGGCCTCAGGTTAAAATGAAAGTATGGGAGACAAAGTTTTCTGCTTGACTGAAAGTGGAATTTAAAGAGGTCTTCTTCAGTGCTCATAAGCCTGTGAGATTGATTCTTAGTCTCCCAGGATTTAGGTCACAGGGGTTTTACAGAGGTGATTTTCTGCGACTTTTAAATTACTGGAGTGATAAAATAATTCGATAAACTCAACCATATGAACAACATTAGTAAGTCAAATATATGAAAAGTATCCAAGAAGAGTGTGTGTGTGTGTGTGTGTGTGTGTGTGTGTGTGTGTGAGTGTGTGTATTTGTGCCTTCACATAAGCATAGGCATCTAGATTAGAGTAAATTCACTTGTGTGCTTGTGTGCATGAAGACAAGAGGTCAGCATTCAATGTTGTATCTCAGGAAGCATCCTGCTAGTTTTCTTGAGCCAGTCAGTGTCTCTCACTGACAAAGAACACTCAAATTAGTTAATGTGGCTGGCCAGTGAGCTCGAGAGATTTGCCTGTCTCTGTTTCTACAGTTCTATGTTTATAAATTTGCCATTATTCCTAGATTCTTTATATAGTTTTTGCATAACATAATTTTTTTTGTGAAAAAAAGTATACCCTGCTGGTTTGGATAATTTTAAGTTAACTTAACTCTAGAAAAATCATCCAAGTGGAAGGAAACTCAAATAAGAAAATGTCTCTATAATAACAAGCTGAAGGAATGTTTGTAAAATATTAATTAATAATTGATGGAGGACTTACATCATCATTCTTGGTGCCATCCCTGGGCTGGTGGTCCTGGGTTCTATAATAAAGCAGAATGAACAAGAGGAACAAGTCAATAAGCAACACCTGTCCATGGCCTCTACATTAGCTGCTGACTCCAGGTTCTTTTTCTGTTTGAATTCTTATCATAACTTCCATTATGATGAATAATGCTACAAAACTGTAAGTTCTATTTAAACTCTTTCCTCAAACTTGTTTTTTGGTCATGGTGTTTCATCACAGCAATAGAAGCCCTAACTAATTACACTGACTGTGGTGGTTTATAAGAAAATGTTCCCAAAGGGTGTAGCATTACTGGAATGTGTGGTCTTGTTGGATTTGTGTGGTCTTATTGTGTTACTGTTGCTGGCAAGTCAAGATATAGGACACTGGGCAACTTCTCTAGCACTGTGTCAGCCTGCTCATCACCAAGTTGCACTATGATGATAGTGGACTAATCCTTTGAGAATGTAAGCACTCTAAATAAATATTTTTCCTTTTGAGGGTTTCTATTTTCTTGGTGTCTTTTCATAGCAATAGAAAGTATAAGTAAAGCAGAAATTGGTACCTGGAATGAGGTATTGTTCTAATAGGCCTGATAATGTTTTTGTTTGAAGGTATATGGAGCTAGGAACTGTGGATTAGAAAAAAAGCTGCATGCTTTAAGTGTTGTTTAATGGGTCATAATAATAGGAACATGGATAAAGGAAATAGAGACCTTAGGGCAAGATCCCACCCAGCTAAATTTCCAAATTTTGAAAAAGAATTAATAAAAGTTTAAGGTCAGTTGGGTGTTGAGTGAGGTTTCTGTCCTACCTGGTCCCTCTATGTTAGCTACACCACCTTCAGCCGTTTAGTCCCAAATGAACACACAGAGGTCTACATCAATTATAAAACTGGTTGGCCTAGTAGCCCAAACTTCTTATTAACTCTTATCACTTATATTAGCCCATTATTCTTGTCTGTGTTAGCCATGTGGCTTGGTACCTTTTACAGTGCAGCAGTTACATCTTGCTTAATCAATATCTGGATCATGACTGCAGACTGAAACTTTCCTCTTCCCAGAATTCCCATTGCCCTTTCTCTACTTCATGACTGACTACTGAACAATCAGCATTTTATTTAAAATGATATAAGTTACAGGAAAAATAACATTGTCCCACAGCAGGTGTGGTCGTGCAGGCCTTTAATCCCTGCACTCAGAAGGGAGAGACTGGTAGATCTCTGAGTTTAAGACCAGACCGGTCAACAAAGGAAGCTCCAAAACAGCCAAGTTTAGGCAGTGAAAGAAACCATTAAAAACAGAGCTGGTGAAGATGTAGTTAAATAAGGGTAACATGGTCCTGCCTCAACTTGGCAACTTCTGTCATATGTTTTCGGTTTTAGAATCAACGGGAGATGAAGGAAAGCTGCAGAAGTCAGGCATATATCAGGGGTGTCCCTGAATGATATCCTAAAGATGCCATTGAAAGAAACTAGGAAGGTGTATTTTGGATTGTTATGAAGACTCCAAAATTTTGGAGATGTCATAGTGGTAGAATACCTGTCAAAGAAAGCTGCTTACACATATGGAATCAGTCCAAGAAAGAGAAATGTGTTTTAGTCAACAAAAGTGAAAAGAGTTGGAGATCTGGAGAATATTTGATATCTGACATGAAGATGTATAGTTTGGTTTTCATTCTTGCATTGTTCAGTATTTCCTTGCTTTGCCCCCTTTCTTACATTTTGAAATGATAATGTATACCCTGTGTCATTACATGGAAGTATTTGATATGTTATTTGATTTTGATTTTGCAGGGTATTAAAATTAAGAGCTTGCATGGATATCAGAAGAGACTTTGAACTTTAGTCATTTAAATAAGTTCAAGACTGTAAAGACAATGGGGGCTTTTGAAGTTTGACTATATGCATTTTTACATGATTTTATAGCTACAAGTTTTTGGGTATCAAGGATGTAAATGTGGGAGTTTGGAAGAAAATGACCTCTAAAAGGAGTAGCACTAATAGGAGGTGTGACCTTTTAGGAATGGGTTTGTTCTTGCTTGAGGAAGTGTGTCACTATGAAGGTGGAAATTTTGGTTTCATATATGCTCAAACCATGCCCAGTGAGATAGACCACTTCCTGTTGTCTGCAAGGCAAGATGTCATAAACCTGGCTACTTTTCTAGCAGCATGTCTGCCTACACACCACCATGTTGCAACCTGATAATAGTGGACAAATGTTCTGTAAATATAAGCCACCATAATTACTTTTTTCCCCTTTATTGTGAGGATTTGACTTTGCCAACTCCATTTTAAAGAAGGAGCTTCATCTTAAGGAATGTAATGACCTGGGGGAGGTAGCAGATCTCAGGTCCAGAAATGTGCTGTGAGAGCAAATATTTAAACAGATACCATAAAATGGCTAATTAAGAATCTTGGGAGCAGGGACATAAAATTGAATGAGATCCAGTTGTTCTTGGGAGGTATCCTGTCCTTTAAGATACCTTGTCAGTAATTTATGGCTCTTTGTTAGGGTTTTGCCCTCCAAAACTGACCAATGGGTTCACGAACTACTCTATCTTATGTACTCCTTACCCAATCTCAAGACGACAGGACATGGCCTCCTGTGAACAAGACATTTTCCCTTTAAATGTTTAGCCCTTACTTGGGTTCAGATCAGCACTTCCATCACCCACTACAATAATCTGGTGGAGGTGTATTTCAAATTTAAAACTCTTATATAATTTGTATCAGAAATCTGGCTCTGTGAATTGATTTGGGGACCAGAAACTTGTGCATAACATTTCAGGGCTGATTCAGGAGCCCCAAGATTTCACAGACCCCTAGAATCTGGTGAGTTTTACTGGCTTAATGTGTTTCTAGTTCTGTTTGTCTTCTGTTTCCTATTCTGTGGCACACTAAATCTGAATCTGAAAAGGTCAGTTTGCAATGGTGGACATGCTAGAGGCCTTCCTGGGGGAATTGGGAGACATCCCTTTTTCTTTATGGACAGGGTTCTCTCTCCTCTGAGACCATCCTGTCAGGGACCCAATAGGGCCTCACCTGTAAGAATCTGGGGATCAGTTAGCCTTAATATCTCCTGTCCCATCTATATGATCTTTGGTCTTCTTGAGGCTGAATCTCTGGTCTTCCAGCAAATCAGACTATCTGGTACCCATGTGAATCTGTTTTCTGCCCTTTGTTTAACTGTTGTGTTTGTCAGTCATTGCTTTCTGTCTTTGTATGCTTTTGGGAAAATGGTATTTTACTCTGTCACTTGTATTATTTTTAATAAAATGCTGATTGGCCACTAGCCAGGAAGGAAGTATAGGAGGGGTGGCCAGGCAGGAAGTGGAGATGAGACAATGAGAACAGGAGAATTCTGGGAAGAGGATTCTGAAGTCTGTAGTCATGATCCAGACACAGAGTAAGCGAGATGTAACACTGGAGACCAAAACATAATACAATTCTGCCAACATAATGAGCTCAGACAACCTTTTGTTATGTTTGGGGAATTTGGTACTATTTTCAGAAGTTATTTTCGGTTGCCCAAATCTAAAGCTTCTTGCTAAAAAAATACCAAGACATTGGCTAACCTAGACAAGAATAATTGGCCAATTTAAAACATAAGAATTAGTTAATAAGAAGCCTGAGCTAAAAGGTAAATCAGTTTATAACTAATGTAGACCTCTGTGCATTTCTTTGGGGCTGAATGACTAAGTACTGGGTTTGACAGAAACCTCAGATGACAAATAGTGCCAACATGGACAACTGCATCCACTTAAAAACATGAGAGACTTTGAGAAGTTATTCTAGATGGAAAAGAATAGAGTTAAGCACGACTTCTTGATGGCAGCACTTTCTTGGGTGGGCTCTGCTTGCTAGAGGCAAGCTCTCTCATTTAAGAGAGGCTTCCTAACTCAGCTTTTGTTGCAGAGCCTTGCAGCTCTTTTAAGAGACCCCCACCACCAAACACTTAACTGGTATTTATGAGTAGCTGACCTCATGCAGTTTGGGGGTGGCAGGAGCGTTAACACGTCATAGAGTTGTGTCAATAAACATGGCTCCTGCTGGTACCTTTGCCATGAGGCCACAATCTCAGAAAGCTAAAGAATAGGCTGGATCCAACTGTCAAAGCCATGGTTTTAATCCTAGCCATATCACTTAGCAAATTAAAGACAGGAAAAGAGATATACAGTAAAGATAGATTCAAAGACAAAGAAAACCTCTAAATAGTTTACACTGTGTTTAAAGATATATGTAGGCTTGGGAAAGAAATGAAAAAGGAAAAAGTCCTTAAAAGAAAAAAAGAGAGTAATTGGTGTGGTGACAAACACCTTTAATCCCAACACCTGGGAGGAGAGGAAGGCAGATCTCTGTGATTTCAAGGACAGCCTGGATTACAGAGTGAGTTCAAGGACAAAGATACATAGAAAAACCCTGTTTCAAAAGCTAAAAATTAAAAAATAAAAATAAAAAATAGAAGTTAAAGTAAAGCCACACAAAGATGGAAAACACGCAGAGAGTTTCCATACTGTATGTTATTATGTTTGAATTGTTTGAATGCTGAGAAATGAGCAACAGCTGATGAAAAATATCTGTTTATAAATGTTGCGGAATTAATCTAAGATAGGTATTTTCAAAATACCTTGACTTCACAATTGAAGTCCAAAGGAATGTTACGTTGTAGAAGAGGCTTTGCTTTTGTTTCCACAGGAAATGAGAAGCTGTGAATTTATTCCAGGTTAAGAAAATTAAGGTTTGATCAAGGAAGACCACCTGAGAAATCTCCAGCAGGAACAGATGTCCCAGACGTCAGAGTTCTACATTCAGAATGGATTCAAGATGGTGCCTGAGATGATCAACCCTACAGCATACTCCAGTCAGGACTTGATCATAATTCTAAATTTTCTTTAGGTCCCCATAAAATTATCAGCACTCCCAATCAGCAGGAAGTAGCAAGGAAAACTATGCCCACATTCCCAAAAAATGGACTCTAGACATTTACCTTTGTTTAAAATGTTGGTTACAAGTTGTTATGAATAATGGTCAAGAGAAAAGCTAAACAAAGGATATTAGATTCAGAGTTCTCGCTTTTTTTCTTATTTTAGGGGAAATGCTAATCCTGTCACTTGTATTTGAAGAGATACCATAAAAATGGCCAATTAAAAAAACATGGCGCAGGGCCATAAAATTTAATGAGGTTTAGGTGTTTTTGAGAGGCATCCTGTCCTTAAAGATAACTTGTCAGTAATTTATGGTTCTTTGTTAGGTTTTCCTGCCCAAAAACTGAACAAAGGGTTTTGGACCAACCCTATTTTATGTACTTCTTACCCAATCCCAAGACAACAGAACATGGACTCCCCTGACCATGGCGTTTCCCCTTTAAAATTTGCCCCTTCCCCATGTTTAGAGCTGCACTTCCCTCACCCACTGCATTGGTGTGGTAGAGGTGTAGTTCAAACTCAGGTATGAATATTATTTAAAAACCCTCATGTAATTTACAGCAGAAATACTGATCCATGAAATTAGTTGGGGACCAGAAATTTTGGCATAACATTTTAAAAGTTGCTGTGTTGATAGTGTCTTTTTACAGCAATAAAAACACCAAGACACTGACTAATGAGTCTTTGTATATCATGTGAATATCAAATGATTCATGAATATTTATCTCGTAATGTGAATTTATTTCCTATATATTCATCCACACTGTCACACCTGATGCCATATGATATGAGGCCATTCCTAGAAGTCAAAATGTTCAGGCTACCCAAAGCCAGCCTCAAGTAAAGTAAATATATAACTTGCAAGTTGTAGTAGAAACTGTGTTATCTTTACTTAATGGCTATTATCTACTTATAAACAAACACATAGCATATTTATCTCCTTAGTTCTCAGTTATCTCACTCAAAATTGAGAGGTCATGTAGGCATCTCAATTTCAATCTGCCAAATACTAAAGTCAATACTGATAGTTGCCTGAGGATAAGCTTCAGGACATCCCTATTTAGAGGAGTTCAATAAAATCTCAAGTTTAAGAAAAATATGTAAAAATAATAAAATGTTATTAGGTACTTTGAATATAAATATAGAAACTTGATAGAAACACATAGGTTTTGAATGAGGGTGGAAATGTGGCATGCTATGAATGAGGGGAGGGAAAAAGTCATCTTAAGGGGCAGTTATTGTAAAACAGGGTTGGCACAGATTCATAGAAAGGAAAGATTTAAACTGCATTAACAATACATCTTGACCAGGTATAGGACACTGGAGACCAAAACATAATACAAGGCTGCCAACATAATGAGCTCAGACAACCTTTTGCTATGTTTGGGGAATTTGATACTGTTTTCAGGAGTTATTTTCAGTAGCCCAAATCTAAAGTTTCTTGCCAGAAAATGTTGGCTGCTAGAATCTATCATTGGGGAGTTCATAAACAACAGGACTGTTAATGTAGAAGTAGTTTTGGCAACAAGCATTGTAAACAATTAAAATATTGCATCACCCTTGGAGACCAAGAGACCATGTGCGAAGAAAACACTGACCACAGTGTGCCAAGAATCTCTGGAGATGCTCTCTCCATTCCCTGCTACATATGCCTGAAGCAAAAACTCACATTCTAGGGTTTCTCTGTGTGGAGCTGTTTAGAAAAATACATTTTTGTGAGTGTGACCAGCATATAGTTTACAGGCCACATAAATAAGATCACTGAGAAGTAGCAGGCATATGCTTACTCATCCCTGATTATCTACAAAGTAGTGATTTTTAAATTATGATATACACTGAAAATAAACACTTTTTAGGGAGGTACTAACTTCACATTATAAAAATTCTGTTACATTTGAACAACATTGCATATAGAATCTGACTTTAGAAGATATCAGATTTATTATATATATCTTTAGAGAGGACCGTTTGTTCATCCATTTATGTTCTCAGATGGCATTTTAGGAAGGAAAGAATTATAATATCTCACACAGTACTTTAAAAGTTTTAATTTTATACTTCTAGTAGATCTGGCAATTCATCTGTAATTAATGTATGTTTTTCAGAGTACAAGGAAATTATAAAATAAATGTTTTCAATTAATATTATATTATACTTATAATCAAATTTCACTCTCCAGATCAGATATTTTAATACTTTTATGGATAATAGTAAGGCTTTTTATCTCAAATAAACTATTTTATTCAGGGATATTAGTCTCTTTTAGTGCTTAAGAACTGTTTCAAATGTGATGAACTGGACCAATTGACATTTAAAAATATCTGAAAATATATATTCAAGATTGTTATGGATTTTCATTTTACCTTGGTTTTAATTAACACAGGATCATAACCTAGAACATTAGCTGTTTATGCCTTTACCCTTAGAGATACAGGAAAAAAAGTTTGGGTCACTAAAGCAGCCAGAAAAAAAATGAATTCCTACTTACCTATGATCTTGTGTTAATTATAACCAAGGTAAAGGGTAAATACAGAATATTAATAGCTTTTTAGAGAGCAAAGAGCAGTAGATTACATCTTCTTGAGCTGTTCCTAGAGAATTCATGGCCACCAAGAACTTTTTATCAGTAAGGACAGACATGCTGTCTTTGTTCCTGAATGCCTGCCCCTATTGTAGTTCTTAGGCGACCACATATTGGTAATGTTTTATCTTTGTTGAAAGTCCTGTTGATAAGAATAATTGTGGAGCAACAAGCTTTATGTAGATTATAGTGTGAGAACAAAGGTTTGGCTAAATGATTACTTTCACACTAGGGCCACACCATATGGAAAAGGATCTTGCAGTTGCTTGTATAGGAAGAGGTTTTCTCAACAAATGATTTATACACTGTTGAGATATTTCAGGATGAATTCCATTATGAAAGAGAGAAGAGTCATGGTTTCACAAGATTTCTACAGAATTGACAGCAACTATGCAAAAGACAGGTGTTCCCAAAACTCTGCAAATCAGGTTCCCCACCAGATAAATCTCCTGTGGGTTTGTCTATTGATCAATTACCTGAACATTTACTTTACAGTCTTGTGGACATTTGAGAAATATGAAACATATTTACCAATCTAGCAAATAGTTTTATTTGTGTTTAACATAGTGACCTGAGTCTCATTGACCAAATGATATGGTTTTCATTGCTTACAATTAAGCCGGGCATACACATTTCTTACCTACTGGAAGTATCCTCTTTTTCACTATTACTTTTGACCATTCTCTAGTTTTCATTTTAGTCAACATAAGCAAAGCACATGGGAAGAGAAAAGCACAATGCACTAAGTATTAGTAGATATATCAGTACTGATCTTCATAAATATGAAATCAGAATAATTGCTTCTGCCTGTGAATCTTAGCTTCTTGTATTTGGAGTGCTCTTATTAATTCCTTCATTATAGAGCAACTATGTAAATTAAAATATAATTTTAGTAGTTACATCAAATATTCAGAGAATATTTCATGAAATACAACTTGTCAATTTATTTTCAAATGATTTTTACTGTATGAATTGTTAAAGCAACTGAAACTAAATTAAAAAGGTAAAAAACAGATGTTGTCCTATTTGCATATTAGTTTTCATGATAATTTTAAGCATAATTCTTGAAGTCCTTGGAAGGGCATGTCTGTAATCTAGGAAACAGATTATACTTTCTTTGTATCAGCTTGCTATCCCCAATCTAGATTTGAAAGAAAGAAATACCACTCTAATAGGGGTACACATGTTATGGAGTAACAAATCACTTTCCAATTAAGAAAAAAAGAAAGAAATTTAAGGCATACTCCATGAAATGAAATCCATATTTGACAGTGGTAAAGTAACTAAGAACCTGAGGCTATATAGGTCATGGGACAAGGGGAAAGACTACTGCAGTTATTTTGCATAAGGAACTTAACAACAAAATCACTCCTGATAATTTACTATAATACTCATGGTTCCTTGTTCAACCCTTCCTAGAGTAGGTACATTTTGCAGTGGATGGAAATTATCACAGAGACCTAAGTATAAAAAAAAATCATAGAGAAATAATTTTGTGCACTTAGTTATAAATGGAACACCTTCATCATATGTATCTTCTGAAAGGTTAGAAACCTTTATGGAAAGTAAGGTGAAAAAAAATAAGGTGCCAGAGGTGGTCAGGGAATCCAAAGAAAGATTGTCTTTCTGAAATCACAGGAATGATTCACATATGAACTCACAGATACTGTATGAGAGTACATAGGACCTGCATGGTTTCAAGTCAGATGAGGCCTCAACACTGAGAAAAAGTAATGGATATTGTTTCCCATCTCTGATCAAGAAGCTATATGAAATGATATCAACTGGCAAAGTGATAATCAGTTTCCTCCAATAAATTGTCACTGTATGTATCAACCATACTCTCCATTCACAGGAATTATTGGCTAATATACATCACCAAATCTGTAGTTGGGGGGATTTTTTTTGACAAGTTAATATTATCATTTTATATCTTTTATTTTTTTGATTGATTGAGAGACAGAAGATGAAGTTGGCTGTGTATGAAGTTGGCAAGGTCCTGGAATGAGTTTGTGGGGCAAAAACCATGATCAAATATATATTGCATAAATATTTTAAAAAGAAAGTAAATAAAAGGAGAAAATATAACCCATTTTATTTTATAGGAGCTTGAAGGGTTATCTACTGATACCCTGAGGAGCAGTAATACTCTTTTACTATCCCTTTCTTCCTTCACTAATAAAATTATTTTTTCGTGTTTTCTACTATCCTCTTCATCATTCACTTTTCTTGTTTTTTTTCTTTTTGTTGTTGTTGTGGTTGTGTCTGAAGCTTCTAACCCCACACCTTGGTTTCCATCTAGTTCTCAGGTGAGATGGGGGTTACCTTGATGTTCTTATGTACTAAGGAGAATTCAAATTTGATTTTACAGTATCTTTCAGGTGTCTCATCTGTAAAATAATGATAACTTTGGGGATTAATTTATTTTAGAATATTGATACATTACAGCATTATGTGATAAAAATTTCCTCTGGGATGCAAAAATTAATTTGCTATCCAGTAGTCTCTGGGAAATCTGCCTTAAAAGGCAATGGATAAGCAATGATGTTAACTTCCTGAGGTCTCCAGCTGGTAAGCGACAGGTTTTGCTTTTTGAGGTCAGACTGCCATTATCACAGGTTAAATAAGTACATTTTAATACCTTATCATTCATAAATCTGCACTATTCTGACATTCTATGAGCATGGCATACAACCCCAAAATTTTAAATACGTGCTGTTATAAAGAAAATAAATCAAATGAAATATGAATATCTGAATAAAGACATTCTTTGATGTTGGCAGAAGCTTTATATAAACACCAATCTTGTAAAAAGACATTATAGTTGGAAGACAAGGATGTGTTGCTTATGTTACACTTGACCATAATTTATTTATATTGAGAGTGATGAATTACCAAATATTTTAATTCCTAGGTAATGAATTAAGACATGACATCACTATGATGTGATAGATATCAGAAAGTGAGAGGAGATTGTGTGTCTTATCAACAATTAAAGTGAGGTGAACAAAGACTAGTGACTTTGCCAAGTCTGCTGGGAGGATATCAGTTTTTCAATGTCCAACAGTCAAAATTAATATTGTATATTTACCATGTTTATTTACTAATATTATGAGTTTGTAATTTGTAATTAATTCAAATCTGAGATTTAGTGTGAAAAATAAACCAATATATTTCAGAGAATTTTTAGATATAACATAAAAAGACTCTAAGCATAATATATAGAATATGTAAAAGATTTAAAATTAGAATAAATCAATGATATATAAATATGAATTTATACTAAAGGTCAGAGAAAAATGCTATAAAGATAGCATGGGAAAGCTTGAAAATATTTGAGGATAAAAAAATCTTTTTTTCCTCAGTGTTTGGCCCTGGTTATCCCTTTCATCTTACTGGAAATATGAAAATAGAATTTACTCTTGGCCAAACACAATGATCCTATCATCTGCTTAGCAATATTTGAAAAAAAAATAACCACATATTAATTTAATGCTATTGAAGGAATTTGGTGTTCAATAAATAGGTTAGAACTTTTTATTATAAAATGAATCCTCGGGCAAGTTACTTTTCATGTATCATTTCACCAGGAGGGAAGACAAGAAAATCTTGCTTTCTTTTCAAAGAAAATAAAGTGTAGGGATTATCTACAAATGAGACAAGCAGTGTAGCTGAATTAGCAAAGAGAGGGACAAGAGAGAGTCAGTAATGCTACTCATGGGGGCTCTGCAGTGCTCTGTCCATCTATGGGAGGAGTCAGCACACAAACTCTAATGTGCTTCTTTTCTCTCAGCTTTTTTGTAACCCCTACAACACCAACTCACTTTCTGTTTATTGTTGTGTTGTTCTCTGATAGCCATCTTAGAGCCTGTGCAGCTCTCTCCCAACTCTGCACTGTTTCAGATGAGTAGAACAGAGTTTTCACTCTTGATTCCTTTCAGAACCCACTGAAATATATACTAACTTTAGTGGGGAAATGGACATAAAAATATATATGCCGACACCCAAAGTGGAATAAATTTGTAACAGGAAGATGTGAAAATGTCAAGATCATCCATGTAAAACACCAACAGCAGATTCTCAAAATGTTCATTTCGTAGGTGCCATAGCACCAGTAATATTAGTATGGTTTAAAATGCAACATCTTCATTCTTTTACAAAATAAATTAAAAAATAAATTCATTCCTTCCACACAAAGTAGATAGAAACTCTATTAAACTCACTATTTGAATATGGTTTAAAGTCAGCAAAGCACTCAAATATTCAGATAAATAATAAATTTGAGGTGTGAGTGTGTGAATGTGCACATGTCTCTGAGGATGTGTTTGCCCATGTGTGGAGGTCAGAAGTGAACATCAGGATGCTTTCTTCAATCATTTCCAATATTATGTAATTCACTTGGTCTAGAGTTGCTGGGCTGTGAGGACTATGTTCTTGGGTTATGAGTACATTCCAACATGTCTAGAATTTTACAGGGTAGAGATTTGAACTCATGCCCCCATACTCAGCAAATACTTTGTTCAATGAAACATCTCTCCATCTATATGATAAGTATTACATATTAGGAAGTAAGAGACAATGTTCAATTTAAAATGTTAAGTATCAATTCACACAAGGTGTTGAGTTTGTTATAATGGAGCATAATATATTGGCAGCACAGATTTTCTGCATATTTATTCATGTAAGAAAACTAAAGAGCCATTCAGATAATTGCAATGAATCAAGTAGCTATATTAATGCAAAAAAAACTCTATGAGGATTTTAACAAATTAGACATTATTTTTCTTGCTACAGAGAACCATTAAAAGGTTCTTTGTGTTTTCTTTAAAACTGAGCCTAAAAATGTAAATATAGTCATAATAGCTATAAATTGAATATGTTCCAGGGAGAAAAAAATGACTATTTGAATATTGATGGAAATAATGATTAAATGTTCAGTCAAGAACTATGAATGTAGAGGCAGGTGGATCTCTGTGAGTTCAAGTCCAACATAGTCTACAAGAGCTAGTTCCAAGACAAACACCAAAGCTCAAAAAAATGTAAATTTTGCTGATTCATTAAATCTACTATTTTTCATCCTTTCTAGAAAGACTATGAAGATGTTTGAGTTTAGTAAGTTTGCTCTAGATTGACAGAATAAACATCCAAATCACTGTATTATCCAAGAAGTTATGAAAATAATTTGAGGTGAAAGAATTTTTGCACATCACCATTTCCACAAAGCTTATGTTATTCTCATGTACAAAAAAAGTCATGGCAAATATAAGTGCAAAAATATGAAAAGACTAGGCTTATTTTAATAGCAAATAGAGAAACTCAGTTCTCTTAGAACCAACGATCCATGCCAAGATCAGAGAATCTATGATGACTGACTTTGTCTGATATTTTACCATGAATATTTTTGATTTATACAAAGGAAAGACATCTCAAGTTTATAAAAAAAGAAGAACGTTTTCTAAGAGAGAAAAGTCAATTGATATAATGACAATTTTGTGTCTGTCATATCCTTTGTTTGACTAACAACTTTCAGGATCATGCAGTTAACAATTTGGCGGGGTTGGTAGGAACACAATGGGATACAGTGGTCTTCCACATAGCTTGTAAATAGATTCCACTTGCAATTTACAAGTAATTGCTATTACTTGACTGTATATGTCATCCAAAATAATTTTCAAAGAAATAATTGGTTAAAAAATGCTCTGTTATTAAAAGTGAAAATCGTGAAAATATATTTCATGTTAAATTATTTATTGAAAAAGTAATACTTATAATGTGCAGTTATTGACTTTTGCAGGCAGAAACAAACTGAACGAAGTCAATTATTTATAATTTTTCTTCTTCTAAAAGATAATAGCTTACTTTCTCTTTTGTATTACTGCTTTGTGTCAAAAACCTGGTGTTTACAGATGCATTGATAATGTATATTACTGAGGATTAGAACTGTCTTCTCACCCCCTACCAGCTGATTCTAACACATGTGAAATAAAACTGTAATCATGAAAATATTAACAACTGAACAATGATGTCCATCATTATCATTTCATTCAGCTATAACCACGGGACTCTATATGTTCTAAAATATACCCATAAGACAATAAGCAAGAATTAAAAGTATTAATAATAATAATAATAATAATATTTCTATCCACCAATAAATAATTATTCTGAATCAGTGGATATATAAAGAAATATGAACCACAGTAGATTTTAAGATTACTCTGAGGTTATAAACGTTTATTTTTCTCATGTTTAGGCTGGAATATTTGAGGGAAGCTTTGGTGGGTATAGATAAACTACATATTTAATTACACTTGCAAAAATATGTGTAATGATGTGTCAAAAATATGTAGTAATGAAAGGCTTCTTCCAATTTATTCAGAAAACCCCAAGGCAATGAAAGATAAGCTAAATATTGAATTGGTCATGTGTATTAAGGATAATTTTAAGGCTTTTGTTTTGTTTTTCTTTTTCATTTTTTCTTTCTTTTTTTTTTCAAGACAGGGTTTCTTTGTGTATCTCTGGCTATCCTGGAACTCACTCTATAAATCAGGATGGCCTCGAACTCACAGAGGTCCACCTGCCTCTGCCTTCCTCAGTTCTGGGATAAAAGACTTGTGTCACCACCTCCCAGGTGTTTTTATTTCTTCAAGACAGTATTTCTGTGTTGTTTTTGGAGCCTGTTCTGGCATTCATTTTGTGGACAAAGTTGGTCTTAACTCACAGAGATTTGCCTACCTCTGACTCATGACTACTGGGATTAAAGGCATGCACCACCACCGCCTGACTGTGTTAATGTCAATTTGATATAAAAAATAAAGTTAATGACAAAATATTACACAATTTTTATTCTAATGTTATACTCACTGAGTTGTAAAATTAAACATAATTGTGAAAACAGTGATGTCTCTTTGGCGAGTGCTTTGGGAAATGATCACAGTCATAATAATGCAAACGATGGCCACTGAAATTTAGGAAAAATTGTTGAATCATTTGTTAAAGAAACAGAAAGATGTCACTAATGGTGATTGCTTGCTTTTACAAAAAAATATCAATAGAATTACATATGACCCTCAAAATAAATGATTTTATTGTTTTTCAGATAAATTATTTCTTATGTACCACTTCTGATCACTAATGAAACAATGTGGCTGAATAACAATGTGACTGAGTTTATTCTACTTGGTTTGACACAGGATCCATTTAGAAAGAAAATCCTATTTGTTGTGTTTTTGCTTTTTTATATGGGGACATTATTGGGTAACTTGCTGATAATTGCTACCATCAAGACAAGCCAGGCCCTTCAAAGTCCTATGTACTACTTCCTGTTCTACTTATCCTTGTCTGACACCTGCTTCACTACAACTATCGCCCCTAGGACGATTGTGGATTCCCTCATGAAGGAGGCCTCTATCTCTTTCAATGAGTGCATAATACAAGTGTTTACTTTCCATTTCTTTGGCTGCCTGGAGATCTTCATCCTCATCCTCATGGCTGTTGACCGCTATGTTGCCATCTGTAAGCCTCTGCATTATATGACAATCATGAGCCACCGGGTCTGTGGGATGCTGGTGGTCATAGCCTGGGTGGGATCCTGTGTGCATTCTTTAGTTCAAATATGTCTAGCTTTGAGTTTACCCTTCTGTGGTCCCAATGAGATTGATCACTATTTCTGTGACTTGCAGCCACTGTTGAAACTTGCATGTTCAGATACATATATGATCAACCTACTTCTGGTGTCCAACAGTGGGGCCATTTGTACAGTGAGTTTCCTCATGTTGATGGTCTCATATGTCATCATCTTGCATTCCCTAAAAAACTACAGTGCTGAAGGGAGGAGAAAAGCCCTTTCCACCTGTGTCTCCCACATCATTGTGGTCATCTTATTCTTTGGACCTTGCATATTTATATACACACGACCTGCAACCACATTTCCTATGGACAAGATGATAGCTATATTTTATTCGATTGGGACACCTTTGCTTAACCCTCTGATTTACACACTGAGGAATGCAGAGGTGAAAAATGCCATGAAAATGTTATGGAGGAAGAAACTAGTCTCAGATGATAGAAAATAAATGGAGGTCTTTCTTCAATCTTTTTCATAGTTAGCTTTAAATTAGAAGTCAATAAGTTTTACTTCTATTACTAGTTTAATATAACAGTTTCTTACTGCATTAGATTATAAACTCATATATTATAGGGACAATGTGAAACATGTTGAGTCAATTTTACATAGAAGAATAAAGCATGAAACACAAATAAGTATGAAGATCCTTTGTCTTTGTTCATGAGTGATGCTGTGTCTCTGCCCTTCCAGTCTTTCTGTCCCAACAGCTAATGTCAGTGGTTGTAATCTTCTGTCTTCTTTCTTATTGATTTCTGATATTTCCTCCTAATATGTATTCATCTGTATAATCACATTTTATATTAAAGCCTGATAAGGTTTACCACTTTCAATTATTTATTATTCTTAGTATTATTTGTGAGATTTTAATATAATTATAACTGCTTTTCCTTCTCTTTCATTCCTCAAAACTCCCCATATATATTTCTGTCACTTCTTCAAAATTGTAACCTCTTTTTTCTACTCCTTGCTATAGCATGCATATTTGTGTATATATATATATATATACATATATATATTACAATTAGTTATTTTTTTATAAAGATGCTTTGGTTTTACCATCAACAGAAGGTATTCTATGAACATAGCAAATTTTTCAAAATACAAATAATTGTAGCAAGTGTGAATATATGTGAAAATGCATTTACTTGAAAGAATTCCTATTCTATTTGTGGATTGACCCAGAATTCTTACTATGTGTTTATTTAGATTATTCTAGAACTGCTGTGGGATAATGTTTTTTAAATACTGTAAGTATTTGTTATTCATTTTATTTTAATATGAATAACACCAGTAGTAAGACAGGAAGTATAGGTGGACAATCAGACTAGGAGGATTCTGGTAAGAAGAAAAGCAAAGACACAGTCACAAGCTAGATGCAGAGGAAGAAATATGAGAATGCTTTACTGAGAAAATATAAAAATGCCACATGGAGGAACTTGAACTACCCACAGGGCAGGAAACCCTGACTGCTCTTAGGGATGGAGAGGGAAGAGGAGTGGGAGTGGGGGGAGTGGGAGGGTGTTGGGAGGAGGGGCGAAAATGGAAACTTTTACATTTTAATAAACTTTAAAAAATAAAACAAAAGAAAAAATGCCACATGGTTAAACATAGATAAGAATTATGGCTTAATTTAAGTTGTAAGAGCTATGTAATAATAAGCATTAATGAAGAGGCCAAATTTATAATTAATGTAAGCCTTTGCATGTTTCTTTGGGACTGAATGGCTGTGGGAACAAGCAGAATCAAAATTTCCATCTATACAGAGCATTAACAGGATACACAGAAGAAATTTCTCTCTTGAGAACCTCTGGTTCTCTTCTCTCAAAGTTGGGTTTGCAGTCACAATGATTCTTTTGTAATCCCTATAGCTTTCTTATGACTTGATCTATTCTACTTTATCTGTTAAGATTCATCTTGAATTAATTATAGTATGTTCTTCATTGCAAAGTGTAAGACTTAGTGCAGCATATGTGGAGTAGTTTAAGGTATAGATGTCTATACAAGTCAGCACCAAGAGAAAAATCACTTCAAGATAAGGTATTTGGATATATTAGCAGATTAAACAGAAATAGGATGACCCAAGGGAATATTTCAAGCTTTGAAACAGAAATTTTATGTTGGAAATATAAATTATTTTAATGAATTTTGAATCCAACTCAGAAGAAAATATTAGCAAAGGAAGAGCAGACTTTTGGATGAAATTTTTACATTAGAGAAGAGTTGAATTTGACATTGTTAATTAACACTCTAGTACTGAAAAAATTAATGCTAATAATATTTCTAATGTCAGTGTTTTCTTCATAGAAAAAATTAAACATGAATTATTTTTTATTGAAGATTTCTATTACTTTCATTAACCAATAAATTGTATAGTAAATTTTTAATTAATTTTGTTATATCAGAAACCATTAAATTTCTTTCTATCTTATTTTGCATTCCTTGGTTTATTTTTGAGTGCCTGGGATTATATGTATGTCCTTGTACTTGCAGGTCATAGGATCTATGGTAGAGACATAACCATATCTTAAATTTATTTAGCTCGAAGCATGATTACATTTTTTTGTTTTAGTAGAAATAAGTAGTCGACAAAAAGCTATACTGCTATGTATATTGTTCATCACTTCCTTTTATGTTCTTTTATTTTCAGTCTCTCAGCATTCTTAAATATATTGTTATTGTGTAATGCCTATAGCTTGACTCTGTTAGTATAGAATTTTCAGTTTTAAATTCAAGATGACAAAATAATATTTGGTACCTTCTCTTTCTTAATAAAAGGAAAATTTTATTCTTATTCTAGCTAGAACTTCAAATACTATATTGAATAGATATAGTGAGAGTGGACAGCTTGTCTTGTTCCTGATTTTAGTAGAATTGTTTTGAAATTCTCTCCATTTAATTTGATGTTGGCTACTGACTTGTTATAAATTGCTTTTATTATGTTTAGGTATATTCCTTATAGCTATGATCTCTCCAAGTCTTTTATCATAAAGGGATGTTGAATTTTGTCAGATGTTTTCTCAACATCTGATGAAAAGATCATGTGAAATTTTTCTTGCAGTTTGTTTATATGGAGGATTATATCCACAGATTTTTATATGCTGAACCATTCCTGCATCTCTGGAATGAAGCCTAATTGATCATGTTGGATGAATTTTTAATGTATTCTTGAATTCTGATTGTAAGTATCTTATAAAATATTTTTTGCATTAATGTTTCTGAAGAAAAGTATTTTGTAATTCTCTTTCTTCATTTAGTTTTTTTTAAGTAAATTTTATTAAATTATAAAAGTTTCCATTTCCGCCCCCCCTCCCAACACCCTCCCACTCCCCCTACTCCCCCTCCTCCTCCCTCTTCGTCCCCCAGGGCAGTCAGGGTTTCCTGCCCTGTGGGAAGTTCCAGTTCCTTCCCCCTCCCTCCAGGTCCAGGAAGGTGAGTGTCCAAACAGACTGGATCCCCAAAATCCAGTATATGTAGAGGAAACAGGTCCCAGTGTCATAGTCAATGGCTTTTCAGAAAGACTTCGGGCCAGCCACAGTCAGAGAATCCGGCCAAATTCCGAGAATCTGGTTAGATCACGTCCTCGTTCAGTCCCAGTCCAACTGGCCTTGGTAAACTCTCATCAGATCCGTTCCCTTGTATCACTGGGTGATAGCATCCCTCACAGTACTGATTTCGTTTTTCATGTTGTTCCTCCTTCTGCTCCTCATTTGGACCTCGGGGGGCTCAGTCCGGTGCTCCAATGTGGGTCTCCGACTGTATCGCCGTCCTTCGCCAGATGAAGGATCTATGGTGATAAGCAAAATATACACCAGTATGGTCATGGGCCACGACCGATTCAGGCACCCTCTCCTCTGTCCAGAGAGCAATCTGGGGGATCTCTCCTTGGACCTGGAATCCCATATATAGTCAAGTCTCCTGTAAACTCTAAAATGGCTCCCTTAGTTGAAATATATTGTTCCCTGATCCCATATTCATCCTCCCCCCCCATCCCCGGCCACCAAGCTTTCCCCGTTCCTCCCCTACTCCCTTCTCTCTAACCCTCTCCCATTCCATCTACCCTCCCACCCCCCCATGCACCCGAGGTTACCTGGGACTCTTGTCTATTTCCTACCTCCTGGTGGATAGCTAAATAATCTTCATCAGGTTCATCTTCTTATTTAGCTTCTCTAGGATCACGAATAATAGGCTCAAAGACCTTTAATTATGGTTAGAATCCACTTATGAGTGAATACATACCGTGTTCCTCGTTTTGGGTCTGGCTTACCTCACTCAGTAAAGCGTTTTCTATTTCCATCCATTTGCATGCAAAATTCAAGATGTCATTGTTTTTTACCGTTGACTAAAACTCTAATGTGTATATGTTCCACACCTTTTTTAACCTTTCTTCTATTGAGGGGCACCTAGGCTGTTTCCAGGTTCTGGCTATTACAAATAGTGTTGCTATGAACATAATAGAACAAATGCTTTTGTAGTATGTTAGGGAATCTTTAGGGTATATTCCCAAGAGTGGAATTGCTGGGTCCTGAGGGAGGTTGACTCCCAGTTTCCTGAGAAACCTCCACACTGATTTCCACAGTGGCTGCACGAGTTTGCATTCCCACCAATAATGGATGAGTGTTCCCCTCACCCCACATCCTCTCCAGCATAGGCTATCGTTGGTGTTTTTGACTTTAGCTATTCTGACAGGTGTAAGATGGTATCTCAAAGTGGTTTTGATTTGCATTTCCCTGATCGCTAAGGAGGTTGAGCATGACCTTAAGTGTCTTCTGGCCATTCGAAGTTCATCTGTTGTGAATTCTCTGTTAAGTTCAGTACCCCATTTTTTAATTGGGTTAATTAGAGTTTTAGTGTCTAGTTTCTTGAGTTCTTTGTATATTTTGGAGATCAGACCTTTGTCTGATGAGGGGTTGGTGAAGATCTTCTCCCAGTCAGAAGGCAGCCTTTTTGTCTTACTGACAGTGTCCTTTGCTTTACAGAAGCTTCCCAGTTTCAGTAGATCCCATTTATTCATTGTTTCTCTTATTGTCTGTGCTGCTGGGGTCCTACTTAGGAAGAGGCCTCCTGTGCCTAAATCTTGTAGACTACTTCCCACTTTCTCTTCTATCAGGTTCAAAGTGGACGGATTAATGTTGATGTCTTTAATCCATTTGGACTTGATTTTTGTGCATGGTGATAGATATGGATCTACTTTCATTTTTTTACAGGTTGACATCCAGTTATGCCAGCACCATTTGTTAAAGATGCTTTCCTTCTTCCATTGTATACCTTTAGCTCCCTTGTCGAAAATTAGGTGTTCATAAGTTTGTGGGTTAATATCTGGGTCTTCTATTCGATTCCATAGGTCGACTTCTCTGTTCTTATGCCAGTACCAAGCTGTTTTCAATACTGTAGCTCTATAATAGAGTTTGAAGTCAGGGATGGTAATGCCTCCAGAAGTTCTTTTATTGTATAAGATTGTTTTGGGTATCCTGGGTTTTTTGTTTTGCCATATAAACTTGATTATTGTTCTCTCAAGGTCTGTGAAGAAGTTTGATGGGATTTTGATGGGGCTTGCATTGAATCTATAGATTGCTTTTGGTAGAATTGCCATTTTTACTATGTTGATTCTCCCAATCCAAGAGCAGGGGAGGTCTTTCCATTTTCTGGTATCCTCCTCAATTTCTTTCTTCAAAGACTTAAAGTTTTTGTCAAATAGGTCTTTCACTTCCTTGATTAGAGTAACCCCAAGATATTTTATGCTATTTGTGGCTATCATGAAAGGTGATGCTTCTCTGATTTCCCTCTCTGCTTCTTTATCCTTTGTGTATAGGAGGGCCACTGATTTTTTGGAGTTGATCTTGTATCCTGCCACGTTACTAAAGGTGTTTATCAGCTGTAGGAGTTCTTTGGTAGAGTTTTTGGGGTCACTTATGTAAACTATCATATCGTCAGCAAATAACGAAAGTTTAACTTCATCCTTTCCAATACGAATCCCCTTGATCTCCTTATGTTGTCTTATTGCTATTGCTAGAACTTCAAGCACTATATTGAAGAGGTATGGAGAGAGTGGACAGCCTTGTCGTGTTCCTGATTTTAGTGGAAAGGCTTTGAGTTTCTCTCCATTCAATTTGATGTTAGCTGTCGGCTTGCTGTATATTGCTTTTATTATATTTAGGTATGATCCTTGTATCCCCAGTCTCTCCAACACCTTTATCATAAATGGGTGTTGAATTTTGTCAAATGCTTTTTCAGCATCTAGTGAGATCATCATATGGTTTTTTTCTTTCAGTTTATTCATATGATGGATTACATTGATAGATTTGCGTATGTTGAACTAGCCCTGCATCTCTGGAATGAAGCTGACTTGATCATAATGGATAATTTTTCTAATGTGCTCTTGGATTCGGTTTGCCAGTATTTTATTGAGAATTTTCGTGTCGATATTCATGAGTGAGATTGGCCTGTAATTCTCTTTCTTGGTTGTGTCTTTGTGTGGTTTTGGTATTAGGGTAACTGTAGCTTCATAAAAGGAGTTAGGCAGTGACTCTTCTGTTTCTATATTGTGGAATACGTTAAGGAGTATAGGTATTAGCTCTTCCTGGAAGTTCTGGTAGAATTCTGCATTGAAATTATCTGGTCCTGGGCTTTTTTTGGTAGGGAGATTTCTGATAGCAGCTTCTAATTCTTCACAACTAACAGGTCTATTTAGATTGTTCACCTGTTCTTGGTTAAACTTTGGTATATGGTACTTATCTAAAAAAATGTCCATTTCTTTTACATTTTCCAACTTTGTGGCATATAAACTTTCATAGTAAGATCTAATGATTCTCTGAATTTCCTCTGTGTCTGTGGTTATGTCCCCCTTTTCATTTCTGATCTTATTAATTTGCATGTTCTCTCTCTGCAGTTTGATTAACTTGGATAGGGGTTTGTCAATCTTGTTGATTTTCTCCAAGAACCAGCTTTTTGATTCATTGATTCTTTGGATTGTTTTCTCTGTTTCTATTTTGTTGATTTCAGCCCTCAGTTTGATTATTTCCAGTCTTCTAGACCTCCTGGGTGAATCAGCTTCTTTTTTTTCTAGATCTTTCAAGTGTGCTGTTAAGTCTCCAATGTGTGCTTTCTCCGCTTTCTTTAATTGGGCACTTAGTGCTATGAACTTTCCTCTTAGCACTGCTTTCATAGTGTCCCATAGGTTTGAGTATGTTGTGTCTTTGTTTTCATTAAATTCAAGGAAGAGATTAATTTCTTTCTTTATTTCTTCCTTGACCCAGGGGTGATTTAGTAGTTGACTGTTCAGTTTCCATGAGTTTGTTGGCTTCCTGGGGGGAGCATTGTTGTTGAATTCTAATTTTATTCCATGGTGATCTGACAAGACACAGGTGGTTACTAATATTTTTCTGTATCTGTGGAAGTTTGCTTTGTTACCGAGTATGTGGTCAATTTTCGAGAAGGTTCCATGAGCTGCAGAGAAAAATATATATTCTTTCCTATTTGGGTGGAGTGTTCTATAGATGTCTGTTAAGTCCATTTGATTCAATACCTCCAATAGGTCTCTCTATTCTCTGTTTGGTTTCTGTCTGATTGACCTGTCCATTGGTGAGAGAGGAGTGTTGAAGTCTCCTACTATTAGTGTGTGTGGTTTGATGACCGCCTTGAGTTCTAGAAGAGTTTCTTTTACATATGTGGTGCCTTTATATTAGGAGCATAGATATTCAGGATTGAGACTTCCTCCTGATGAATTGTTCCAGTTATGAGTATGAAATGTCCATCTCCATTTCTTCTGATTGATTTTAGTTTGAAGTCGATTTTGTTAGATATTAGAATGGCCACGCCCGCTTGTTTCTTAGGTCCATTTGCTTGGAAAACCTTTTCCCAACCCTTTACTCTGAGTAAGTGTCTGTCTTTGTGGTTGAGGTGTGTTTCTTGTAAACAGCAGAATGTTGGATCCTGTTTTCGTATCCAATCTCTAAGTCTGTGCCTCTTTATAGGTGAATTGAGTCCATTGATATTAAGTGATATTAATGACCAGTGGTTGTTGACTCCGGTCATTTTTTTTTTTTTAGGTAGTAGAGTGTATGTGTTTTTCTTCTTTGATTTGTGCTTGTGAATGGTCGCTAGATGTTCGAGTTATTGTAGGTCGTGTTGGGAATGTTGGATTCCTTCGGTAGTGATTTTCCTTCTAATATTCTCTGTAAGGCTGGATTAATAGCTACGTATTGTTTAAATTTGTTTTTATCCTGGAATATTTTGTTTTCTCCATTGATAGTGAACAATAGCTTGGCTGGGTATATTAGTCTGGGTTTGCATCCATGGTCTCTTAGTTTCTGCAGTACCTCTATCCAGGATCTTGTGGCTTTCATGGTTTCCATAGAGAAATCCGGTGTAAGCCTGATAGGTTTACCTTTATAAGTTACTTGACCTTTTTCCTTTGCAGCTCTTAATATCCTTTCTTTAATCTGCATGCTTTGTGTTTTGATTATTATATGGCGCGGGGATGTTTTTTTCTGATCCAATCTATTCGGTGTTCTGTATGCTTCTTGAACCTTCATAGGAATATCGTTCTTTTTGTTGGGAAAGTTTTCTTCTATAATTTTGTTGAATATATTTTCTGGGCCTTTGATCTGCAGTTCTTCTCCTTCTTCAATCCCTATTATTCTTAGATTTGGGTTTTTTATTGTGTCCCAGATTTCCTGAATGTTTTGTGAAGAGAATTTGTTGGATTTGCCGTTTCCTCTGACCAGAGCATTTATTTTCTCTATGGTATCTTCAGAGTCTGAGATTCGTTCTTCTATCTCTTGTATTCTATTGGTTATGCTTGATTCTGTAGTCTCTGCTCGTTTACCTAGGTTTTCCATATCCAGCCGGTTCTCGTTTTTTGTTTTCTTCATTGCCTCCATTTCAGTTTTCAATTCTTGGAATGTTTCCTTTACTTGTTTGATTGTTTTTTCTTGGTTTCTCAGGGTATCACTCACGGATTTACTTATTTCTTCAAACTTTTTGTTATGTTTCTCATCCATTTCTATACTCATTTCTTCAAACTTTTTGTTATACTTCTCGACCAGTTCCTTAAGGGAGTTATTCATATCCTGTTTAAGGGACTCTATTGCTTTCATAATGGCACTTTTTTTCACTTCATCTGGGTTAGAGTGTTCAAATCCTTCTGTTGTAGGGTCGTTGGGATCTGATATTTTCATGTTGTTTTTCAGATTGTTGGAGGAGGTCTTGCCTTGGCGTCTGCCCATCTCTTCCATCAAATGTTCTCTATTGGAACTTCTGGTATTGGGTCAGGTTCCCTTGTTGGGCAGGGAGTTCACTGATAGAATGCCTACCTTTCCCCAGGCAGGGTATTGAAGCACAGGCACTCCCTCTTTCCGGGATGCCCCTACAGAGCAGACCCAGTGTGCAAGGCAGCTGAACTGGGGATATTTAAGGGCCTCAGTGGGAGAGGAGAAATATAGAAATTTGTACCTGGATGGAAGCTGGAATGGCAGGCGGGAGAGCATAGCAGGGTGGAAACAGCACTGCAGGCTGATCTGGGAGTCTATGGGGTCAGGGAAAGTCCTAGCTCCCCCTCGCCGGGCCCCTGCCGTGGGCCCGAATCAACTCACCACTCTGAAGGCCCTCTGGATGGAAGCTGGGATGGCTGGCGGGAAAGCTAGCAGGGTGGAGCCAGCAGAGCAGGCTGACCTGGGAGTCTATGGGGTCGGGGAAAGTCCTAGCTCCTCCTCGCCGGGCCCCTGCCGCGGGCCCGAATCAACTCATCACTCCGAAGGCCCTCTGGATGGAAGCTGGGATGGCTGGCGGGGAAGCTAGCAGGGTGGAGCCAGCAGAGCAGGCTGACCTGGGAGTCTATGGGGTCGGGGAAAGTCCTAGCTCCCCCTCGCCGGACCCCTGCCAATGGGCCGAATCAACTCACCACTCCGAAGGCCCTCTGGATGGAAGCTGGGATGGCTGGCGGGGAAGCTAGCAGGGTGGAGCTAGCCGAGCAGGCTGACCTGGGCCTTCATTTAGTTTTTATGTGGTTTGATTATCATGATGACTGTGGTCTCACAAAATGAATCTGACAATGTACCACCTGTTTCTATTTTGTTGAATAATTTGAGGAATATTGGCATTAGCTCTTCTTTGAACATATGATAGAATTTTGTTCTAAAACTGTCTAATACTGGGCTTTTTATTATTTTGTTGCAAGACTTTTAATGACTGTTTCTATTTTCTTAGGACTTATAGATCTATTTAAATTGCTAATATTATCCTGTTTCAACTTTCTTGAGTGGTAACTATCAAGAAAATTGTCCATCTCCTTTATATTTTTCAATTTTTTTGGAATCTATGAGGGTGATACTAAGACTCCTAGTATTGGGGGTAATAAAGTCTTAACTCGCCATCTTCTATAACCAGGTAAGGCTTCTAGTGGCGGGATTGTGACATCAATTCAGTCACAAAACCTTTGACCTACAAATCTGTCCTACCTGTAAGATGTGCTTGGGTAAAGGTGGAAAATTTGTGGGAGTGACAATCCAGTGACTGGTCCTGATAGAGACCCATGCCTTGAAAGGGAACCCATGCCCGACACTCTCTGGAGAGCCAGGAATCAGACGCTGGATTTCCAAGAGGCCAAGGATAGAACCAAACATAACTTGATAAAAGTCAATGAAATGATTCCTACTGAAGCTCAGCTCTACTCATAAACAGGAGCCTATCATAATCATTCTCACAGAGGCTTTTCCCAGCGAATGATGAGAACAGATGCAGAGACCTAAATCCAAACATTAGAAGGAAATGGGGGAATCATGTGCAAGAGGCTGAGGAAGGATTGTGGGAGCCAGAGGGTCAATGACACCATAATAAAACCCACAGAATCAACTAACCTAGATCTATAGGGACAAATAGAGACTGAACCAACAATCAGTGAACATGCATAGGTCTGACCTAGGTTCTCTATATATGTTATGGCTTGTAGCTTAGTGTTCTTGTGGGACTCTTAAAAGTGGGAAAAGGAGCTGTCTCTGATTCTTTTGCATGCTTTTGGGACCCTTTTTTTCAAATGGGTTTCTTCCATTCTTTTTTAGTATGAGGGAATTTGCCTACTCAATTGTTGCAACTCAGTATGCCTTTTTTTTGTTGATATTTCTTGGAGGCCTGATCTTTTATGAAGGGAAATGGATGAAGAGCAGATCTGCGGAAGAGGCAAGTTTGGGGAAGGGACTGGGAGGAGAGCTATGAGGGAAAACTGGTGCTGGGATGTAGTATATGAGAGAAGAATAATGAAGATAAGGAAAACAATGCATATTGAATATAAAGGCATCTTTTTCATTTATTTTACTTTATAGATATGAGTGCTTAGATTTCATATATGTCCGTGCAGTGTGTATGTGCCTGGTGTCCACAGACATTAGAATAGAAAATTAGATGTCTTGGAACTGGAGTTGCAAATGCTTCTTGGACCAGGATTTTTCTTTTGGGCTAACACAACAACCAGTTCCAAATCATGATAAGGAGACTTATTATTAGTTTTGAATGTTTGATCTAGTTTAGATTAGTTTCAAGATAACTGTTTTAACTTAAATTATCTTGCTTCTCCTTGCCTAACTTTTGCCTTGGGGCTTTTAAATTTTCTTTTCTTCTGTGTATCTTAATTTCACTGCTTCTCTTGTCTACTGGCTGGCATCTGTCTGGCTTCCTGCACTGGGTGTCTTTCTGTTTTTTTCTCTTCCTTCTCTTGTTTCTCCTCCTTATTCTATCTACCTAGCAGCCCCATCTGTCTTTTCTTTCTGCATAATTTGGCTGTTCCTTAGGCAGGTAAGCTGAAACAAATGCTAAACAACTTTACATAATTATACAAATGCAACATAAACAAAAGTAACACACCTTTACACAGTTAAAGAAATATTCTGCAGTATAAAGAAATGTAGCACATCTTTGCCCACTTAAAATACTATTCCACAATAGATTGTGAACCTCAATACAGATGATGCCAATTAGACCTGGGCTTTCTTGAAAACAACTCTTAACTGCTGAGTCATCTTTTCACCACTATTGGGACCTTCTTTATAGTCTATCTAACATTACTTCTTTATATACAGTGAACATCGAGCTCCATGTTTGCTGTTGCACATCTCCTGCAGATTGTGACCTACAGTATACCATTTGAAAGAATTTACAATAAAGATACAAATAAGACTAAGGGTGCATCTCCTTATACCCTTACAAAAAATAGGTATTTTGCTTGAAGTAAACACTATAATGGAAGAAAACATGGAAATCTGAGTAGTGAAATGGAAACATTGGTGTGAAAAAATGAGGGAGGGCTAGGACATGCTGAATTATTTTACATCTCTTGGGTTGTCACTACCATTTCCTTTCCTTTGAAAGAGAGCTTTGTTTTTTACATCTAGGCAATGCTGTTGCTTATGAGAAGAACCTGCCATTTGTATTGTTTGCTTTCTGCACAATCATCTTCCTATATCACATTTTGCTTTCCCCAGCAATTCAGTGAAACATCTTAGGAAAGCCTGGCTAGGAAAGTACAAACTTACAGAGATATAAGACATTTGAAGAAATGATAGGAGATACTTAAATAGGTGCAGGAATGGGCCTTATGAGAACTTCACTATGAGAGTGGATTCTAAAGGTTTTAATAATGGCTGTCAGAATACATGTCTAGAGAGTAAGAAATCATTTGACATGCGACATTCAGTCATGGCATAAGAATGGATATTATGAGTGTGGGATCCAGTTTCTCTTTCTGCTGCCTGCAGATCAAGTTGTGGAAATCTCAGCTTATTCTCCAGCATTGTGTCTGTCTGCATGTTGCTAGGCTTCTACCAATAATGATAATGTACTAAACCTCTGAAAGTGAAGGCCTTTGATAATGAAGTTAATGCTTTCTTGAACAATGTTTTTGGACCATGAGAGCCAGCTGACATAGTTTCCATGAGTCTCTTCCTAACTGTAAGGATATCAGGAATAGATTATCGAGTTGATGATAAATTGATTTTCATGCTAAAAATGGATTTTACTGTGATGTCCATAGAAAACACTCGAAGCAGCAATGAAGGAGTGTTTCACTTTGCTCAACATCCTTAGCCATCAGGGAAATGAAAATCACAATGACTCTAATATACCATCATTTTTTTGGATTTTTGGGATAGGGTTTCTCTGTAGCTTTGGAGCCTGTCCTGGAACTAGCCTCTTGTAGACCAGGCTTGCCTCGAACTCACAGAGATCTGCCTGCCTCTGCCTCCCGAGTTTTGGGATTAAAGGCGTACGCCACCACCGCCCGGCATCTAATATACAATCTTACACCCATTGGAATGTCTAAGGTCAAAAACGCTGATGACAGGTGTTCTGGAGAGGATGTGAAGTAAGTGAAACATTCCTCCATTGCTTAAATGTCTTTCTACCATTTGAGTTTCTTTGTTGAGAATTTTCTGTTTAGATCTGTATCCCTTTATTTAATTGGATCATTTGGTATTTTCATGTCTAGTTTCTTGAGTTCTTTCTATATATTTGAGATCAGCCCCATGTCAGATGTGGGGTTTGTGAAGATCTTTTACCATCTCACAGGCTATATTTTGTCTTATTGACCATGTCCTTTGCCTTAAAGAAGTTTCTTAGTTTCAGGAGGTTCCATTTATTGATTGCTGCTATCAGAGTTTGTGTTACTGATGCTATATTTAGGAGTGGTCTCCTGTGTCAATACTTTCAAGGCAACTTCCCTCTTTTCAATTAGGTTCAGTGTAACTGGATTTATGTTGATGACTTTGATATACTTTGACTTGAGTTTTGCCAATGACATCTTAAAATTTGTAGACAAAGGCATGGAACTAGAAATAAAACATCATGAGTGATGTAAGCTAGTTATATAAAATATTCAGAGAATAATGAAACACAACTTGTCAGTTTATTTTTAACTGATTTTTACTATATGAATTGTTAGAACAAATGAAACTAAATTAAAAAGATAAAAAAATAGATGCTGTCCTATTTGCTTATTTTGTTTTGTTTACTTTCTTGTGAGGTTGTACAACAGGGGGGAGAATGGCATATGGGGGATTCAGAAGGTGAACGGAATTGAGGTGCATGATTTGCAACCCCCAAAGATTCTATAAAAAAGTTAAATATATTTTTATGATTATAATATCTCAGCTTATTTTCTTTGTGGACCATAGACAAAATCTCCTTGCCTATGTGTAGAATATATGATATCATTGTAGATAACAAAGTATGACATATATTGCAGTTTATCAACTGCATTCCAAAAAATGCTCATTACTGTATTGTTCATAATAATCAAATGTTTGCTGAGAGCCTAATGTGTGGATTGTTTTGAAAATATCAAAATGTAATAAGGTAAATATTGAAAATAGTCCTCAAAGATTTTTTTTATTTAAACTAAAGAGATAATGTTGTTAGGTGTGAAAAAGCAGGATCCATAGAGATAGTTCGTGCAAGTCGTATTATTATCAACCTCCAGCAGCCTGGACTTAAATATTAAAATGTTAAAATATTTTTAGAGAAACAACAAATAACCTCAAAGATTGAACTACATACATTTTCTTTATGGATCCTGCCACCCACACTATATCATGAATAAGATCATACTTTATCATGGAGATATTCCAACATTTCTATTATCCAGCATGATTTTTCATGAATTTTTTTAAACAAAAGATTTTTGTCCTTTGTGAATTCCTTTAAATATTGGTGAAAGCGTAGAGATAATTTTTGGCTTATTCATTCTATAGCTGTCTGCTTTAGAGACTTCATTCAGTTACATACCACTTTTTTTTTGAGATCTACATTTTTCTCTGCTCCCATCCCTGTCTCTCCTCTCCTCCCCTTCAACCGTCTTCCGTGGTTCTCATTCTCCCAAATTACTCAGGAGATTTTGTTTTTTTCTACTTCCCATGTAGATTAGATGTATGTCTGGCTCTTTTAGGGTCCTCATTGTTGTCTACGTTCTCTCGGATTGTGATTTGTGACCTCGTTTTCTTTGCTTAATGTTTAAAAACCACTTATGTGTGAGTAGAGGTGATAATTGTCTTTCTGTGTCTGGGTTACCTCACTCAAAATATTTTCTAGCTCCATCCATTTGCTTGCAGATTCAAAATGTCGTTATTTTTTTCTGCTGTGTAGTACTCTATTGTGTAAATGTACTACATTTTCCTTATCCAGTCTTCGGTCGAGGGGCTTTTAGGTGTTGCCAGATTCTGGCGATGACAAACAATGCTGCTATGAACATTCTGGCATGATTGATCATCCTTTGGAAATATACACAAAAGTGGTATTGCTGGGTCTTGAGGAATGTTGTTTCCTAATTTTCTGAGAAATCGCCACACTGACATCCAAAGGGACTATACCAGCTTGCATTCTGACAAGCAATGCAGAAGTGTTCCTTTTACCCCACAACCTCTTCAGCATAAGTTGTCATCAGTGTTTTTTATCTTGGTCATTCTTACAGGTGTAAGATGGAATCTCAGAGGTCTTTTGATTTGCATTTCTCTGATGACTAAGGATGTTGAACATTTCCTAAGTGTCTTTCAGCCATTTTAGATTCCTCTGTTGAGAGATCTCAATTTAGGTTTGCACTCCATTTTTTTTTTTTGATTATTTGTTCTTTTGATCACCAATTTCTTAACTCTTTCACTTGCTTCATCAGATTTACTCTGAAATATTTTATGCTACTTGTGGCTATTGTGAAGGGTTATGTTTCTCTGATATCTTTTTCAGCCCCTTTATCATCTGTGTACAGGAGGGCTACTGAATTTTTTGGATAATCTTGTATCTGCTCCATTACTGAAAGCGTTTATGATTTGTAGACATTCCTTGGTAGAAAATTTGGGGTCACTTATGTAAACTATCTTATCATTAGCAAATAGTAATAGTTTGACTTCTTTTCAGATTTGTATTCCCTTGATCTCCTTTTAGTATGTTGTTGCTCTAGCTAGGACCTCAAGAATTATATTGAATAGATATGGAGAGAGTGGACAACCTTGTCTTGTTCCTGATTTCTTTGGGATTGCAGGGAGTTTCCATTTAGTTTGATGTTGGCTATTGGTTTGCAGTATACTGCTTTTATTATGTGTAAGTATGTTCTTTGTATACCTGCTCTCTCCAAGACCTTTATCATGAAGGGATGTTGTATTTTGTTAAAAGCTTTTTTGGCATCTAATGATATGATCATGTGGTTTTTATTTTTCGGTTTGTTTATATGGACGATTACATTGACAGATTTTCATATGTTGAAGCATCCCTGCATCTCTGGTATGAAGCTCACTTGATCATAGTGTATGTTGGTTCTGATGTGTTCTTGGATTCAATTTGCCAGTATTTTGTGTAGTATTTTTGCATCAATGCTCAATGTGAGATTGGTCTGGAATTCTCTTGTTTAGTAATGGGTATCAGGGTACTTGTAACCTCATAAAAAGAGTTTGCAATTTTCTTTCTGTTTCTATTGTGTGGAATAATTTAAGGTGTATTAGTATTACTTCTTCTTTGAAAATCTTGTAGAATTATGAGCTGAAACCATCTGGTCCTGTTTAGAAGAATTTTGATGGCTGTTTCTGATTTCTTCAGCAGTTATAGATCTGTTTAATTTGCTTATCTAGTCTTGATTTAATTTTGATAAATGATATTTATCCAGAAAGTTGTCCATTTCCTTTATGTTTTCCAATTTTGTGGAGTGCAGGCTTTTGAAATATGACCTAATGATTCTCTGTATTTCCTCCATGTCTGTTGTCATGTCCTCTTTTTCATTTCTGATTTTCTTAATTTGGATATTTTCTCTGTCTTTTGGTTAGTTTGGATAAAGGTTTGTTTATTTTGTTGATTTTCTTGACGAACCAACTCTTTGTCTCATTTATTCTTTGTATTGTTTTCTTTGTATCCATTTTCTTTATTTTAACTCTCAATTTGATTATTTCCTGTCATCTAGTTCTCTTGGGTGAGTTTGTTTCTTTTTGTTCTAAAGTTTTTAAATGTTCTGTTAATTCACTAGTGTGGAATTTTTCCAGTTTCTTTATGTAGGCATTTAGAGCTATGAACTTTCCTCTTAACACTGCTTACATTGTATCCCATAAATTGAGGTATGTTTTGTTGTCATTTTCATTGAATTTTTAGGAAGTCTTTAATTTTTTCCATTATTTCTTTCTTGACCCATTGATGATTCAGGTGAGCATTTTTTAATTTCCATGTGTTTGTGAGCTTTCTGGAATCACTATTGATGTTGAGTTCTAGTTTTAAATCATGGTGATCTGATAAGATACATGGTGTTATTCCATTGTATTTTTTATTTTTTCTATTTTTTGAGGCTTGTTTTGTTGCTGAATATGTGGTCAATTTTTGGGAAGGTTCCATGAGGGGCTGAGAAGAAGGTATATTTTTTTTCTGTTTGGATGGACTATCCTATAGATATCTGTTAAGTCCATTTGAGTCATAACATCTGTTAGTTATTTTATTTCTCTGTGCATTTTTTGTCTGACTGAGTGGTCCAGTGTGAGAGTGGAGTGTTGAAGTCTCCCACAATTAGTGTGTGGGATTTAATGTATGATTTAAGCTTTAGAAGTGTCTTTTACATATGTGGGTGCTCTTGTTTTGGGGGCATAGATATTCATTATTGAGATTTCCTCGTGATGGATTTTTCCTGTGACTAATATGAAATGCCCCTCTTTGTCTTTTTTGATTGATTTTAGTCTGAAGTCTTATTTTCTTAGATATTAGGATAGCTACACCCACTTGTTTCTTAGGTCCATTTGATAGGAATATCTTTTCCCAACCCTTTACTCGGAGGTGATGTCTGTCTTTAAGGTTGAGATGTGTTTCTTTTTTGCAGAAGAAGGATGGGTTCTGTTTTCATATCCAATCTGTTAGCCTGTGCCTTTTTATGGGTGAGTTGAATCCAGTTATGTGAAGGGATATTAATGACCAGTCATTGCTATCTCCTGTTAATTTAGTTTTCAATGTTGGTGATGTTAATTTGTGCGTTTTCCCCTTCTTTGAGACCATCAATTGTCTGTGTTTGTGTTGATTGTAGCCAACTTCCTTGGGTTAGAGTTTTCCTTCAAGTATTCTGTGTAGGGCTGGGTTTAAAAATCTAATAATAAAAAAGAAAAAAGTCACACTTACGTTTGATGATTTTCCACTTTTCATTTTAGTCAAAATAAGCAAAGCACGTGGAAAGAGAAAACATAAAAACACTAATTACTGTTGGATATCTAAGTACTTAACTTCATAAACATTCAAACAGAGTAACTGTTCATGCTTATGGACTTTAGTTTCTTATATTTTGTATGTCTGTTAATTCCTGCAATATGGAGCAATTATGTAAATTAAAAATACAGTTTTAGTAGTTATATAAAATATTCAGAATATTTCATGAAATAAGACTTGTCAATAAATGTGCTGTTTAAATGATTTTTACTAATATGAGATGTTAAAACAAATGAAATTAAATTGAAAAAGTACAAAATTGGATGCTTCCTTGCTGTGCATGCTAGTCTTTTAAGCATAAATTCTGGAGTCCTTCAAAGTATATGTCTATAAGCTAAAAAGCAGATTATACTATTATTGTATCACTTTGCTATCCGTGATTTAGATTTAAAAGCAAGAAATAATGCTACAATAGTGGTACACATATAATTGGACTAACCACCCACTGTTTTAAAATTTAAAAGCAGAGATTTAAGACACAACCTATGAAATGGAACCCGTATTAGTCAGTGGTAAAGTTACTAAAAACCTGGTGCTTACATAGGTACTTATATATGCAGCTATTTTGCCTAAGGAAAAAAAACAATAAAATCACTACTGATGACCTGCATATGATACTCATTGATAGTACCTTTCTCAACACTCATCAGAGAAACTACATTTTGCACTGGATGTAAATTAACACAAATACCCACAACTGGAAAAATTCAGAGAGTAAACATTTTTGAGAACTTAATCATATCCACTTCAGTACTTTCATACTTCAGTAAACATATCCACTCAGAGATCAAACATCAACATGTGAAAGAAAATGGAAAAAGTTTAGGTGCCTGAGATTGTAAAATAATCTAAAGAGTGTCTTTCTGAAACCACAGGATAGAACTACTTTTGACCTCATAGAGACTATGAGAGTACATAGGCCTTGTATGGGTTCAAGTCAGATGAGGTTTTGTACTGAGAAAAAAGAATGGATATTTGTCCCCACCAAAATTAAGAAACTATATAAAATTGATAACTACCAACTGATAGCTAACAGTTGATAACTGGCAAAGAGATTATCAGTTTCTTCCAGTAAATTGTCCAAGTATATACAAACTCCCCATTCCTAGAAATAGTTGGCTAACACACAAACACAAAATATGTATTTTGGGGACTTTTTGTGTTTTTGACAATTTTAATATTATTGATTTTTAATACTTTTTATTTTTGTTTGAATGCTTTATATTTTTGGTGTTGAGAGGGAGAGAGAAACAGAATACGATATTAGTGGGGTACAGAATTGACCAAGATCTGAAAGAAGTTTATGGAGGGGAAAACATGGTCACACAAACGTATAAAATTTAAAGAAAAAATAAAATAAAAAACAGAGAAAATATAACACATTATATTATAAAAGCTTGAAGACATATCTACTAATACTGTTTAGTAGCTTAAGGCACTGGTGGGAGCAGTAATATTCTTCCACTACCCATTTCTTTTTTCACTAATAAAATTATTTTTTCCTACTTTCAACTATCTTCTTCATCACGCACTTGTAGTGTGTGTGTGTGTGTATGTGTGTGTCTGCGTGAGCGTGTGTATGCATGTGTGTGAGTGTGGATGAGTTTGTCTGTAGCTTCTAATCCCATGCTTTCATTTTCATCTGTTTCTCAGGTGAGATGAGGATTACGTTGATCTTGTGAGCTAAGAAGAACTCATAGTTGAACTTATAATATCATACAAGTCTCATCTGTAAAATAATGATAACTTTAGGGAATAATTTATTTTGGATTATTGATACATTATAGCATTATTGTCAAAAAATTCCCTCTGGGATGCAACAATAAATTTATTTTATCCAGTATTTAATGGAAAATCTGCCTTCAAAAAGCAGTGGACAGACAGACAATGATGTTAACTTCCTGAGCCTACCAACTGGCAAGTGAAGGTTTTGCTTTTGGGGGTCAGCCTATCATTATAGTAGGCTAATTAAGTATATTTTAATACATGTCCATGTTTAATATGTGTCATTCTGACATCCTATGAGCAAGAAATAAACAAAAATAAAGAAATAACACCAAACTTTAAACACTTACTAAATCAAGTGAAGTCCAAATATTTGGATGAAGACATTCTTTAATGTCGACAAAAGCTTTATATAAAAACCAAGTATGTGAAAAAACATTGTAATGAGAAGAAAAAGATGTGTTCCATATGTTAAACTTGATGATTACTTATTGATATGGGCAGGTGAAGAATAATTCACAAATACTTTACTTCTGAGGTGGTGGGATAAAATATGATATCACTACGATACTATAGGTGTCAGAAATTGAGAGAAGACTGTGTGCCTTATCAACAATTAGAGTAAGGCAAATAAATCCTAGTGACTTAGCTAAGCCTTCTGGAGGATGCTTTTTTTTCCATCTCCAACCGACAAACTTGGGCAGAATACTGTGCTTTTCCCATGTATCTTCAATGATATCATGAGAATGCAGCTTGTAATTCACTCACATCTGAGATTTAGTCTGGAAAATAAATGACTGTATTTCAGAGAATTTTAGAGAAACAGAAAAGGATATACCTTCTTCTCTGCATCTCATGGACCCTTCTCAAAAATTGATCATATAATTGGTAAGAAAGTAAACATCCATTGATATAAAAAAATTGTAGTAATCATCTGTGTATTATTGGATTACCATGGAATAAAGTTAGGATTCAACAACAATTCTAACCACAGAAAGCCTACTCATGGAAAATGAACAGTCAACTACTGAACCATCCCTGGGTCAAGAAAGAAATAATGAGAGAAATTAAAGTCTTCCTTGAATTCAACGAAAATAAAGACACAACATACCAAAACCTATGGGACACTATGAAAGCGGTGCTAAGAGGAAAGTTGATAGCACTAAGTGCCCAATTAAAGAAAACAGAGAAAGCACACATTGGAGACTTAACAGCACACCTGAAAGCTCTAGAAAAAAACCAGGAGGACTAAAAGACTGGAAATAATCAAACTGAGGGCTGAAATCAACAAAATAGAAACACAGAAAACAATCCAAAGAATCAACGAAACAAAAAGCTGGTTCTTGGAGAAAATCAACAAGATTGAAAAACCCCTATCCAAACTAATCAAATGGAAAAGAGAGAACATGCAAAGTAACAAGATCAGAAACAAAAAGGGCAACATAACCACGGACACCGAAGAAATTAAGAACATCATTAGATCTTATTACAAAAGGCTGTATGCCACAAAATTGGAAACTGTGAAAGAAATGGACACTTTTTTAGATAAATACCACATATCAAAGTTAAGTCAAAACCAGGTGAACAGTTTAAACAGACCTGTAAGTTGCGAGGAAATAGAAGCTGTTATCAAAAACCTCCCCACCAAAAAGAGCCCTGGAACAAATGGTTTCAATGCAGAATTCTATCAGAACTTCCAAGAAGAGTTAATATCTATACTCCTTAATGTGTTTCCCAAAATTGAAACAGAAGAGTCTTTGCCTAACTCCTTTTTTGAAGTTCATTCACCCTGATACCAAAACCACACAAAGACTTAACCAAGAAAGAGAATTACAGACCAATCTCACTCATGAACATCGATGCAAAAATTCTCAATAAAATACTGGCAAACAGAATCTAAGAACACATCTAAAAATTATACATTATGATCAAGTAGGCTTTATCCAATAGAGGCAGGGATGGTTCAACATACAAAAAACTATCAATGTAATCCATCATATAAATAAACTGAAGGAAAAAAACCAGATGATCATTTCATTAGATGCTGAAAAAGCATTTGACAAAATTCAACACCCCATTATGACAAAGGTGTTGGAGAGATTGGGTATTCAAGGACCATACCTAAATATAATAAAAGCTATTTACAGCAAGCCAACAGCTAACATTAAATTATATGGAGAGAAACTCAGAGCCATCCCACTAATATCAGGAACACGACAAGGCTGTCCACTCTCTCCATACCTCTTCAATATAGTGTTTGAAGTTCTAGCAATAGCAATAAGACAGCATAAAGAGATCAAGGGGATTCAAATTGGAAAGGAAGAAGTCAAACTTTCATTTTTCAGATGATATGTTACTGTACATAAGTGACCCCAAAACTCTACCAGAGAACTCTTACAGCTGATCAACACCTTTAGTACTGTGGCAGGATATAAGATCAACTCCAAAAACTCATTTGCCCTCCTATACACAAAGAACAAAGATACAGAGAGGGAGATCAGAGAAACATCACCTTTCATGATAGCCACAAATAGCATAAAATATCTTGGGGGTAATTCTAACCAAGGAAGTGAAGGATCTATTTGACAATAACTTTAAGGCTGCTACATCCATGGCTGTCTTGCCAGTGTAGCAGAAATGCTGACTGGATGGGCAAATATTGCCGGAAGGAGTGGGATTTGTGCTTCTAGGAGCTGTATGTTCCAGGCGGTCCCTTGGCAATCAGTTGTGGTGTAATGCTACCTGAATTGTCATTAATACTGACTCGATCTGGCTGTCCTTGGAGCCATATGTGTGTCTTTCCCTTGTCTGTGTGTTCTTTGTGATCCTTGCATATTGCTAACAGATCAGACTATTCCAGGCAGTTGTGGATGCAAACAAGACTGCTGAGGACATTTTTGAGCTTTGCCCCAGTATTCATTAAAACCTTAAAAAAAAAGTAGCTAGTTCTGGGAATTGCCAGAATCATCATTAGGACAATTCCTTGATGATGTGGAACAAAAGGGGTTAATTTTACTAGGAAAAACCTTAGAAGCTTTAGGCATTTGCCTGAGAAATATGTACAGCTGTAAATAGAAGGCCTATGAAACCTTTCTTGTGGGAAGAAAAAGACCTAGCCTAAGCTGACAATATCTGAGCCTGAGAATTGAGAAGGGAGGAGAGTTGAAGTTAGTGATATAAAGTAAACTTCAGAAAGATTCAAGACTATGTATTAGAATTTTCCTAGCAGAAAGCTTTCCCAGGGAGATAGTAGCCTTTTTCTTTCTCACCCAGGCACACAAGGTCACTTAGCTCAAACCAACCAGCCACCTGCAAGCTGATAAAGATGGTCTAGCTCAAGGGCAGTGATCTCTTTGAAGGCAAGAGGAGAGAGTTTGTTTTGTAAAGTGTGAGAGAACAAAAGTCCTTGTGCCCAAGTCAAAGCATCTTCAAAGATTCTTTTTGTAAACTATTTTGTGCTGTTCTTTTCTGTTTTATGATTTGATGATGTATGCCTTTGCCAAGTTCTTTGATTGTAAAAAGAAATATATAATCCTGCACTGAAGTAAGTAAATCACAACAGCATGTCTCAACATTGAGAGTGTCTGTGTGTCACTTTCCTCGCCATATCCTGATTTCTCCTGTGCCTTCGCCCTGATTCCCTTACGGTCTGAGTGGCTCCCCTGAGCCAGTCTGTAGCATAAGGCTTTGAAGAAAGAAAATGAAGAGATTACCAAAAAATGGAAGAATCTCCCATGCTCTTGGATTGGGAGGATCAACATAGTGAAAATGGCAATTCTACTAAGGGAAATCTATAGATTCAATGCAATCCCCATTAAAATGCCAATTAAATTCCTCAGAGACCTTGAGAGAACAATATCAAATTTATATGGAAAAACAAAAAACCCGGGATAGCCAAAACAATCCTATAAAATAAAAGTACTTCCAGAGGCATTACCATCCCTGACTTCAAACTCTATTACAGAGCTACAGCAATGAAAACAGCTTGGTATTGGCATAAAAACAGAGATGTTGACCAATTAAATAGAATTGAAGACCCAGATATTAATCCACAAACCTATGAACACCTGATTTTCGACAAAGGAGCTAAAAGTATACAATGGAAGAAAGAAAACATCTTTAACAAATGGTGCTGGCATAACTGGATGTCAACTTGTAGAAGCAAGAAAATAGATCCATATCTATCAACATGCACAAAACTCAAGTTCAAATGGATTAAAGACCTCAATATTAATCTGACCACACTGAACCTGATAGAAGAGAAAGTGGGAAGTAGTCTACAACACATGGGCACAGGAGACCACTTCCTAGGTAGAACCCCAGTAGCACAGACAATAAGAGCAACAGTGAATAAATGGGACCTCCTGAAACTGAGAAGCTTCTGTAAAGCAAAGGATACTGTCATTAAGACAAAAAGGCAACCTACTGATTGTGAGAAGAGTTTCACCAACCATGTATCAGACTACAATCTGATCTCCAAAATATATAACGAATTTAAGAAACTAGACGTTAAAACTGTAATTAACCCAATTAAAAAATGGGGTACTGAACTGAACAGAGAATTCTCAACAGAAGTTCAAATGGCCAAAAGATAGTTAAGGTCATGCTTAACCTCCTTAGTGATCAGTGAAATGCAAATCAAAACACCTTTGAGATACCATCTTACACCTGTCAGAATAGCTAAAATCAAAAACACCAATGATAGCCTATGCTGCAGAGGATGTGGAGTAAGGGGAACACTCATCCACTGTTGTTGGGAATGCAAACTTGTGCAACCACTTTGGAATTCAGTGTGGCAATTTCTCAGGAAACTGGGAGTCAACCTACCTCAGGACCCAGCAATTCCACCCTTGGGAATATACCCAAGAGTTGTCCTATCATACTACAAATGCATTTGTTCTACTATGTTCATAGCAGCACTATTTGTAATAGCCAGAACCTGGAATCAACCAAGGTGCCCTTCAATAGAAGAATCGATAAAGAAAGTGTGGCACAATATATACTTTAGAGTTTTACTCAGTGGTAAAAAACAATGACATCTTTAATTTTGCATGTAAATGGATGGAAATAGAAAACACTTTACTGAGTGAGATAACCCAGACCCAAAAAGAGGAATATGGTATGTCCTCACTCATAAGTGGATTCTAGCCATAAATAAAGGATATTGAGCCTATGATTCATGATCCTAGAGGAGCCAAATAAGAAGGTGAACCCAAAGAAAAACATATAGAAGTTGTACTATAGTGGTATAAGATATTTCCATTGAAGGAAAATGTGCAAATGAAGTAGAGGGTTTCTCTGCTTGTTTCTTAGAATTGTTTGTGATTCTACAGTTATGGCCCAAATGAAAAATTAAAAGACTTTCTGAAATGTCCTTATGAATTAAGATATTTTTGTTCAAACTATGTTCCTTTCATCTACGTGAGGTTGAAGACTTGGAAACTTTCTCTTCAACTTTGCCGTTTATTTGCATCATTATGCTTTAAACCATGTTTATGTCTCTAGGCAATTAAAACTTTCAAATATTAAGGTTTCTTTCTTCCTGTGCACATTGACTGCGAATATTATCAGGATCTAGAGCCCAGCTCAAATGTTGACCAGAACTAAATATTGAAAGTTTTGACTCATGTCTGAAAAACCTAAAATCAGAAAAAATACATAAACCAAGACTCAATCAGTTGTTATTAAGCATGCCTTTTGCAAGATAGCTCTCCTTGTGAAAGAGGAAAACTGATGAACTGAGTTCAATGATTTCCCAACTTACTGTCTAGAGAAAGTTTCCAGGCTGAGGTGGAAGAGGTGTGTAGGTGTCCTGAGTGTAGACACAGAAAGGGCAGAGGAGAGCAATTGCACCAGAAAACAGAGATTCAAGGGGGAACACCACCCAAGGAAGACACTCTGCAGGTCTACAAAAGGTTACTATGGAGAATTCATCTAAAGACAACACTAAGAACAGCTTTGTAAAGAAACTATGCTCACATGGTAAACAAAGCCCCTTCAAAAACATATTGAAAACAGTTATCTCCAATGTATACATCAGCCAGGAATGCTATCAGTTTCCAGCAATTATACGCAAACACCCATAATTCAAGCCATAGTTATAAGAATAAGGAATATTCTTAGACTGGAAGCTTCTTTTTAATCATGAATGTGGTTTGGTTCCACATTTAAAAAACAAAAAACAAAACAAAAGAAAAGAAACAAAAAACAAAAACAAAAAATAAAACAAAACAAAAACCTTAAAAGTAGTACCTAAAAGAAGTGTCATTGATTCTAAGTAGCCTAATTACATCTCAGAAGAAATCTCCAGAATATGAACACACGATGAACACAAGCAATGCAAAGTCCAGAATGCTTGGCATGGGGTTTAAATTCATCAAGAAGTGTCAAGACACAAGACCTCACTATCTCATAAGAATAGTCAGTTATTAAAATACAGAAAAGTTGTAAGCGGTGTGTGCCTATATGTATGCTTGTTACAAACCCCGGAGTTTATTGCAAGGTTCACACGAAGCCCGTGCTGTTCCCCACCAGCTTTACACATGAAGAATCAAACAGTAGGGTGCTAGAACCAGACATTTTCTTCCATCAATGCCCACCATAGCTGAAAGACTCCCCTCCATCTGGGAGGTGCCTCCTCTGAGCTGTGTTCAGTCTAGGAGGCTTTTTCTCACATTCTTCCCCTCCCAGGTTAATATCTCCTATACTGTCAATCCTTTTTCCCATCTGCCTCTTCCAGGATGCAACCAGAAATGCAAGCCTTTCAAAGTCTAATACATGAGTGGGAAGTATGCAAATTTATGTATGTGAGGAAGTAAGTGAAAGTAATTTACTATCCAATGAGGTGGGGTTTGTTTAAATTTTATTTTTAAGGGAAAGAAATGAAAACAAAAGCAGTTTCTGGTGTCCTATGCAGAGTTGGATCCACAGTAACAGAGGTACAGAATTGAGCTAGCCACTGAATAGCAGGGAGGATACTGTAGGAAAGGAAGAGTTGACAGTAGCCTTGGGGTTATCACCGAGAGTAGGAGGGCTGTTTCATGCTCAGAACACAGAGAGAAACAAATTCTGACCTGGAGCCTTCAGTCCTCACTCTCACCCCTACGAAATATTAGTGAGCCAAGCATGTTCTCTACAACTCAGTATAATATCCCACTACTGCCCCTCTTATGACATTATTACAAAAATAAAGTTGAGCTGAATGAAATTGCACCTTTCACGAACCAAAGCTCTGAAGTCAGATGAATCTTGTTTGACCCAGGACTCCTATAGTTTTTATGAAATTATATGTTGTATCAGTTTCTGGTATTAAACTCTCATTGAGAAAAGCATATAATTATATGACTAATAATCACAACAATTCAACTTCAGTGTAAGTCTAATCTTGATCATAAAGTAAAAACACAAATGCTAGGATTTCCATGTTGAGAGAGAAAGGGTGCCAGCAAGGCCCTAATATTCTGTTTCTCTTTGTACAGATTAAGAGGAAATAAAGTGTAATATACTAATAGGTGTGAAGAAAACAAGATGTGAAACAAGACAAGATTGACCTCATAACAATGCAAAAGACAGGAAAGATTAGACAAAGTTCACACATAGATAGAAGGAAACTAAATTATGTACAATAGATAATGAAGACAGTGGTTTTTAACCTATGGGTTATAATCCCCTTGGTGGGTCATATATCAGATATACTGAATGTTAAATATTTACATTAAGACTCTTAACAATAGCAAAATTACGGTTGTGAAACAGCAATGTAATAATTTTATAATGGGAGTCACCACAAAAGGAACTGTATGAAAGCACCCTAATGTTAGGACTGCTGAGAACCACTGAATTAGAAGGAGATATGAAAATATCACTATAGATGTTGCTTATCCAACAGGGTGATAATTCCAGAAAAGACAAGGGGTAGTGGTTCAGAATTTGGTGCTGTTTCATTTGCATAAGCGAAGCTGTAAAAGCAAGGTTGACTTTTCACAACTGTTGAGATTGTAGAAAATCATTATATACACTGAAATTGTGCCACTTTTAATATTTATTCAATGGGGAAATGAGGATAATTATATGATATTTTAAAAATTTCTGAAAGCATCAATAATACCGGATAATAAACATACAGAAAATTAAAAATGTAAGATAGTAAAATGAGTACATATTTAATAAAAATGTTGTTTAAGGCATTAAAATATCGAAAAATTGATATTCTGTTTTTCTGAATCGGAGTCACACCAAGAGTTGTTTAAGAACCTACGAGATGGTTTAGATCACTTGCCATGCAAGAAGAGAACCTGAATTCACATCCCATCCTTATAAAAGGAAAGCGTGTCTGTGGATGCCTATAACCTCAGTGTTGGGAGACAGAGAGAGGTAAATCCCAGAAAAATTTCTCTTTTATTATTTTTTTCTTTATTCATTTTACAAACCAGCCACAGTCTCCTTCTACCACTTCCTCCCACTCTTCACTCCTCAGAAAGGGTAAGGCATCCCATGGGGAATCAACAAAACTTTGCACATTCATTTGAGACAGGACCAAGCCCCCACCCCCCATCCACTGCATTAAGGCCAAGCAAGGCATCTTATTATATGGAATGAACTTCAAAAAACCAACTCATGCACCAGGGATAGATCCTGGTTCCACTGCCAGGGGCCCCACAAACTGACAAAGCTACAAAACTGACACCCACATGTAGAGGGCCTAGTTGGGTTCAATGCAGGTTCCCAACTGACAGTCTAGAGTCCATGAGCTCCCAGGACCTCATATCAGCTTTCTCTGTCAATTTTTCCCATGATGATTGTGCCCCACATTGCTTATATAATACCTCCTCCCTCTCTTCAACTGGACTCCCATAACTTGGTCTGGTGCTTGGCTGTGGATCTCTGCATCTGCTTCTCTCAGTTACTGGATGAAGGTTTTATGATGACAGTTAGGGTAGTCACCAATCTGATTACAGGGCAAGGTCTGTTCAGGCACCCTCTCCACTATTGCTAGGAGTCTTGGAGTCATCCTTGTCGATGCCTGGAAATTTCCCTAGCACCCTAGCACCAGGTGTCCCTAACCACATAATGGCTCTCTCTATCAAGACATCTCTTTCATGGCTTTCCCACTCCATCCCTTTCCCTTTATCAACCCCACCACTTCCTATTCTCTCATGTTCTCTTCCCCCATCCCCTCCCCTCTACCAACCCCACCACCACCAATGAGAGCTTTCTGGTCAGCCAACCTAGCCTAAAGAGCCAGCTTTATACTCAGTGTAATGCCTTGTCCCAAAGATAACAAAATGAAAAGCATTGGAAGCAGATACTTGGCATCCTCTAATGGCCTCCACAAGTGTTTACACTATTATGCACACCTGCACATTTATAACCACATAGTACACACATCTACACAGAGTAATGCCCAAATACAGAGATACACAAACATACACACAATCACATACACATACTGATGTACACACACACACACACACACACACACACACACACACACCAGAGAGAGAGAGAGAGAGAAAGAGAAAGGCCTGGAGTGGAAGTCAGTATCAGAACACTTGTCTAATAGTCTTGGGTTCATCCATAGAACCATAAAAAGAAGAATCTGGTGAGACTCAGGTGTGAGAATAATACTTACCCCTCCCCTGTGGATAACACACACCACATAGCAAAATGATTTTTGTGCCTTGGTGTGGCGCGCTGCTCGACCAGCAAGCAAGAACTACCACAAATCGAGGATCTTTCTCTGATCACACTTTATTGGAGCACTCGATTGAAGGGAGAGCAGGAAACGGGGGGGGGGAGAGAGAGAGAGAGAGAGAGAGAGAGAGAGAGAGAGAGAGAGAGAGAGAGAGAGAGAGAAGACAGAGAGAGGGAGAGTAGGCGAGAGAGAGAAAGTGAAAGAGAGAGAGGCAGCTGCTTTTCTAGGGTGGAGAGGCTCAGAAACTGTCCTGATTGGTGAATACCATTCTGCTGGTGCTCGGGGCTTTGGGATAGGCTAGGGAACCAAGGCTCAGTTGCGCATGTGCAGGCAAGGGCACTCAACCCCACATGGCTATGCCAAACATGGACTTGTTTACCTCCAAGCTGTAGGATCACCTGCACCATCTCGTAATGACGATTTCTCCAGGTGGCTCCTTACACCTTGGAAAATTATTATACTCCTAAACCTGAGTAAGTTCCATGTATTCTAACATAAAACTCTACGTGCTGCTGTCTGTCACCAATGAGAATTTTTCGTGAGTTTGTCATTTCTACATGCGTCTACATTATACATGTGTCTACATTCCATGTTTTTGTGTCTACATTCCATGTTTTGTCTACTACTACACAAAGATGGTTTGTCATTCTACCTTCACTTGATAGGTATATTCCTTCTATCAGAATAATCTTTCTCATTTGTTTCAACACATTTGTCTTCCCTAAACTCCCCTGGTTGTGTGGCCAAACTCTCAAGTGTACCTACTGTCGACAGCCATTCTTCTGGAACTCCATTTGTTTTCAGTTTGCATTTCACCATCCACGTTATCACTTTGGGTGCATCCATCATTTTCCCCATTCTTTCTTCAAAACGGCTTTTCTTTTTGGCGAAAGGCCACATGGGTTCATCACTGAAAAACAAGAGGCAACACCACGGAAGGTTTTACCCTTTGCATGGGACCTGAGTAACAACAGATGGACAGAAATCAAGCGATGGTAGCTTCTGAAAGAAGTAATATTGGTCAATGAACTCAGTGTGCATTTTTGAAAGAATGCATCTAGCTGTGAACTGAAGAGCAGAAGACAGCTGGTACCTGTGTAGTTACTCATAGTTAAAATACAATAGCAATTAAATAACAACCATGTTGAGAGATTGGTTTTATGGAACTGTACAAGCACAACTGAAGTTCACCTGTTCTGAACCCACAAAATGAAAATGCCCTCACAGCCAGAATGTTTGTTAATTGCCATTTTCAGACCCACATTTGTCTACAAACTTTTACTCATATGTTGTCTGTGTGCTGTTAGGACAAGGAATATCTTTTTACAGTGATATATGCCTCGCACATTTGCATGTGATGTAAATCTAGTAAATCCTGCCTAAGGAACAAATGGGAAAAACACACCCTGTGGTTTCATATGAGAAGCTGACTTGCTGCTGGACTATTTTGAACAGAATACAGAAATATATATTAGATAAGAAAGAAAGTGACTTCCTGAGATAAATTACTAAGGTGAAAAGTATAATCTGCTTGGAGATCCCAGATATTCCATAACTGTGCAAATAAGTTACTCTTTTATGTCTCCATTTACTAATCCATACCAAAAAAGTGAAAACTACAGGGTTTAAAAATATTACTGTCAAAAGAGTTAATAGGGAGAGAAGGTTCTGCCAATATAAAGTGTCCAGTATAAGTGGCAGTGTGTGCTCAGCTATGAAAGGATCATTTATAACTTCCTCCAATGCAGAGCTCAGGAACACTGAGGAAGATGAGAATGAACGATTGTAAGAGAAAGAGAAAGAGATTGCAGGTTTCTGAAATACCAGATGCTTTCAGATGTGCCACAGTTCTTACATATATCAACTCACAGTACCTTTGGGTATGTTCACAAGACCTGGAGTCAACAAGGTCTGGCACATTCAGTAGTGGCAGGACCAAGCTCCTTCCTCAATCCCCTCCATCAAGAAAGGCTTCCCACCATATGGAACAGGCTTCAAAGAGCCAACTCATGCACCAGGGATAGGTCCTGGTCCCTCTGACAGGATTCCACAAACAGACAAGGCTACAAAACTGTCCCCTCACCTGCAGAGAGCCTAGATTGGTCCTATGCAGGCTCTCTAGCTGTGGATCTAGAGTCTGTGAACTCCCATGATTTCAGGGCAATAGTCTCTGTGGGTTTCCCATCATGACCTTGGCTCCCCCTTGCTCATGTAAACACACCTCCCTCTCCTCAACTGGACTCCCAGAGCCTGGTACTTGGATGTGGATCTCCGCATCTGCTTCCATCAGTTACTGGATATGACCACCCTAACTGTGATCACAGAATGTGTTCTGAACAACTGAGTATCTCTCTAAACCCTCCAGCACACACAAAATTTGAACAACATTTTGCAAAGATATAATAACAAAATAAATAAAATAAGATGTTGAGGGGGTCCAAAAAAGTAACCACTGTATAAATGTAAGTTATATTGGAGGAGACTGGATTACTAAGATAAGAGGCCACTGCCACCCAGCAGGCAGTCGCATTCCCACATGCAACATGACTACTGAGAATGGATAAAGATATTAGGGAAACGAAAGATGGTTAAGCTGGGATAATGATTTCTCTTTAGTGCAATGAAAACTAGAAGAATTTGTTACACTTAGTTACATTATCTCAGAAACTGGCATCTGGCTCTGTGTCAATAATCTTGCAAGTCTTTAAAAGCTCTTCATGGGAAAGGAGTGATCTATTTCATTTTTGGAAATGGCAATTATTTCTGCAGCTTTAGGGAAAGTGGCAAAAACATGTCTCTCTCCTCATTTTCTTTTTTTTCCTAAAAAAAGGAAACAAATGTCAAGCTTCAGTTTTAATTAAGCAATTAACTAAAATGTTATATAGAAAGGACAAGAAAAAAAGTCAATTGTGTAATTTAATTTTAATTGAATGAAATAAGTTAGTGGAGTCAAGTTTCTGCTCCATGAGTCCTTTCACAGGATACAGAATAGATTTTGACAGCAATGACAGAGGTAATATTGAGACTAACTCCATTTAATTAGCGGTGCCCAACCCTTTTGAACAGAGTAATGATACTCTTGTTAAATAACTCCAAAAGTGCAGTTGATTTTGGCCTAAAGTAATGAAGATGTGATTTCCACAAAGAAACACTTTTTGAGTGTCTTCTGCATTCATCCATTCAGAAATCTGAGTTTAAAACTATCCACGGCCTTAAGTGTCTTCTGGCCATTCGAAGTTCATCTGTTGTGAATTCTCTGTTCAGATCAGTACCCCATTTTTTAATTGGGTTAATTAGAGTTTTAGTGTCTAGTTTCTTGAGTTCTTTGTATATTCTGGAGATCAGACCTTTGTCTGATGAGGGGTTGGTGAAGATCTTCTCCCAGTCAGAAGGCAGCCTTTTTGTCTTACTGACAGTGTCCTTTGCTTTACAGAAGCTTCTCAGTTTCAGCAGGTCCCATTTATTCATTGTTTCTCTTATTGTCTGTGCTGCTGGGGTCCTACTTAGGAAGTGGCCTCCTGTGCCTATATCTTGTAGACTACTTCCCACTTTCTCTTCTATCAGGTTCAAAGTGGACAGATTGATGTTGATGTCTTTAATCCATTTGGACTTGAGTTTTGTGCAAGGTGATAGATATGGATCTATTTTCATTCTTCTACAGGTTGACATCCAGTTATGCCAGCACCATTTGTTAAAGACGCTTTCCTTCTTCCATTGTATACCTTTAGCTCCCTTGTCAAAAATTAGGTGTTCGTAGGTTTGAGGGTTAGTATCTGGGTCTTCTATTCGATTCCATAGGTCGACTTCTCTGTTCTTATGCCAATACCAAGCTGTTTTCAATACTGTAGCTCTGTAATAGAGTTTGAAGTCAGGGATAGTAATGCCTCCAGAAGTTCCTTTATTGTATAAGATTGTTTTGGCTATCCTGGGTTTTTTGTTTTTCCATATAAACTTAATTATTGTTCTCTCAAGGTCTGTGAAGAAGTTTGATGGGATTTTGATGGGGATTGCATTGAATCTGTAGATTGCTTTTGGTAGAATTGCCATTTTTACTATGTTGATTCTCCCAATCCAAGAGCAGGGGAGGTCTTTCCATTTTCTGGTATCCTCCTCAATTTCTCTTTTCAAAGGCTTAAAGTTCTTGTCAAATAGGTCTTTCACATCCTTGGTTAGAGTAACCCCAAGATATTTTATGGTGTTTGTGGCTATCGTGAAAGGTGATGTTTCTCTGATTTCCCTCTCCGTTTCTTTATCCTTTGTGTATAGGAGTGCCACTGATTTTTTGGAGTTGATCTTGTATCCTGCCACGTTACTAAAGGTGTTTATCAGCTGTAGGAGTTCTTTGGTAGAGTTTTTGGGGTCGCTTATGTACACTATCATATCGTCTGCAAATAACGAAAGTTTCACTTCATCCTTTCCAATTCGAATCCCCTTGATCCCCTTATGTTGTCTTATTGCTATTGCTAGAACTTCAAGCACTATATTGAAGAGGTATGGAGGGGAACACTCATCCATTGTTGGTGGGAATGCAAACTTGTGCAGCCACTTTGGAAATCAGTGTGGAGGTTTCTCAGGAAACTGGGAGTCAACCTCCCTCAGGACCCAGCAATTCCTCTCTTGGGAATATACCCTAGAGATGCCCAAACATACTACAAAAGCGTTTGTTCAACTATGTTCATAGCAGCACTATTTGTAATAGCCAGAACCTGGAAACAGCCTAGGTGCCCCTCAATAGAAGAATGGTTAAAAAAGGTGTGGAACATATACACATTAGAGTTTTACTCAGCGGTAAAAAATAATGACATCTTGAATTTTGCATGCAAATGGATGGACATAGAAAACGCTTTACTGAGTGAGGTAAGCCAGACCCAAAAAGAGGAACACGGTATGTATTCACTCATAAGTGGATTCTAACCATAATTAAAGGTCTTTGAGCCTATTATTCGTGATCCTAGAGAAGCTAAATAAGAAGACGAACCTGATGAAGATTATTTACCTATCCGCCAGGAGGTAGGAAATAGTCAAGAGTCCCAGGTAACCTTGAGTGCATGGGGGGGGTGGGAGGGTTGATGGAAGGGGAGAGGGTTAGAGAGAAGGGAGTAGGGGAGGAATGGAGAAAGCTCGGTTGACCGGGATGGGGGGAAGGGAGGAAGGATGAATGTGGGATCAGGGAAGAATATATTTCAACTAAGGGAGTCATATTAGAGTTTACAGGAAACTTGATTATATATGGGATCCCAGGTCCAAGGAGAGATCCCCAGATTGTTCTCTGGACAGAGGAGGGGGTGCCTGAACCGGCCTTGGCCCGTGACCATACTGATGAATATTTTGCTTATCACTATGGATCCCTCATCTGGCGTTGGATGACGATACAGATGGAGGCCCGCGTTGGAGCACCGAACTGAGCCCCCCAAGATCCAAACGAGGAGCAAAAGGAGGAAGAAAATGACGAAGGACTGCGAGGGATACTATCACCCACTGATACAAGGGGTCGGATCTAATGAGAGTTTACCAAGGCCAGATGGACCGTGACTGAACGAGCATGTGATCCAACCAGATTCTCTGAATGTGGCCGGATTTTCTGAATGTGGCTGGCCTGCAGTCTTTCCGAGAACCCATTGACAATGACGCTGGGACTGGTTTCCTCTGCATATACTGGATTTTTGGGATCCAGTCTGTTTGGATGCTCACCTTCCTGGACCTGGAGTGAGGGGGGAGGAACTTGGACTTCCCACAGGGCAGGAGACCCTGACTTCCCTAGGGGACAAAGAGGGAGGAGGAGAGGGAGGGGGGGAGTGGGTGGGCGTTGGGAGGAGGGGCGTAAATGGAAACTTTTTATAATTTAATAAAATTACAAAAAAAAATAAAAAAAATAAAACTATCCACGGGTCTTCCAGTTAGCCTATGAGGGATGTGTCTGCTAGCTCTCCTATACACAGACAAAGAAGCACACAGTGAAAACAATAAGCGTATTTCAACTCTGATCCATGTTGCCAACCCACCACTTATCTATTATTTTTACTTTTAGATGATGTTGTTTATTGCCTTATCCTACAGGCTAAGTGAAGAGATCATTGGGTTTGGAGAAATTCAATACACATTAGAAATTAGTGTCAAAACAAGAACAAAACTAACATGACAGCTCAGTCAGTATCACTCCCTTTGAAAAGGTAACTATGATTCTCACATCAAAAACTGTGGATTTTATAAATTTCAAAAAGTGATCAATAATAAAATTGGAAGTGTGTGATTTAGAGTCTGTGTGTGTGTGTGTGTGTGTGTGTGTGTGTGTGTGTGTGTGTGTTTGTGTATGTCTCCCAAAATTTGGTTATGAGAGATCTCTACATTCATTGTCGGTCCAAAATGATGCATGGCTCCATTCTCTTGTAGTTGAAAGACCCTATATATTTCTTGATTTTATTATAGGTGGATATTTGCTTACTTCACTTTTTCAGTGGTGTAGAAATAACACTGCCATGAACACTCTCAGGCTATGTGTGTACTGAAGAAATGAGTGAGTTTCTGAAGAGTACAAACTGGAGGTGAAGCAACCGACAATACATAACTGTAGATCACTCTGAAACATGTTGAATTTTCACTCTCGGTGAATGTAAATTTAGTTGTTTCTGATTTTTGCTAACACAGATCAAATGTCTCCTTTGAGCTGTTCTCCTAGGTGTGTATACACATTCAACATGGTTTTAATTTCCATTTTATTGATAATGAAGATAAGAACTCTTTCCATGGTCACTGTCCTTATGGATTTTATTTTGGGAAATGCCTGATTTAGTTCTTTTAGCCATTTTGTCTAGACATAGTCTTGTTACAAGAGCTTCAGATGCCTGTGTATGTTGGGTCTCATCTCTTTTCAGATGAATGCTGTCTACCTTCTCTTACTCAGCTAATGCTCTCTAAAGAGCAAGTCTTCCTGGACAAAGATTCCTAGGCAGTTATACAAAGTGGCCAACATAACTTCTCTATCTATTTGCTATTGAGAAAATAAAGATGTTTCTTACACAGTACTTAGTATTACTGTGTTATGTGTAATCAGATTTTAGAGGCATCAGTTTTATTTATTTTTTAATAATGTTTGCAAGCCTTCTGTGATGGCGAAGCTGACTGGATTGTGAAGTATCTAGTGAATCAGTAAGATGCTTCCAGATGTGACCTCCAGCAACTCTACAGAGAGAATTAATTAAGTAGGAAAGACCATTTATAAATATAGGAGACAATCTCCCACAGTATGGGGAATCAAAAGGAAGAAAATTGTGGGAGCAACTTCTGCAGACACTCTCTTACATCCTGGCCACCATGACATAATTGCTCTGCTTTGTAACTCCCTGTCACAATGAACTAAAACTGAGAACCAAAATAAATCTCTCTGTCCTTAAGTTGTTTTGTGTCAGAACAATAAACATAAAAATCTGACTAGTATACCTATGGGCAGAGCTAGCCTTTGTCTCTTTCTGAAAACTTCATTTGAGTATATACCCAAAGTTGGTCATTTACATATGTGATTTTTTATATTTCTGGTCCACAGAATCAACTGAATAGGTTTCACATAGGCTCTACAGACACCAAATCAGCAAGCATGGGGCCTGCATGGGTTTGTGCCGGAGTATTTTGCATATATGCTACAGCTATTAGCTTAGTGTTTTTGTGGGACTCCTAACAGTAGAAGCAGATGCGGTTTTGACTCCTTTGCCTGATCTTAGGACTCTTTTCCTCCTATTACATTGCCTTGTTCAGCTATAAAGAGGACTTTGCCTTGTCTTATTGTGTCTTGTTTCATACTATTTGGCTGCTGTCTCTTGGAGGCCTCCTCTTTCTAAAGAGGAAATAGTTGTGGGGAAGAGAGTCTGATGGAGAGGGAAGATGGGGAGAACTGGAAGGTGTGGAGAGAGGGGAGATTGTGGCCGGGATGCATTATATGAGAGAAGAATCTATTTTTAATAAAAAATTAAAACTTTCTATTTAAAGATAGAAAGTAGGAGAAGAAATGGGAAGGTGTGTAACTTAACTACAGTTAAGTTTTAAATGAAAAACCAGTCTTTAGAGGAATACAGTCTTTAGATGAACAAAGCATTAATTCTGTTCAGGAAAACTCACAAGAAGAATATGACAGCAAGGCAGTCAGAAGTGAGCATGTACTGTAAAATGAGCTAGAAGAAATACAAGAATTTAATGAAGGTGTGAAAGTGCATAGGTCACACAGTGGACATGTCTTATGAATAGTTTCTTCTTGGGTTCTTCCATTGGAAATGATTACGTTAATTGCAATTCTACAAGCACTATGAAATAAATCATCAGGTTTTCCCCATATTTTAACTATACCAGTACCATCATCATACAGAATTTTTTAATTTCTGCTGTGTTTTTAAAATGTACTTTATTTTTCCTCCTGATTAACACCCACTTTGTATTCTTTAAGAAAGAGTCTTTTCCTTTGTAAGGATCAACAGAAGAACCTACAAGTCACCAGTAGAATCCACGTCAGATAGTTACAGTGAACAACCTCAAGGTTCACCGTGACTTTTGACAAAGCTCATGGCTTCAGGACTCCATACTCTCTTGAACTTCCTTGTACACCATTATTTTTCATTTTCTTCATTTTCTCTCTCTAATTCCTTCTGTTCTTCCTGCTCTTTCATTGCTATTGGAACATCTCAGTGCTTAACTCAGGTCTGAAAGAGCAGTAAGCACTCCTAACTGAGGCCATTTCTCCAGACCTACCATTAATCTTCTAGTTCTAGAGAAGCAAGTGCTTTGCGTGCCTTTTATTTTTTGGATTCCCAAACAATCCCCTAAACTTACTGTTGGTCTTATGTATAGCTTGATGAGTTTCTAAAATGCAAACTATGAAATATGACTCATCAAAATGTTGACTAGCAAATTCTTTCAGATTTTGAGCACGTTAGCATCCTTCAAGTACAGTATCATCTTTAAGACACAGTCAGAAATAAATAGGTATAAAATTATGGTTTCAAAATACTTAGCAAACAGATGAATATATTTGCTTAAAATTATTATTTCTTATGCAACAGCCTATATATTTTAAACTCTTTTTCTGTGATTTATAATAAAGTCTGGTAAAATATAATGATATAGTAAACATTTAGAGTAAATGATGTCATTGGAATGTTTTCTGTACCATAATAGTTGATATTATCTTATTTCATAACACACAATCAAATTATAGATGCTATGTAGGTAGAGATTTCATAATTTATTGTTACAATTTTCTATAGGCTTATCATTCAGGATGGTTTATTGCAGAATTTATTAAAGTTTTTTTTTTTATTTGTACATTTTGGGTTTATTTTTTTTTCTTTTTTACCTCATGTTTTCTTTTTTTTTGTAATTTTATTAAATTATAAAAAGTTTCCATTTACGCCCCTCCTCCCAACGCCCTCCCACTCCCCCCCTCCCTCTCCTCCTCCCCCTTTGTCCCCTAGGGAAGTCAGGGTCTCCTGCCCCGTGGGAAGTCCAAGCCCCCCCCCCTCTCACTCCAGGTCCAGGAAGGCGAGCATCCAAACAGACTGGATCCCAAAAATCCAGTATATGCAGAGGAAACCAGTCCCAGCGTCACTGTCAATGGCTTCTCGGAAAGACTGCAGGCCAGCCACATTCAGAAAATCCGGCCACATTCAGAGAATCTGGTTGGATCACATGCTCGCTCAGTCACGGTCCATCCGGCCTTGGTAAACTCTCATCAGATCCGACCCCTTGTATCAGTGGGTGATAGTATCCCTCGCAGTCCTTCGTCATTTTCTTCCTCCTTTTGCTCCTCGTTTGGATCTTGGGGGGCTCAGTTCGGTGCTCCAACGCGGGCCTCCATCTGTATCGTCATCCAACGCCAGATGAGGGATCTATGGTGATAAGCAAAATATTCATCAGTATGGTCACGGGCCAAGGCCGGTTCAGGCACCCCCTCCTCTGTCCAGAGAACAATCTGGGGATCTCTCCCTGGACCTGGGATCCCATATATAATCAAGTTTCCTGTAAACTCTAATATGACTCCCTTAGTTGAAATATATTCTTCCCTGATCCCACATTCATCCTTCCTCCCTTCCCCCCATCCCGGTCAACCGAGCTTTCTCCATTCCTCCCCTACTCCCATCTCTCTAACCCTCTCCCCTTCCATCAACCCTCCCACCCCCCTCCCATGCACTCAAGGTTACCTGGGACTCTTGACTATTTCCTACCTCCTGGCGGATAGGTAAATAATCTTCATCAGGTTCGTCTTCTTATTTAGCTTCTCTAGGATCACGAATAATAGGCTCAAAGACCTTTAATTATGGTTAGAATCCACTTATGAGTGAATACATACCGTGTTCCTCTTTTTGGGTCTGGCTTACCTCACTCAGTAAAGCGTTTTCTATGTCCATCCATTTGCATGCAAAATTCAAGATGTCATTATTTTTTACCGCTGAGTAAAACTCTAATGTGTATATGTTCCACACCTTTTTTAACCATTCTTCTATTGAGGGGCACCTAGGCTGTTTCCAGGTTCTGGCTATTACAAATAGTGCTGCTATGAACATAGTTGAACAAACGCTTTTGTAGTATGTTTGGGCATCTCTAGGGTATATTCCCAAGAGAGGAATTGCTGGGTCCTGAGGGAGGTTGACTCCCAGTTTCCTGAGAAACCTCCACACTGATTTCCAAAGTGGCTGCACAAGTTTGCATTCCCACCAACAATGGATGAGTGTTCCCCTCATTCCACATTCCCTCCAGCATATCATTGGTAATCAATGATAACCCTCCAGGTTATCATTGGTGTTTTTAACTTTAGCTATTCTGACAGGTGTAAGATGGTATCTCAAAGTGGTTTTGATTTGCATTTCCCTGATCGCTAAGGAGGTTGAGCATGACCTTAAGTGTCTTCTGGCCATTCGAAGTTCATCTGTTGTGAATTCTCTGTTCAGATCAGTACCCCATTTTTTAATTGGGTTAATTAGAGTTTTAGTGTCTAGTTTCTTGAGTTCTTTGTATATTCTGGAGATCAGACCTTTGTCTGATGAGGGGTTGGTGAAGATCTTCTCCCAGTCAGAAGGCAGCCTTTTTGTCTTACTGACAGTGTCCTTTGCTTTACAGAAGCTTCTCAGTTTCAGCAGGTCCCATTTATTCATTGTTTCTCTTATTGTCTGTGCTGCTAGGGTCCTACTTAGGAAGTGGCCTCCTGTGCCTATATCTTGTAGACTACTTCCCACTTTCTCTTCTATCAGGTTCAAAGTGGACAGATTGATGTTGATGTCTTTAATCCATTTGGACTTGAGTTTTGTGCAAGGTGATAGATATGGATCTATTTTCATTCTTCTACAGGTTGACATCCAGTTATGCCAGCACCATTTGTTAAAGACGCTTTCCTTCTTCCATTGTATACCTTTCACCTCCTGTTTAATTTCCTCTATTATTTTCATAAAGAAGCGCTTAGAGTCAATTTCTTCTATTTCTTCTGGCGTAGGGTGTTCAATTCTTCTAGTTTCGAGCTCCCTGGATTCTGGCGGTGTCATGTTGCCTTTCAGGTTGTTGGAGGAATTCTTGCATTGGCGCCTGCCCATTTCTTCCACTCTGGATGAAACTCCTCAGCACTTTCTGGATAGAACTCCTCAGCACTCTCTGGGTAGGACTTCACAGCACTCTCTGGATAGAGCTCCTCAGCCCTCTCTGGGAAGAACTGCTCAGCAGGGCAACAGGGCTAGCTGGTCTTCCCAGGACTCAGGAGACAAAGGGCCCGCAGCAGTGGGGGGAGGGGAGGGGTCCCTTGGAACACCAAAGACCCTGCTGCAGATGCTGGGGGGGGGGGCTGTGCTCTCTTCCTGGGCAGTGGTGAGCACCCACTCACCTCTCTGGGAAGAACTGCTCAGCAGGGCAACAGGGCTAGCTGGTCTTCCCAGGACTCAGGAGACAAAGGGCCCGCAGCAGTGGGGGGCGGGGAGGGGTCCCTTGGAACACCGAAGACCCTGCCGCAGAAGCTGAGGGGGGGGAGGGCTGTGCTCCCTTCCCAGACAGGCAGGCAGGCTGCCCAGGCTAGCACCCACTCACCTCTCTGGGAAGCACTGCTCAGCAGGGCAACAGGGCTAGCTGGTCTTTCCAGGACTCAGGAGCAGAATTTATTAAAGTTTTGTGTTGAATTTTATTACTTGCAGTTAAGAATTTATGCATTTGTCATCACTACAATTTTCATTTCATTAAATTAAATATTAAAATAATTTATATCATGACTAACTATCCCAAAAAGGACAAGGAAATATGATAGAATATGTAGTCTCTTTCATCTTCGTGAATCACAATAGTGATTTGATGCGGGAGAATTGTCTGTATTCTGTCAATCATATTTTAATAAAACACTGATTGGCTAGGCAGGCAGTATAGGCGGGAAAGACAGACATGAAGCAGAGGTGGAGCAAAGAGACTGGGAATATTCTGGAAAGCAGGAAGCTCCCTCTGCCATTCCTGCCCAGACTACCGAAGAGGCAGCTTGTAACCTGCCCAGCTGAGAAAGGTACTGAGCCCTGTGGCTAACGTAGATAAGAATAATGGGTTAAGATAAGTCATAAGAACTAATAAGTAGCCTGACCTAATGGGCCAATCAGTTTATAACCTTATGGAGTCCTGTGTGTGATTTTCTTTGGGATATGCCGGCTGTGGGGTACCGGGTGGGACAGAAACCCCAACAAGTCAGCAATCATGTTAAAGTGATTAATCAAATGGGATTGATAAATCATAGGGTTATTTATTAAATCCTTTTTAACAAAAAAAGTTAGCAGAAATGTTGCCATCTTTGTGAGATGATTAGTTGGCTACTGTGAATTCAAGATGACAATGATACTCAAATGAAATACTTACTGATGTAAGATATGAAAGATTAAAAGTGGTGATACCAAGTATAATTTACTGGCTCTTGTCACAAAGTATTGAGTGAATGATGGTATTATTTCTTAAATAAAACTGTGTATAAGAGTTGAGAAGAATGATTTATCAGGAGATACCCATGGACTCAACAATTAGATTCTATTTCTATTTCTGATATGGAGTGCTCATTAAGTATAATTCCATAATTTTCTTTTTAACTCTTGTCTCCATTTACAAGATTATAAGAACCAAATTTTACAGTTAAGAACTCTTTAGTCTTAAATAAAAATAAAATAGAATATAAGACTATGGGTCATTGGTTAGAAAAGCAACAGCAGTCATATAGACTCTGCCTCTGTCAACTGAGGAGAACAAGTGAAGTTTAGGTTTTGAACAATACCTTCAACAACAGAGTCCACTGGAGCTCAAGCTATCCCAGAATAGGAAAATAATTTCACAAGATGAGTCTAAAGTCCTAGTCTACTAGGAAACAAGAGAATTGCCCATAACATCTAGAGTGTTCTTCAAGTTCCTTAAAACCAAATTTCAAGAAGTTTGACTATCAAGATAAATGACTATCAAAAGTAGCAAGGATGCAACAGATTTAAATTTACCAACTAAGGTAATATTCTGGCTTATTAAAATAGGGGGAATATATTTCTTTTTCTACATTTCTTCCTGTTTTCAAGAATCAAATCATTCTGCAAACTCGACATTGGATTGAAATCAAGCTTCATAACTGTTACTGTTGTATTTTAAAAATTAATATAAATAAACTGGTAAGGAAAGCTGTTCTTTAGCATCAAGTCCTGTATGGAAGACATTATGGAACAGGATGGATTCTATACCCTCATCAATGACTCCCAATGTGATCATGAGTGGGCAATATTTGAACAGTTGTTATAGTTTTCAAATCTAGTAATAGAAGAGATAAAATAGCTTCATGATTTCAGTTGGGACAGAAGAGGGTGAAAACATACTTTTGATGCTTCTCGCCCAAAGTGACAGCAGTTTCCAGGAACTTCCTGCAGTTTCAGTGTGTGTGTGTGGTGTGCACATGCACATGCTCCTGATCCTTCCAGCTTCTCCATGTCTCTGGTTCTCTTGTGTATCCTAATACCATCCTTTCTTTGTTTGTTAGAGTTTTTTTTGTTTCTGAGACACAGTCTCTCTGTGGAGTCCTGGCTATCCTGGAACTCACTCTGTAGTCCAGGCTGGCCTCAAATTCAGAGATCCACCTGCCCCTTCCTCCTGAGTTCTGATTAAAGAAGTGTGCTACCACTGTGGAGCCTAACATCATTCTTATAAAAAGGTTTGAGCAAAGCCTCAGGTTCTTTCCAAGGCCGCTATGTACCTTCACATAATGCAAAGCTTGAGGTTGGGAATGTGGTTCAGAAGCAGAGTCCTTGTCTAGCACTCATGAGGCTCGGTGATTAATCTCCAGCATTGAAACAGAGAATGCAGAAGAAGGGGGGGGGGGAGCCAAGGGAAAGAAAGAATAAAAAGCTTCTATTTGCCCATGGGCAGTATTAGATGGACAGTAGTACAGATTGTGAAACTGTCCAAGTATTATAAATCAGTGAAACATATTCAAAATTGCTTTCTTCTTTGGAAAAATGAAACCTCTCTTTATCCACAATTGTACTAGAATATGATGAAACTTGTTATTTGGCTTTAGAACTGCATTTATGAACCCTCCAGTCTTTCTTCCCCTTCCTCACCTCAGAAAATGACAGTGACATATGTTACTTTTGATATCTCAGTGAGTCAACCTAGATGCTGCAAGCAATAAGCGTTCAAGATTGGAAGAAATGTTAAAATACACGTGGAAAGTCATTGAGCTCAGAGACATAATAGCTCATGTGTTTTGTTTACATACATGTGCTAACAGGTTTACAACATGCCAGGTAGTGTTCTGTTTGTAAGTGGTAGTTTATTTAGTTTATTTAAATAAAAAAGGGGGCTGGAGAGATGGCTCAGCAGTTAGGAGCCTTGCCTGCTCTTCCAAAGGTCCTGAGTTCAATTCCCAGCAACAACGTGGTGGCTCACAACCACCTGTAATGAGTTCTGATGCCCTCTTCTGGCCTGCAGGCATACACACAGACAGAATATTGTATACATAATAAATCAATAAATAAATATTTTTAAAAAATTAAAAAAATAAAAAACAACGATCTTTGTAAGAGTAGATATCTTTTTTTTCTTTTTTAATTCATTTATTTTTTAAAGTTTTCATTTCCGCCCCTCCCCCCAACACCCTCCCACTCCCCCCACTCCCTCTCCTCCCTCTCCATCCCTAAGAGCAGTCAGGGTTTCCAGCCCTGTGGGAAGTTTAAGTTCCTCCCCCCTCCCTCCAGGTCCAGGAAGGTGAGCATCCAAACAGACTGGATCCCAAAAATCCAGTATATGCAGAGGAAACAAGTCCCAGTGTCGTTGTCAATGGCTTTTCAGAAAGATCCCGTGCCAGTCACATTCAGAGAATCCGGCCACATTCAGAGAATCTGGTTCAGTTCCACTCCAAATGGCCTTGGTGAACTCTCATTAGATCAGTCCCCCTGTATCAGTGGGTGAACGCACTCCTCACGGTCCTGCCTTTCTTGTTCATGTTCTCCCTCCTTCTGCTCCTCATTTAGACCTTGGGGGCTGAGTCCAGTGCTCCAATGTGGGTCTCTGTCTCAATCTCCATCCATCCACGGGTGAAGGTTCCCTCTGGTCTTGCCTTCTTTGCTTACGTTCTCTTTCCTTTTGCTTCTCATTTGGAACTAGGGAGTTAAGTCCAGTGTTCCAATGTGGGTCTCTGTCTCTATCTCCATCCATCGCCAGATTAAGGTTCTATGGTGATATGCAAAATATTCATCAGTATGGTTATGACCAAGGCCGATTCAGGCACCCTCTCCTCTGTCCAGAGAAAAATCTGGGGATCTCTCCCTAGACCCGGGATCCCCTTTATAATCAAGTTTCTTGTAAACCCTAAAATGACTCCCTTAGTTGAGATATATACTTCCCTGATCCCATATCCATCCTTCCTCCTTCCCCCCATCCCAATCCCCCGAGCTTGCCCCATTCCTCCCCTACTCCCTTCTCTCTAACCCTCCCCCTTCCAACAACCCCCCCAACCCCCCATACACCCGAGGTTGCCTGGCACTCTTGTCTACTTCCAATCTCCAGGAGGATAACTACATGATTTTCTTCAGGTTCACCTTCTTATTTGGCTTCTCTAGGATCACGAATAATAGGCTCAAAGACCTTTAACTATGGCTAGAATCCACTTATGAGTGAATACATACCATATTCCTCTTTTTGGGTCTGGGTTACCTCACTCAGTAAAGCGTTTTCTATGTCCATCCATTTGCATGCAAAATTCAAGATGTCATTGTTTTTTTTACCGCGGAGTAAAACTCTAATGTGTATATGTCCCACACCTTTTTTAACCTTTCTTCTATTGAGGGGCACCTAGGTTGTTTCCAGGTTCTGGCTATTACAAAAAGTGCTGCTGTGAACATAGTTGAACAAATGCTTTTGTGGTATGATAGGACATCTCTTGGGTATATTCCCAAGAGTGGAATCGCTGGGTCCTGGGGGAGGTTGACTCCCAGTGTCCTAAGAAACCGCCACACTGATTTCCACAGTGGCTGTACAAGTTTGCATTCCCTCCAACAATGGATGAGTGTTCCCCTCACTCCACATCCTCTCCAGCATAGGCTATCATTGGTGTTTTTGACTTTAGCTAATCTGACTGGTGTAAAATGGTATCTCATAGTTGTTTTGATTTGCATTTCCCTCATCACTAAGGATGTTGAGCATGACCTTAAGTGTCTTTTGGCCATTCGAAGTTCTTCTGTTGAGAATTCTCTGTTCAGATCAGCACCCCATTTTTTAATTAGGTTAATTAGAGTATTAGTGTCTAGTTTCTTGAGTTCTTTGTATATTTTGGCGATCAGGCCTTTGTCTGATGAGGGGTTGGTGAAGACCTTCTCCCAGTCAGAGGGAAAACTTCTTGTCTTAATGACAGTGTTCTTTGCTTTACAGAAGCTTCTGAGTTTCAGGAGGTCCCACTTATTCATTGATTCTCTTATTGTCTGTGCTACTGGGGTTCTACGTAGGAAGTGGTCTCCTGTGCCTATGTCTTGTAGACTACTTCCCACTTTCTCTTCTATCTGGTTCAAAGTGGTCAGATTAATGTTGAGGTCTTTAATCCATTTGGACTTGATTTTTGTGTATGGTGATAAATATGGATCTACTTTCATTCTTCTACAGGTTGACATCCAGTTATGCCAGCACCATTTGTTAAATATGCTTTCCTTCTTCCATTGCATATCTTTAGTTTCCTTGTTGAAAATCAGGTGTTCATAGGTTTGTGGGTTAATATCTGGGTCTTCTATTTGATTCCATTGGTCGACTTCTCTGTTCTTTTGCCAGTACCAAGTTGTTTTCAGTACTGTAGCTGTGTAATAGAGTTTGAAGCCAGGGATGGTTATACCTCCAGAAGTTCCTTTATTATATAAGATTGTTTTGGCTATCCTGGGTTTTTTGTTTTGCCATATAAAATTGATTATTATTATCTCAAGGTCTGTGAAGAAGTTTGATGGGATTTTGATGGGGATTGCAATGAATCTATAGATTGCTTTTGGTAGAATTGCCATTTTTACTATGTTGATCCTCCCAATCCAAGAGCAGGGGAGATCTTTCCATTTTCTGGTATTCTCCTCAATTTCTTTCTTCAAAGACTTAAAGTTCTTGTCAAATAGGTCTTTCACTTCCTTGGTCAGCGTTATCCCAAGATATTTTATGCTATTTGTGGCTATCGTGAAAGGTGATGTTTCTCTGATTTCCCTCCTTGCTTTTTTATCCTTTGTGTATAGGAGGGCAACTGATTTTTTGGAGTTGATCTTGTATCCTGCCACATTACTAAAGGTGTTTATCAGCTTTAGGAGTTCTTTGGTAGAGTTTTTGGGGTCGCTCGTGTATACTATCATATCGTCTCCAAATAACCAGAGTTTAACTTCTTCCTTTCCAATTCGAATCCCCTTAATCCCCTTATGTTGTCGTATTGCTATTGCTAGAATGTCAAGCACTATATTGAAGAGGTATGGGGAGAGTGGACAGCCTTGTCGTGTTCCTGATTTCAATGGAATGGCTTTGAGTTTCTCTCCATTCATTTTGATGTTAGCTGTCGGCTTGCTCTAAATACGAAACAAAAAGTTGGTTCTTGGAGAAAATCAATAAGATTGACAAACCCCTAACCAAATTAATCAAACGGCAGAGAGACAACACTCAAATTAAAAAGATCAGAAATCAAAAGGGGGACATAACAACAGACACAGAGGAAATTCAGAGAATCATTAGATCTTACTACGAAAGTTTATATGCCACAATGTTGGAAAATGTACAAGAAATGGATTGAATTTAGGTAAATACCATTTACCAAAGTTAAATCAAGACCAGGTGAACAATCTAAATAGACTTGTTAGTCACGAAGAATTAGAAGCTGTTATCAAAAACCTCCCGACCAAAAAAAGCCCAGGGCCAGATGGTTTCAATGCAGAATTCTACCAGAACTTCCAAGAAGAGCTGATACCTATACTCCTTAAGGTATTTCACAATATAGAAACAGAAGAGTCATTGCCAAACCCTTTTTCTGAAGTTACAGTTACCCTGATACCAAAACCACATAAAGACACAACCAAGAAAGAGAATTACAGGCCAATCTCATTCATGAACATTGACGCAAAAATTCTCAACAAAATCCTGGCACACCGAATCCAAGAACACATTAGAAAAATTATCCATTATGATCAAGTAGGTTTCATCCCAGAGATGCAGGGCTGGTTCAACATATGCAAATCTGTCAATGTAATCCATCATATAAATAAACTAAAAGAAAAAAACCATATGATCATTTCATTAGATGCTGAAAAAGCATTTGACAAAATTCAACATCCCTTAATGATAAAGGTGTTGAAGAGATTGGGGATACAAGAATCATACCTAAATATAATAAAAGTAGATATCTCTTAAGTGGTCATTTGGATCAAAATCCCCCAATTTGTGTTCCAAATTGCTTCTTCTATCCAGTCTGGTTATGCATGCTTTTACAAGCTGCCTATAACTCAAATAATGCTCTTTTGGGGTTGGAGAGTGAAGCTCAGAAACACAATGGCAGCCTGTGTTCTTCGCTCCCTTCTGCCCTTCTTTCTGTGATGTTCAATTCACATCATAGTCGTTATGAAGGAGACCTGCCTAGCTTTGACCTTGTCCCGTCACACCTCCCCTTCTGCTATGAAAGATTCCTGGAGAGATTTCCTGAGGGACGGGTAAAATGGAAATATTTTTTTCTCCTAATTTTCAAAGCTGAGCTAAACAATGGCAGTGTTTCCAACTCTGTCACCTTCCCAGCAGAGCCACCAGGAGTTGAAGCCTCACATGTTTGTTGGCTGTGTTTATGATGTTGTTTTCTTTTCCTTTGAACTACCTGGAATACTAGACCCATTAAGAAATAATGTATTCATTCAAGAAACACAATCAAAATAATTGAACATCTTCCCTAGGTCTGAGTGTGTTAATTTTTTTCTCCTTTGCAGAAATACATTTGGAGATCATATCCATTGTGCTAAAGATGAAAAAGGAGTGATTTGAGACTGTCACTAAGTAAGAGTTGCAGAGTATAAAGGTTATTGAAAGTGCTTGAGATCAAGCAGAGATCAAAATCACTGCCTATTGCCTGTCACACATCTGACTCCTTTTCCCCCACACTACGGCCATAACAAAGAAAATGTCTGCAGTCCACCCATTCTAAGGGGTTATCACTGTTTCAAAATTCCTTCTTCCAAGAAAACAGGAAGAGGTATGATTAGAGGAAAGGTTTTAAAACTCCCAACTGATAGCCGGAAAAATGGGCAGAAGGTTTAAAAACACAACGGCAAACTGATTTTAATCTACCATCTATTAAATGCTTATAAAGCGGCAGGAGTCGGCTATGGAAAATACAAAGGCAATCAAAGACAACATATTGGTACCTGACACGCACCCAACCACTGAATTTGATGGCCTCGCAGGAGCCTTCTTCTCTCTGGCTAATTTTGCAACAGCATTTCATACTAACTACATCATTTCTGAGATGCAGTGGAGTTAGAAGCAGGTTGGAAGTTGTGCAATCACAGGCTGAAGGCTGAATGCATATACATCTGTGAACCCATCAGAGTGGCCCTTAGAGACAGTCAGAAGAAACTAAGTGAACTCTCATTGTAAGAAGAGCATGTTAAGAGCAGAGAGCTGCAGGTACAACTCCTACCCAGTTCATGTCTTTCTGGTCATCCTGGATCTGAAGACAGGTATTCAGAGGCACTAACCTGGCCATAAATAAATACATATTGGAATAAGGTTATGCTATTACTCTTTCATTCTACCCTCGTAGACCCTCCCCTAACCCTAATGCCTAACCAAGGTCCAAGAACCTGAGGAGTCACTCCAGGAGTTGACTCTACAGGTTTCATTTCTTAGTTTATTGTGTTATTTTCTTTTTCTTTAGCCAAATAAAAATTTTTATTCTATGCATAGCCTAAACTGGCCATCCCCTGTGATTAGATTGGTGACTATCCAGGTTGTCATCACAGAGGCTTCAGAGATAGAGGCAGATCCAGAGACCCATAGCCAGACATTGGTGTTTGAGCTTGGAGGGTTCTGCTTAGGAGAGGGGGGAGGGATTATAGGATCCATGGGGGTCAAGGACATTGGAGGAAAACCTATAGAAACAGATAGCCTGGCTCATGGAAACTCACAGAGTCTGAACCAACTACTGAGCCTGCATGGGCCCAACCTCTGTTCAATCTAGCATTTGTGTGAACTCACCAACCAACAAATCAAGCAAACAAACAAGATAGATAGTGGTCAAACCTTTTATTCATGTGTTAGGGATGTAGAGACAGGAAGATTTCTAGGATTTGCTAACCAGCCAGCCTAGCCAAATTAGAGGGCTCTAGTCCAGAAGGTGACTTTGTTTCCAAAAATAAAGTGGGAAAGTGACCAAGAAATACACCTAATAACCTTCACACTGCATGAGCTAATGCTAGGAAGACACATTAAAATAACACACACATACACACACACAGAGACACACATGCACATACACATGCTTACAAACCTGTCTTAACTTCCTTAGGTGCAGGGTAGTTTTGACATTCACTCATTTCTCCCAAACAGGTCACAGGTCCCTGAGGAGTGCCTGTGCATTAGGAAACTCCCGTGAAATGGGTGAGAAATGGATCTGGAGTGGCCAACTGCCTGTGGAAGTATTTACAAAAGCTGTTCAGCAGTCCCTGATGGCCTGGAAGCAAATGGATATTGCCCTGTAACAATGAAAAGAAACATTTCAATTTGGATGTGTTTGCTTGTGAAACAAATGTCTACAAAAGAAACTTCCATTTAGGTTATTAGAACAGCATTAAACAAAACAAAGTATGTATTTACTGAAGAATCAAGCAGTACTTTTCAGTGTAAGTACCGTTTTTTGGGGGACAGGCTACACCACAAGTAGAATGTGCTAGATAGCAAAGAGGAAACCAAACTACAGAACTCTACGGAAACAGGCAGTGAGTGTGCAACCTACCTATTCTGCAAAAGGGACTTTCTCAGGAAATGTACATTAGAGTAAAAATGCATTTGCTATACTAGAGGAGCAGGTAACATGTTATTGTTACAGAGGTAAGATAGGAATGCATTTTATAACTTATACCTAACATGTAGGTGGAAGTGTTTCAGGCCTTGTACTCAGGAAATAGGCTCTTTTCAGTATTCACAATCTTTGACTACCAAGGTGTGATCTCTGATGGCTGTGTTGGTGATGGCCATCACATCTCCTTTCAAACCATTAGAGAAAGAGGAGGAGGTTTGGGAGGATCAGAATCTTCTATATATAGTGGGGGTTCTCTTTCTCAATCTCCATCCATCGTCGGATGAAGGTTCCCTCTGATCCTGAGTTCCTTGTTCATGTTCTCTCTCCTTCTGCCCCTCATTTGGACCTTGGGGGCTCAGTTCAGTGCTCCAATGTGGGTCTCTGTCTCTATCTCCATCCATTGTCGGATGAAGGTTCCCTCTGATCCTGACTTTCTTTCTTACATTCTCCCTCCTTCTGCTTCTCATTTGGACCTAGGGAGTTAAGTCCAGTGTTCCAATGTGGGTCTCTGTCTCTATCTCCATCCATTGCCAGATTAAGGTTCTATGGTGAGATGCAAAATATTCGTCAGTATGGTTATGGGCCAAGGCCAGTTCAGGAACCCTCTCCTCTGTTGTCCAGGGAACAATCTGGGGATCTCTTCTTGGACCTGGGAACCCCTCTAGAATCAAGTCTCTTGCCAACCCTAAATGGCTCCCTTAGTTGAGATATATACTTCCCTGCTCCCATATCCATCCTTCCTCCCTCCACCCCCATCCCATTCCCCCAAGCTTTCCCTAGTCCTCCCCTACTCCCTTCTCTCTAACCATCTCCACTTCATTCCACACACCCCCACGCACACCCAAGGTTGCCTGGCAATCTTGTCTACTTCCAATATCCAGGAGGATAACTACATGATTTTCTTGAGGTTCACCTTCTTATTTAGCTTCTCTAGGACCACGAATTATAGGCTCAAAGACCTTTAATTATGGCTAGAATCCACTTATGAGTGAATACATACCATATTCCTCTTTTTGGGTCTGGGTTACCTCACTCAGTAAAGCGTTTTCTATGTCCATCCATTTGCATGCAAAATTCAAGATGTCATTGTTTTTTTTTTTACCGCGGAGTAAAACTCTAATGTGTATATGTCCCATACCTTTTTTAACCTTTCTTCTATTGAGGGGCACCTAGGTTGTTTCCAGGTTCTGGCTATTACAAAAAGTGCTGCTATGAACATAGTTGAACAAATGCTTTTGTGGTATGATAGGACATCTCTTGGGTATAATCCCAAGAGTGGAATTGCTGGGTCCTGGGGGAGGTTGACTCCCAGTGTCCTAAGAAACCGCCACACTGATTTCCACAGTGGCTGTACAAGTTTGCATTCCCTCCAACAATGGATGAGTGTTCCCCTCACTCCACATCCTCTCCAGCATAGGCTATCATTGGTGTTTTTGAGTTTAGCTATTCTGACAGGTGTAAAATGGTCTGAGCCCCCATGGTACAAAAAGCTTTTTTAAATGTATACTTTCAGATATATAGACGCAAGGACACTCCTAACACATCAGGTTAGATTCCAAGTAAACGATTCCATATAAGCCAAGACAGACTTCCAAGGAGAATGTCTCTTCTCTTCATCAGCTGTCATCATTTACTCCTGTAGTAACAGAATTTTGACCTGGGCCAGCAAGAAGTTCCTTAGACACCCCCATGTTTATGCTATTAAGTCACACTCCCAGTATTGCCAGATATTGCATGCACACAATCTGATTAGTAACATTGCTACCTGACTGCTCTTGGACAAAGCAATTACATCTCTGGAGTCACAGCTTCTTCAAATTTAAAAATACCAATACTCATCTCAAGATGATAGAGGGAAGAAAAACTGTATGAGATCCCTCAAGATTCTTCATTCCTAATGGAATCATATCGTCTCCTGTTTGTCTGTTGAAAAGAAATCTAGTGGGTTTTACAGATATGATTAAGGTCCCAAATCGTTTAAATACTAAAAACAAACGATGCCTGTAATTAGTCAAATCCAACGTAACCTATATTATCAAATCAAATCTAAGCCTGTTTTTGCAGGAATGGTGGAAGGAGGAGTCAGGGCAAAGATGGTTCTCCATTGCAGCCTATGAAGTAGGGATGTTCTGTGTGGGTATGTGGATAGTCATCTTGCAGTTTTGACCCCTGTATTCAGTTTGGGTTATCTTCACATTTAATAAAACCTGGCTGCAAATTTATAATAGCCCACAAAACATGATGTCATTTATAGCAAATGAAAACAATCATGTAGCCTCAAGTATTATTGCTAATTACAAAGAAAAAAATCAGTGTTTCATGATCTTGCTTCTTTTTGTTCTTTGGATATTATGCTGTTATCATTGGCAATGACACTATTAATCATTCTTGGGTGACTTTGCAAGAAATTGGCAAGGCATCTCTTTTAATTCTCTTTGCTACTCATTGGATTCAGACTCAAAGACTCATAAAAAAATGCTAAAAGTCCTTTACCCAGACTATGAAATTTTGCAGTCTTGCTTGGCTGCACCCAACATAGTGAAATGCCCCAAATATATATGCTTTTAAGGACTCTCGGGCTCAGATGGCAGTTATCTGCTCCAGAAACTCTCAGGAAATGGTCAGGTTTAAATGTGGCACTGATTGAGTCATACTTCTTGTCATCTCACCTGAACATTAGCCCGAGTCAAGAACACCCTGAATGGAACACATCTCAGGCACTGATTTTAAATATCTGAGATTCTGCCTTATATCTTCCTTGGCACAAAGCTCTGTTGTTGTGTTGGTTGTTTCTAGGTTAACTCGACACATTATTATATAAAAAAATTCTTGTGAGAAACACTTATATGGTTATAGCCTAGTTACATTCCCAAGTTGAACTAAAGTCATCAGAGAAGTATGGTTTTCCTTTTTCTGTTGAATAATCCTGGCAAGAGGCTGTATTTATTTGTTTGTTATACATTTCTCTACCCATCCATCCATCCTTCCCTCCAGTAAGCACCTTGCATGGGCTCCCTCTCATGGTATGGATCTCTATCAGTAACAGTCATTGGTTTGCCACTCCACTCAACAAGTCCTGTGCCACTTCTTGAGGGTAGGACAAATTGTAAGTTGATGGTTTTATGGCTGAGTTGTTGTCACATTCCTCCACTGGAAGCTTTGTCTGGTAACAAAAGATGGCCAGTTAAGGCTCTGTAACACCCATTACTAGAAGTATTAGCTATTGCCCCCCTAATATACTCCAAAAATTTTGGAAAATAAAGAGGAAATGGACAATTTTCTTGATAGATATGAGCTGCCAAAATAAAATAAGAATCAAATAATTTATAGACCTGTAGCTCCCAAGAAAATAGAAGCAGTCAGTAAGACTCCCAACCAGAAAAAGTCCAGGACCAGATGGTTTCAGTGTAGAATTCTATCAGAAGAGCTAATATCAATACTACTCAAAATGTTTAACACAATACTAATGGAAAGAACATTGCCAAATTATATTATGAGGCTATAGTTACCTTGATACAGAAATTATACAAAGATACAACCAAGAAGGGTAATTATGTTCCACTCTTCCTTATGAACATTGATGCAAAAACACTTAATAAAATACTGGCAAACTAAATGAAAGAGCACACAAACAAATCATGAGTATGTTCAAGGAGCCCTCATCCTAGAGAGCAGGGATGGTCCAACATATGAAAATCTGTCAATGTAATCCACCATATTAACAAACTGAAATAAAAAAAAACATAATCATCTCATTAGATGATGAAAAACCATTTATCAAAATCCAACAACCTTTCATGATAAAAGTCTTGGAGAGATCAGAGATAAAATGAGTATACCTTAACATAATAAAAATCAATATACAGGAAGCCCACAGTCATTATCAAATTAAATATAGAGAAACTCACAGCAACTTCACTAAAATCAGGAAAAGACAAGCATGAACACTCTCTCCATAGCTATTAAATATAGTACTTAAAGTTCTAGTTAGAGCAATAAGACAATTCTCTTTTCTTTCTTTCTTTTTTCTTTCTTTCTTTCTTCCCTTATTTATTTATTTATGGACTTCAAAACATTTTTAGATAAACATTTTAAGTTTTATGTCTTTCAGTCTTACGTACTTTATAACTCTTTTATAAATTCCTTCTTTGAATTTGTTAACAAAGTTACAGTTGTAAGTATGTCTATCTAATCTTTAACTCCATCAGAGAAACTTTTCTTAAGAAACAGAAGTTGCCAAATATTATTTTGTAAATTGGAATTTAGAACTGAAAATGCTGGAATAACAGAGTCACAGTAGGGTTATTACATAATGACAACTTTTTTTAACATTGATGGGAGACTGAAACTCACAGAATATAAAATAAGTGATAAACTACACACACCAGTATAGTTTATTGTAGACTCTCTTGATTTCTACTAACACTTCAAAATATAATTATACTTTGTGATAAAGAAATTATAAGACAGGTCTATATCTCTGTTAGAGAGCCCATGACCTACCTGCATGAGTAAGGATAAATATTTAATCTCAAGGATTCAAAAATAAATAAAAGAAATATATAATAAAACAAACAGGCATTATAAAACCATGTTATCATATGACTCTTTTAATTTTTCATTCTCCATTCAAATGTGCACATAGCCAGGATTCCAATTTCACAGGCTCCATTGATTGTTTAATAGCTCTGACCAAAAGTGAGCAGGGCCAGTCAGCCTCTCTTGGCCAGAAGAATAAGAAATGAAAGTCTTTACATCCTCAGATACCTTAAGAAGAGAACTCTCATCAGTGCTTACACATCTGTATTTCATATTAGGGTACAAGGGTAGGTAACCCAGAGGTATGTAAATATAAGGGTGCCACTTCCAGTTTCCAAAATTCTCTGTAGCATTCAATGACTTCTCTTCCTACAAAAAAAGGACATGGTTCATAAGACATCATATCAATTCTTCCATAAAATATCAATTCAACTTTTGCATATTTTAATTCCATTTCATATGCCAAAGTTTTGCGAAAATCATTGTGAATATAGTTAATAAAGAACAAAGTTTAAAAACTAAAACCTCCTGTGCCCATGTGTTGTAGACTACTTTCCACTTTCTCTTCTCTCAAATTCAGGGTGGTCAGATTAATATTGAGGTCTTTATTCCATTTGGTCTTGAGTTTTGTGCATGGTGATAGAAATGGATCTACTTTCATTCTTCTACAGGTTGACGTCCAATTATGCCAGCACCATTTGTTAAAGATGCTTTCTTTCTTCCATTGTATAATTTTAGCTCCTTTGTCAAAAATCAGGTGTTCATAGGTTTGTGGGTTAATATCTGGGTCTTCTATTTGATTCTATTGGTCAACAACCCCAGTAGCACAGACAATAAGAACAACAATGAATAAATGGGGCCTCCTGAAACTGAGAAGCTTATGTAAAGCAAAGGACACTGTCATTAAGACAAAATGCAACCTACTGACTGGGAGATGATCTTCACCAACCCCACATCAGACAAAGGTCTGATCTCCAAAATATATAAAGAACTCAAGATACTAGATTTTACAATGCTAATTAACCCAATTAAAAAATGGGGCACTGAACTGAACAGAGAATTCTCAACAGAAGAAGTTAGAATGGCCAAAAGACACTTAAGGTCATGCTCAACCTCCTTAGCGATCAGGGAAATGAAAATCAAAACAACTCTGAGATACCATCTTACACCAGTCAGAATGGCTAAAATCAAAAACAACAATGATAGCCTATGCTGGAAAGGATGTGGAGTAAGGGGAACACTCATCCATTGTTGGTGCGAACTTGTGCAACCACTTTGGAAATCAGTGTGATGGTTTCTCAGGAAACTGGGAATCAACCTACCTCAGGACCCAGAAATTCCACTCTTGGGAATATACCAAAGAGATGCCCAATCATGCTACAAAAGCATTTGTTCAACTATGTTCATAGCAGCACTATTTGTAATAGCCAGAACCTAGAAACAACCTAGGTGCCCCTCAACAGAAGAATGGTTTAAAAAGGTGTGGCACATATACACTTTAGAGTTCTACTCAACAGTAAAACAACAATGACATCTTGAATTTGCATGCAAATGGACGAAAATAGAAAACGCTTTACTCAGTGAGGTAACCCAGACATAAAAAGAGGAATATGGTATGTACTCACTCATTAGTGGATTCTAGCCATAAATAAAGGACACTGAGCCTATAATTAGTGATCCTAGAGAAGCTAAATAAGAAGGTGAACCCAAAGAAAAACATATAGTTATCCTCCTGGATATTGGAAGTTGACAAAATTGCCGGGCAGGGGTTGGGAGCATGGGGGTGGGGTTGAGGTGGGGATTAGGGGAGATGGGGGAAGAGAATGGAGAAGGAGAGAATGGGGAGAGCTTGAGGGAATGGGATGGTTGGGATGGAGGAGGGGTGGATGTGGGAGCAGGGAAGTATATATCTTCATTAAGGGAGCCATTTTAGGGTTGGCAAGAGACTTGACTCTATAAGTGTTCCCATGTGTCCAAGGAGATGTCCCCAGCTTGTTCCTTGGGCAGCAGAAGAAAGGGTGCCTGAACTGCCCTTGTCCTATAGCCATTCTGATGATTATCTTGCTTACTACCATAGAACCTTCATCTGGTGCTAGATGGAGATAGAGACAGAGACCCACATTGGAACATTGGACTGAGCTCCAAAGGTCCTAATGAGGAGCAGAAGGAGGGGGAACATGACCAATAAAGACAGGACCGCGAGGGGTGTGTTCACCCACTGAGACGGTGGGACAGATCTAATGGGAGATCACCAAGGCCAGTTGGAAAGGCACTGATAGAGCATGTGATCAAACCAGACTCTCTGAATGTGGCTGATGGTGGAGGCTGACTGAGAAGCCAAGGACAATGGCGCTGGGCTTTGATTCTACTGCATGGACGGACTATGTGGAAGCCTTGTCTGTTTGGAAGCTCACCTTCCTGGATCTGGGGGAAGCGGGAAGGACCTTGGATTTCCCATAGGGTAGGGAACCCTGACTGCTCTTTGTCCTGGAGAGGGAGGGGGAGAGAGGTGGGGGGAGGGGAAGGAGAGAAAGTGGGAGGAGGGGAGGAGTTGAAATTTTTAATAAAAAAAAAAGTAAGACCTCATAGAACTCGAGTTTTAGTGGCTATGTATGGTTCTTTGCAATTATTTATTATTTGCAAAACATAATTCTTACAGGTCTTCCTAAGACAAAAATTCTCCTTCAGAGGAGAGGATATTCTGGTCTCTTCTTATTCTAGAAGTATGTTTGTTAACATTGAGGTAAAATTTGATGTTAATCTCATAGCACAATTGCAAGATTTTGGAGAATATAGAAAAGAGAATTTATGCTTTCAAGTAAAATTTTTTGTCTAGAGCACAGATATTATCATTACAGACCAAAAATTTATAGCAAGTTTTATAAACATTACTAAACACCTCCAGTCATTGCATAACAAAGAATTCATTTCTTTAATTTTTATAATTTTATAATTATATAATTTTATAATTATATAATTTTATAATTATATAATTTTATAATTTTTTATAATTTGCTGTGGTATGAATATAAAATGTCTCACAAAGGCTTTTGTTTCGAAAATTAGTCCCTGACTAGTGGTACTATTTTGGAATGTTGTGGAAAATTCTGTTCACTGGCTTAGTTGGCCTATTTGTGGCCATAGGACATTGGTTATCCATTATAGCCTGGTCCATATTCATACCTAAACACTCCGCGTTTCTACTTCATGATCATTTAAGATGTGATGAGGCAGTCATACTCTACCTGCTCAGTTACTTTAGCCAATTTGCCTTTCCTGCTAGACTGGCTGACAAATGTAGTGTACCAGCTGTGTGATTTGAAACATTCCCTCCAGGAGAGAGAAGAGATGACCACAAGATTCAGAAAATGAACAATATACAAGTTTCTGTAATTCCTTTTACTTAAGAACATTCATAAAATGCTCTCCAAAAAATTCTGTGAACAGTAAATGATTACTGAAGGAGGAAACATTTTGACAAGTCATGCTGCCTGTAAGAGACTACCCAAACATTGGGTTGCCTGAAAGTCTTTAAAAGAAGTCCAGACTTGCAGCTCTCCTAGATAAGCCCCCCGCCCAACAGGTGTGCTCTCTAGTGATAAAGATACACTTGAGTCACCTGTGAATAACCCCTTACCCATGCTGTTGTATGTTATCTCAGTAACCCAATGGACGTAATTGAAATAATTACGATGTTCTGTTGCTGCTTACTCCCTACTTGGGACATATAGGTATGTGATCATATCTCCCCCAGAAAACTTTCAAAGTCTTACATTGTACCCATAGTGTCAGGGATTCTGCTATCTCCATTTATGTAGCTCTTGTATTAAAGATATGGGCCACTGTGTCTACCTTTTTAAAAGCATGCTTTTGAGAGTTTGAATTCAGGTTTTCATAGTTTCATGTGACAAGCACTTTCCTGAGTCTTCTTACTAGTTTGAAGGAATACATTTTAATGAAATAATTTTATTTCACGAAAAATGTATTTTTATACTATATATAATAGCATATTGTAAGTACATAACATATATATCCACTCACATATGTATATATACCACATATATGTATATACACACACATATATATATACATATGTGTGTGTGTGTTACAAGTATGAACTCATAGAGACTGACAGCAAGCAGAAGGTCTGCAACAATTTCAAGCCTGATTGGTATAAGTGCTAAGAAAGGAAAATAGACATAGGCTCTCACACCAAATAAAAAGCTATCTACAACTATATCTGCTTGAAAAATAAATTTTAGCTTTCTTCAATGGGGAGTTATTAGGTATACAAGTCACACTTCAGAGTATGTACCCTGTCAAAAACTAATTGGCCAATATAAAATATACTCAATGCTATTTTTGTAGACCTTTTGTCTTATATTGCTTTGCTTTGGCAAGTTTTGTTTTATTGTACTTTTATTTATATAATTTGTTTTAGATTTTGTTTTTGTGGAGTGCATTGTGGTTTTTATTTCTTCTGTTGTTTGTTTTTCAATGAGAACTGGAAGGAAAAAGTGGAGTTAGTGTATGGGACAGTGGGGAGAGGCTGGAAGAAATTGGGGAATGAGAAATCTGTGATCAGAATGCATTATAGAAATTTTTCAGGAAAACATATTAGTATGTTTCTGTTTCTGACACATAAACATAAGGTTTCTCAATAACTCATTTAATTATCCTCTAAATGTTGTATTAATAATGCTGTTTCACATGAGAGAAAACTGACTCACACAATTTTGTTGTGAGATATTTGATTGCAATGTGAAATCTGAGACTGTGCTAAGAAAATTAACCTTGACGGTGCCAGCAGCTAATTGACAGGAATTAGTATTAGAGAGAATGGAAGAGACAGGAATGCAGACAGCGATGCATAGGAAGGAATAGGGAGGGACATAGAGATTCAATTTTTTTGGTTTCAAACCAGTGGAGAGACTCTTCTCTTGCTCGGTATTCTGTCTTAAATAAAGGTCAACTGGTTGCTTCTTGGATTCTCTGATCTAACATTTTTTTTCACTGCAACACATTATTCCCTAGTGTTCATTGGTAAACAGAACCATAAAGACTTAGTTAAAGCCTACATTTGGTGGTCTGGTTGAATTCAGGGGGACTAGAAATCCTGCCATGCTACAATCTTAGTGGTGGATTGTTGACTGTGGGGCCAAACAGTGCAGACCATAGTTAAAACATATGTAGATTCAGGTTCAAACACTAAGCCAACAGAAAAACTATATTTGTCATTCCAAAATGAACAGGACCACACAAACAGAGAAGCCACACGAACAGTGTGCTACTTTTCTTACAAGGATCTCTCCAAGCCACAGCCATCGCTTATGGGGAACTCCACATAAGGACTCAGGAATTATGGAAGGGACCCTCACCTTGATGTTGATGTCACTGCTGCAGACAAATTGAAAAATCAATGATTTGATGAAAAACCAGGGAAATTCTTAAAGAAAGAGTTAAGAAATTTTCGAAAGAAAATTTCCCATGTTCAGAATGAGAAACATCAAAATTCAGGGAGTTGGAACTCTGTAGTGCTAGAATGTATAGCATGAAAATGGAAAAAAAATAAATGAAGGAATAATTAACTTAGCTTTAATTGACATAATACTAATTACAATTACTATCATTTTAGTAATACATATTTTACCCTTAAAATTCTTCAGTAAACATGCTAAATATTAAAAGTTAATAAGATGCAAGCTTTAGAAAGATGTACTATGGTTTAGATATAAGCTTCAGAGAGACCTACTAATAAAAATAACTCAGACACAGACAGAGGAACTTAGACAAGTACCTGCCATAGCTATACATTTTGAAACTTAAGAGGGATGGCAAAAGTTTATTAGAAACCAACTTTAGATTCTCTAGCTACTATACAAGAGTGACCAGCAGATGGTAGGCACCGAGAGGTGATGTAGAAGTTAAATGGAATCCTAAAAAAATATTCAATTTGAGGAGAATTAAGGAAGTAGTCATTTCATATGGTATCTTTTCTGCCTATGTGAAGCAATTTTAAATTCATTGGCAACTCAGAACTCAATTATCTCCCAAAACTCGAAAGATTTAGCTACAGCAATATTAGAAGCTGGTCCTCAATTACAATTGATAACATGGTGGAAGCAGGAAACAAGGGCCATAGAACAATGAAACAAAGCTAGAAATATTGATATTTCTCAAGATCAGTTATTCAGTGAAGGCCAAATGCTGAATTTCAAAGACAGTTTGAATTTGATGAACTCACCTTTGTCCTATGCTGTTAGCATCTTTGACTACTCAGGACAAGATCAAAGAATCAGAAAGGAGGTGTGAGCCATTTACTAAAACTATATATGGCACATATAAGCCTTCACTAATTGATTGATTGTTTTCAGCTGTAAATAGAATAGCATCAGACCCAGAAGTCAGAAAACTATTAATAGAATCATTGGTTTTAGAAAATGCTAATTCATAATGCAATGAGGTGGTAGGGCAATTAAAGGCCAGATCAACAGCAATAGATGATTGGATTAGAAATACTGTTGACCTTCTCTCCTTTGTTACAACACAAAAATATACAAGATTCCCTGAGAAAATTAGGAGTTTGAGGGTGGTGGGAGAAGGAACAGAGGAAGGAGAGGAAGAGGGGAACAGGGAAAGGGCGAGGAGAACTTGAGTGAACTATATTATTCAGATGTGGGGAGAGCAGAAAAGAAGAGCAAGGAAAGAGATATCTTTATTGAGGGAGCAATTATGGGGCTAGCGAAAAATCTGGTGCTATAGAAATTTCAAGAAATCCACAAGGATGACCCATTTATGACAGACACATCACCTTTTAGAAAACAATCCAAACATTGAACTTTTAATATTTCAGGAAGTGAAAAGAAATGAATGTATGAATACTACATCATATTTTATAGGAGACCTGGTTGGAATTAGTAACACTTTCTATTGGCTAATGAGTAACAAGTTTCAGAGAAAATGATGTCTGCTACTAATTAAATTGGCATGCAATGTAATGTAACAAAATAAGCAAAGTAAGCTTTCATATTATAATTCAGTGCTAGCCTGATGGTGTGCACAACTTATTTTTTCTGCAAGTTTTGGGTATGGAGATTTTATTAGCAATTCTGACCAGTGAATCTACCCATATTCCATATTGAATCAAAGGAAATAGGAAGCATGACTGACTGTAGGAACTGTGAGTTCTCTTCAATTTGCTATTGAGAAAATAATGGTATTTTATGAATACCTGCAGTAATTACAATTACTTTCAGCAGACTTAGAATATAAGTAAAAATGAAAAGAATAGCATGTTGTTTGAAGGAACTCTTCAAACAGAAACTAGAGAAACAATGGGTAGTGCTGGCTTGATACACTGACTCAGTCACTATGCCTGGTAAATGAGGAGACAGGTGACTACTTCACTAGAAATAAACATTAAAAGATGAAAAACTGGAAAACTGTTTTACAGGAGTTTTAGCAGTTGTGAGAAATATCTTTCTTCTTATTGAACATGCATGTTAGCATATGGCTGTTGCATAATTTATAGAATTATAAATTTAAATTGCAAAATTTAAACATTCAGAAAAAAGAAGACCCAGACATAAGATTTGAGAAAAGCTGTCAGGATATTACCAGAAAACAAACAAAACAGACAAACAAACAAAGGGAGCAGAGAGGAAATCTAATATACTAGATTTTGTGCAAAGCCTGGACACTTTTAAAAATTGGGGACTGCCTGCTTAGATGAAACAATAAAGTAGGAAGACTAAAGATACACAAGTTTTATGAGATAACCTACACTCTGTCTAGTAATGGTACAAAATAACCTAGGAATTTATTATAACCATCAGTTAGGAACATTATTTTAGAATATGTAATTTTTAAATATAAATTTTATTGAATATATACCTAAATAGTATTTTTCTGTTCTGTGTAGTTACATAAAACATGGATGGAAATGACAATTTGAATTTGAATACTCTTTCTATGTTCCTGGTAATTGATGATTAATGCCACCAAATTTTTGGTTTTGTTTTGTATTTTCCATATACCATGAACTAATCTTTTCAAATTGTCCCTTTCCTGGCTAATAGAAGTAGTGGAATAACTGTCTGGTTGCATTTAGTTAATTTAAAATTATTTGTTCATTCTCTGACTATTAATTGCCATCCTCATTTTTTAGTTTTTATTTAGAACATGAGAGAATAGTATATTTGTTCTGAACTTTTTTCCTTTATTTATTAAGGAGTAGTAAGAACACAGAAAGTGATATGCTGTAACATGTAGCTACAATATTCAGAAATGGTAATATTTGATATCTGGATTCATTCACTCATAATTTTAACATGCCATAACTTTTTCATGGCATTTTTTACTTCTGCATTCCTTAGCGTATAGATGAGTGGGTTGAGAAAGGGGGTTCCAATTGTATAAAATACTGCTACCATCTTGTCCATAGGAAATGTGGTTGGTGGCCGTGCATATATGAATATGCAGGGACCAAAGAATAGGATAACTACTATGATATGAGAAGTGCAAGTAGAAAGAGCCTTTTTCCTCCCTTCTGCACTATGGTTTCGCAGAGAGTGTAAGATGACAAAATATGAGATCATCAAAAGAACAAAACTGCTTGAGCAGATTGCACCACTGTTTGACACTAAGAGCAGGTTTATCTTATAGGTGTCCGTGCAGGCAAGTTTTAACAAGGGCTGCAAGTCACAGCAGTAATGGTCAATCAAATTGGGCCCACAGAAGGGCAGTCTCAAGGCCAGAACAATTTGAGCAGTGGAGTGTATAAAAGACCCTATCCAGGCAAGAACAATCAGGATGACACAGACCTGACGGCTCATGATGACTGGGTAACGCAAGGGTTTGCAGATGGCCACATAACGGTCAACAGCCATGAGAATAAGAACAAAGATCTCCATGCAGCCAAATAGATGGAGAGCAAAGACTTGTGTGATACATTCATTGTAGGAAATGATGCTCTTTTTAGAGATGGCATCCACAATGAGTCTTGGGGCTGTGGATGTTGAAAAGCATGAGTCAGCGAAGGACAAATAAAACAGGAAGAAGTACATGGGACTCCCAAGAGTCCGGCTGAACTTGATTGTTACAATAATGAGTGTATTCCCCACCACAGTACCCATGTAGAAAATTAAGAAGATTACAAACACCATTTTCTGCTTCAGGGGATCCTGTGTCAAGCCTAACAGTATAAACTCAGTTACACTGCTGTTCTGTTGCATTGTGTCAGTCCATGAGAGGAAATCACAGGTCAGAAATAATCTGAAAAAGAGAAATGAAAAGTATAAAATGCGTGTTAAATTTGGAAGTTAAATAGGGTCCGTCCAATGACTTATTAATTGTTATTCTTTTTTTTATCTGAAAATATCAGTTCAATCATTATTAAATAAACTGCACATTCAAATAATGAAGGAGCCATAGATTTTTGGATAGAAGCGTTAATTTTGGAGGTATAATTTGAGCAGTTAACATTCAGAATCAAATGGCCCTTATTAGTTTATATGAGATCTATTTATAATAAATATGTTGAAAACATTCAAAATATTTTGTATGTTCAATTTAACCCATAGTTGTATGTTATTTGAACCCCATAGTTTCATAAAAAAGAAACTTATATGCTATATATTTTGAACATTCAGGTAATGATCATTTAAATATGTGAGCCTAACAAATAAGAAACAATGATAATAAAGCTTAATATTTGAAGAACAACCTGTTTGTTTATCCCACAGTAAGAATGACTTAATTACCTTCTCCAATTCAATATATTCCATTTTAATAGGTCTCAAAATCTTGAAGCTGTTAGGATTACAAGGAATTTTTATCAGAAACACTAATGTGAACATGCAGGAAAGAAGAAAAAATATCTGAAATAAATTAGAACTTTTCTTAATTTTCAGGTTTAAAGAGATATTGGTATTCCAGTTAATTACTGAAACTTTGATGGAATTCATACTATGTTTATTATGGAGTATTTCATACACTGATACATGCACACATATATGAATGTATATGTGTGCTTAAATATACATATATGTTCATTTACTTTCTAATTGCTTTAATTATATATATAAACTCAAAATCAAAAATTTACCAAAGTTGTATTTAATAGATACACACATATAAACTGATATTAAAAGAGATACCTTTCCCTGTTGAAATTTAATATATGAAATGTGCAGTTCGATTCATTGAGTTATATGCTCAGATTTCAGCTGGGGAGCTTCATATAACAATGCTTTTAATAACTATTTTTTAAGCAATGTTTCTTACAACTATGTATGAAAGTCAGTTACATTTGTTAGTTACACAGAAAAGGTGTTTACCCTAGGCATAAGCACTCACTGGAAATGACAATCTGTTCAGCATTTTTATGGCTGCAAGTGTCAAAAAGGACTTTATTGTCATGAAGTTATCACTGAATTAAAATAAATCTATGAAGACTTACATTAGGATATTTTTGGTCACATCAGTATGTCACTGGTCCATCACAGAAATTCAGTTGCAAATATGAAGCATTTAGGCATTTTGAAGATGAAATAAATATCTGGAAATATCATTACATGAGTGAGCTGTAAAGATAGTTCTGAAATTGAGTGTCCTTTAAATACTTCATACACAATTACCACGTGGACATTAACTGAAGGCTCAATTTGTTGGATGTATTCCAGCATCACTCTTTGTGAATTGTCTTAGCCAATGAAAACATTTTGGGGTTGAATTAAGTAAGATACATATTATAGACATATCTGTATATTTGCAAAATATACATAATTATTAAAATATTTATTCATGTGGAGTACAGGCATATGGATTCTCTATAAGCTGAATAAAGTGATACCTACTTGTAATGCTAACACTTATAATACCTTGAAAAATGAATGCAAGTTTAAAGTCAATCTTTGCTGAACGTTATACTTTTGAAAAGAATAACAAGTACAAAGAGTTGCTATACATGCTGACATGAAGAAATTTCATATGATTGACCAATGCCCTATAAACATAAATTAATCATGTTCTACAGTATCTTATATTTAGCTACCATTGAGAAAATATTTATTTCTATCTTACTGTATTCATGGAAAAATCATCACCTATCATAAAGAATTTTCAGTAATATATAAAATGGTTATTACTTTAATATATTTAATATTCTAATATTATTAGTCTAAACTTACTTAGTGTCCCATCCCAATGGGAGATATCATATATTTTTAAATTTTAGTTTATCAATTTAGATTGCAAAGTACTCCTTCAATAAAGCTTCTAAATGTCTATTCTTCAAAAGATCCTAGTATATGTCAGACACTGGTCATGACATTAGTATAACTAATATGCTGCAGGCATGAAACATGATTAATTTAATACATATATTACCTGTTTGGTAAAATATTATCTGAGATTAAAGATTGTGAAGAACAAAATACTACAACATTGAAATGCATCTAATTTTATCATATACATATCAGATTTCTCATAGACACAGATAATCAAATAAATAACTGAATAAATTGGGCATAATGTAGAAAGTTCCACTGAACACAATTTTTGAATAATTTATGCATTGTTCCCTCCAATAATTTGAGCATAATTATCTACCTTAGTCAAGTAAGCTGATCAAAGAGTCTTACCTCTAGAGATACAGTGGGGGAAGGACAGATAGAGTTCTTTGGGAGGATGAACAGCATAAATACTTAATTTGTCAAGTGAAAAACATTAACAAGAGCAATGTCAATGTATATTGTAACATGCATATACATCAGACATGATTAAAATTGCACTTGGATAATTTCGTATTTCATACCAAATCCACGAAGGCTTTTATCAATAATGCCAGATATAACCAAATCTTGTTTAGAATTTAAAGACATGTCAATGCTTGTAACACATTTTGTAACACAAATAAACTTAGCCATTACAGAGAAAATTTTGGAATTTTCTAAAAAATAAAACACAGAAATGCCTATGATTTAGTAATTATCCTCTTGGCATCACATGCATAGGAAAAAATCAGTATTTCTTAATTCATAACATTACTATGATTATTGTATCCTTATTAAAAACACCCAAGATAAGGAACTAACCATAAGTTCCATCAACAGTGTTGTAGTTTGTCCAGTAAAAAAACAGCATAACTAAAAGAGATCTTGGAGAAAAGGGTTTGTTTGACTTATATATTATAGTTCATCACGGAGAGAAGCCAAGACAGCGACTGGAGACAGGAAATGAGGAAAAGAAAAGCTGAGGAGGAATACAGATTCCTAGCTTGAATTTTAACTGACTCTGGATCCACTAAAATTGACATCCAAGATTTGTATCACCAATAGATGATTGTATAAAGAAAGTATGACATAAATAGGCAAGGAAATGATATTCAGCCATAAAATAGAAGGAATTTCTGGCATGTACAGCAGCATGGACAAAGCTGAGAGACAATACCGTAGGTTAAATGAACTGGACACAAAACATAATAAGCAAAATCTCATTTATACTAAAATCTAAGACAGATTCACAGCAGAATGGTGGTTTCTAAAACAGTGTGTTGTAGCAGACAGCTATTGGTCAGGGAACAAACATAGATCTAACTTGAGATTTATCATACAAATGTTACCTATAGATAATAATAGTAACATACTGCATTTCAAAATTGTTAAAGCACATTTTAAATATAGGTAACACAAAATACGTGAAGTGATGAATCAATCATTTTAGTTTAGTCATATTTGTCTGTCGTCTTGCTTTTTATGTATCTATATATCTATATGAACATTTATCCTCCTTTTCTTCCATCCATCATAGCATCATCTAACTCAAAACTATATGTAATTTTAATTCATTATAAATGAAAGACCTTCATTAGAATATTACAAACTGAGAAGGAAACTTTCATACACATTTTACTCTATTTCACATGTTGATAAAGGTAGGAGCTTAACTCACCTAGCTGTAAATTGAAAAAAGAATTCAGAGAATTTATAGCAGATATGCATTTCAGGGACTTCCAGTAGATTCTCACTAGAATATTGGAAAGTCACCTACCTTGGTTCAGATTCATTATGTGTATTACAAAATCCATTTTCACACAGGATTTTGAGAGTGTGACTTTTATTTGCACTCCCAGGAGTATTTAACACTAATGATGCTATATGCAGGAGTCTAGGGAAAGTAATTTTGTAATGTGTCCTCTTCCTCTCAATTAAGAAATATGAGACAGATACATTGATTTTTTTTCTATTAATCTTCTCATACTATGGAAAAGCTGATGGTATATGCTTATAATTAGAGGTATTAATGGAAGAAACTAAAAATTAAACCTGAAAGTCATATACAATCCATATTTGTTATTTTATTGTTACTCACAAGAATAACCCTACAACAACCGAGAAAGTGCCCAAATTTCTTCTACATACTGATTTTTATCCCCTTGAATAAATGAATGATTTCCATATGCGTGAGTGGTGTTGCTAGATGAGATGGCATGCAATTATATTTAGAGTTATTAAATTGGGATGTAAATTTTAAACTTTAAAAATTGAGAAAAATAATATTTCATTTGTTTTTATTTTTAGCATATGATTTTTTTTTTATTCCTTGGGGAAGAAAAAGAAAAGGAGGGAAAAGGAGGGTTGTTCTCCTTAAAACTTTTATTTTGTATAGGGGTACAGACAAGTTAGCAATTCCATAGACAATAAAAATAGTATCAAACATTCATTTCACAGAATCACAAAAAAAAAAAACCAAATAAACAAAAGCAGTGGATCTGATTAGGAGGTGCCTTAAAACTCAGAGGAAGCTTGACTGTGAAGTTCCCTAGTGCTGGGAACACAGCCTTGGTAGTTATAGCAAGGGCTGAGGAATGAGGCAAGGTGCTTAATTTGCATTAGCATCATGTTGGTTGAGGCTTTGTTTTGGATTCCAGCAGGGTGCCAAAGTGAAAAATTTTCTCTCTAAAGCTAGTTTCACTGATTCAGGCCTTTTCTGTACAAAAAACAGTTAATTTCCTGGACTATGATCTTTTGTTAACTGAAACTAAGGTGAAGGAAAATACAGAATATTAGTAGTTAATTTAGAGCAGAAGAACAGTAGATTATACCTTTCTGAGTCTGCTATTTCAGTTCTGTAAATAAAGTTGTGTTTTATGTAAAGATGAGTTTTATGTAGATTTGGGCTAGAAGAACAACACCATGGTTTCATGGTGTGGGTGGAAGTATCTTGATTGCCCTACAGGTTTATACATTGTTGGGATATTATAAAAGGGAGAGTTATCATGATTTCACAAGGTTTCTACAGAATTCACAATAACTTATCTAAAAGACAGGTGTTCCCGCAGCTATGCAAAATGCGTTCTTCACAATATTATATTTTTCGTGAAATTGTCTAGTTGTCTGTCAACTGTACATTTACTATATAATATATGTGGACTCACCACACTTTGCCATCAGGGAAATGCAAATCAAAATGACTCTGAGATATCATCCTATATTTGTCAGAAAGACTAAGATGGAAAACACTGATGACAGCTTATGTTGGAGAGGGTATGGTGTAACAGGAACACTCCCCCACTGCTGGTGGGAAAGCAAACTGGTATAGCCATTTGAAAATCAATATGGTGGTTTCTGAGAAAAATGGGAATCAATCTACGTCAAGACACAGAAATACCACTACTGGACATATGCCCAAAGGATGCTCAGTCATACCACGAGAACGCTTGCTCGACTATGTTCGTAGCAGCATTATTCATAATAACTAGAACCTAGAAACAATCTAGATGCCCCTCAAATAAAGAATGCATTAGGAAAATGTGGTACAATTACACAATGGAGTGTTACTCAGCTGTAAAAAAACGACCACAAAATTTGCAGGCAAATGGATGGAACTAGAACTGAGTGAGGTAACATAATTAACAGATTTTATGCCATGAATGTCCCTGCCTTGCCTTGCTTAGTTACTAATACTTACGATAAACAAACTAAAAGAAAGTTGGGAATATTCTGTTACTCTAGGTTCTTTGTCGTAGTTTTGAGGTGCTCAGAAAAGACAGACTTACAGCACTGCTTGTAGTCATACTGATTTACCATCTTTCTTTCTTTTTTTCTTTTCTTTTCTTTTTTTTTTCTTTTTTTGGTTTTACAAGACAGGGTTACTCTTTAGCTTGGGAGCCTGTCCTAGAACAAGCTATTGTAGCCCCGGCTGGCCTCATTCTCACAGAGATCTGCCTGCCTCTGACTCCTGAAGTGCTGGAATTAAAAGCGTGCCTGGCTCTTTACCATCTTTCTTAAGGAATCATTAGAAGAAGAATATTGTATACATATGGGCAAAGTTCACCCTGAATCCTAACAGTAGTGTCACAATCTTCAGATTTTAGATGTAAGTCACTTCAAAAAGACACCGAGGTGGAAAACTCCTTTGCTTCTCATGTTCCCTTAATATTCTCTGTCTCTCTATTTTCTCTCAGAAATTATGAATTAATCACTGTCATTCACCTCTTTTGTGACCTTTTTTTTTAACAACTCCATCACTGACAGTGACACCAACAAGGACTGCTAAAGTTATCTTTGAGTGACCCAGAAAAAAGCTATGTTATGCTTTTCCCCTGTACTCTATTGTCTTTGAATGTTTTAGCACTTTGAAAACCTAAATCACATGCCCTTCTAAATTCCTCAGATCTATCACCCACTTTATTTGTGAGGATAATACTTTATGGGTATCAGCATAACTGATAATGAGGCCCTTCTGACCTACCCCCATATGCCAAACAATGCTTATTCTAAGAATAGGAAGTAAGTGTTTTATCAGGAGAGCTTCACATATAGTTCAGTTCATATATATATATATATATATATATATATATATATATATATATATATGAGCCCATCATTTTGATAAGCATAGTCTGATACACCAGCCTGCCTCCATTTTTGGATTAAAAGTCATCTTATAGTAAAGAAAAATTAGATTTATTCCTGTTATGATTAAATCAGTTTTTCAAATATTGTCCTATGCCCCAGCTATAACCTGAAGTACAAATCATTCTATCCTGTCTGCTTCAAGAAATGGCAACCATACTTTTATTTCAAAAGGTTATTATGACCAACTTTTGTATTACCATCTATTTCTATGACCATCTGTTTTTATGACTACCTTGTTTTGAACACCTTTCAAACACATATCTGTTTCACAGAAGTTGTTATGAGCAACTTGTTACGTTTTGTAACCCCACCTATTTGTCTGCCAAGTTGCCCATTTGGAAAACTACTACCCCTGAGTTACAAAATTCTCATTTTCACTACATGCAGTTCTGAATTCTTGAATCTTGCCTATGTGAGAAATCAACCTATGTGTAGGATTAAAAAAAAACCTGACTTTAATTAATTGCTTGTTTTAATTAATAAAGCTATGACAATTTGGGTTAATGTTCTTTCTTCTTTCATCTTTGGGATTAAGTTCTTTACTCTCTAGTAATCAGAGTGAGCTACAGGCAAAAATCCCCATCTCTTCACTGTCAGTTTGTCTAATTACAATTTCTACCTAGTTCTTTTCAGAAATTAGTCTACCAGGTTGCAGAATTACAGCTAGTTTCCATCTCCAATCAACTAGAGAATGTTAAATAATCCTTTATGAACTGGATATCACTTTGTTATTATGCTTAATTCTTCATCATGGTTACAGGCTATCCATACTGTAGGAGTTTACACCAACTTTTGTCTTAATGACCTGTCATATGGTGGTCATCTGATGCATGGCAATAGAGTAGTTATGCCTCAATAGAAAGTGCAGAGATTTCACAGTTATAGTATTCTTTGCACATAATGTTATTCATGCATATCCAATATGTATTAAATGATAAATGTGATCAATGGGAAATTATTACATGAAGCTTTTTTAAAAATGGATATTCTGCATTGCTGGTAGGAATGCCAGCTTGTACAGCCCCTTTGGATGTCAGTATGGCAATTTCTCAGAAAATTAAGAAACAACCTTCCTCAAGACCCAGTAATACCACTTTTGGGTATATATCCAAAGGATGCTCAATCGTGCACAAAGACATGTGCTTAACTATGTTCACAGCAACATTGTTTGTTATAGCCAGAACCTGGAAACAACCTAAATGTCTCTTGACTGAAGAATGGATAAGGAAAATATAGTATATTTACACAATAGATTACTACACAGCAGAAAAAAATGACATCTTGAATTTTGCAGGAAAATGGATAGAGCTAGAAAATATCATTTTGAGTGAGTTAACCCAGACACAGAAAGACAAGTATCACATGTACTCACTCATAAGTGGTTTTAAAACATAAAGCAAAGAAAACTAGCTTACAAACCGCACCCATCATCCACTCCTAAGAGCAGGCAAGGCACACTGCTTTGGGGACAGTCCAAGTCCCTCTCTACTATATCTAGGCTAGCAAGGTATCCATCCAAAGATAATAGGTTCTAAAAAAGTCAGTACAAGCAGTAGGGATAAATCCTAGTGCCACTGCCAGTGGACCCTCAGCATTCCCCAGCCATGCAACATGTGCATCTGTGAACCACATTCAGAGGGGCTAGTTTGGTCCTATGCTTGGTCCTTCCCAGTCCAGCTGGTGTTGGTGAGCTCCCATTAGCTTAGGTAGACCTTTTCACTGGGTGTACCCATCATGGTTCTGACCTTCTTGCTCATATTCTCATTCCTTTCAATGTTCAACTGGTCTTTGGGAGATCAGTCCAGTGCTCCAAAGCAGGTCTCTGCCTCTGCTTCCATTAGTATCTGGAAGAAGGTTCTATGGTGATATCTGAGATATTCATCAGTCTGACTACAGGGCAAGGCCCACTTGGGCACCCTCTCCTTCACTGTCTAGGGTCTTAGCTGGGCTCATCCTTGAGAACTACTGGTAATTTCTATAGAACCAGGTTTCCCCCTAATCCCATAATGGTTCCCTCAATCAAGATATCTCTTTCCTTGCTCTCCTCTCTGTCCTACCTCCATCCTGACCATCTTGCTGCCTCAATTTTTCCTCTCTCCTCCCCCTTCCCTCCTCTTCTCCCTCCACTCTTCCCTCTCCCTTCATCTCTATGTTCCCAATTTTGTCAGGTGATCTTTTCTATTTCGACTTTCCGGGTGGGTCTATATATGCTTTTTTTAGGGTTCACCTTGTTACTTAGCTTGTCTAGGATCATGAACGACAGGCTCAATATCCACTTACTAGTGAGTACTTACCATATTAATTTTTGGGGGTGTAGGTTACTTCACTCAGGATGGTATATTTTTATTTCCATTCATTTACAAGCAAAATTCAAGATGCCGTTGTTTTGGTTTATTTTTTCTCTACTGAGTAGTACTCTAATGTATAAATGTACCACATTTTCTTTATCCATTCTTCAACTGAATTGCATATAGGTTGTTTCCAGGTTCTGATTATTACAAATAACGGTTCTATAAACATAGTTGAATATATGTCTTTGTAGTGTGATTGAGCATCTTTTGGATATATGCCCAAGAGTTGTATTGCTGGATTCTATGGTGGTTTGATTCCCAATTATCTCAGAAACTGCCATATTGATTTCCAAAGTGGTTATACAATTTTCCATTTTCTCTCTTTCCTTTTAGTTATTCTGCACAATTGCCCAAACTCTAAGCTACATGCCTGAATACTCTACACATTGTCTCTTAATATGCCCCATTTCACATGAGACTGATTTTAAAATTCCTTTACTAAATTTGCTTGCTTTCTTAAGAACTCTCACTTACTCTACTTAATCCTTCTACAAGAAACTGTGGGCTATCTCTAGTTTGCCTACTCTATTATTTTTGCTTGTTCTGTTGTCTATTTTGTTCTTTCCTAAATTTTGATACAATTTTCACAAGTTTCTGAGTAATTTTTGAATTGTTTTATCTATGGCCTTGAAAATGGAATCATTTGTTTCTAGTGAAATGGGTTTTTAAAAGCAAATGGGAAGGCTTTTTTCTTAAGTGGAGATTCAGAGCTCTATTTTTTTACTAATCTTCAGAGAAATTGTTAACAATTTTAGGATCTTGAAAGTTATCTGCTGTAGGTCACAGAATAGACTGCAGGCTTGATCATTGAATACTTCCCTTCCTGACAATATTTTCAAATAACTTTCGAGTTCACTATGGGAATAAAATCTCTACCCCCCTGCACCTTAATGTCGCAAATCTAATTTAGGGCAGTACATGAAAACCTGGATTCATGATTGAAATTTTCTTGTACCCATAATATTCTCTTCTTTGGTTCCCGCCATTATCAACATCATTACTCATTCATACTTTTCCTTTTTTCTACTCTGGCAACTTTAATGTAAATGAAGCCACCTCTTTACACTAACTCTTTTCTTGTAAGTGAATTCAAGGATGACACTTTTCATATTGCTAAAGTCTACACAGACAGTACACATTAGATGCATTAGAAGCATAGTGAATGTTTATGGTTAGCTGGAGAAGAGACACTTCAGGTGATAATGCTACCAAAAGCGTCAATGTTCTATACAATTATTTGCTAATATATTCCCTCTGGAGGGCAAAAATAACATATTTTTCCTGCTTCCTGTGGGAGAGTTGTCATCAAAAGTGTTGGGTAGGTGAGACTCATGTATCGAGTTCTCTAACTGGTGACAGATATATTTCCACCATGTGAGTTCAGAGATATATTATTACTTATTTTGTAAATACGTGTATTTTTTTAACATACTGTGTGAATATATGATTAGAATATTCTACTATAATCTGGAAAACAAGCATTAAATTTAATAGCTCAGTATGCTTTTAAAGTGTTATTGATATAATAAATATGAAATCCAATCTTTGGAATAAAGGTATTCTCTAATGTCAATAACTTCCATATAATAATGAGGTATGTGAAAGTCTATCATTATTGTGTGCATCAAAGGATGCATTTGACATATTAAAGTTTAAGATTTTTTTCTTGAGATGCTAAAATATAGAAACATTCCCAAATGTTTTCATGTAAAGTGGTTGAATGAGATTAGACTAACCAAGAACTATCCATGTGCATCAAAAACCTAGAAGATATTATGTCTAAATACAATTTGGAGAATAGTTTAATATATAATAATGGCCCTGGATATACTTCTGTGAAAGAGCAGCTTTGTGATGAACAAGGCAATACTTGAGTATAATACTGCATATCATAGTATAGTCTGAATATTCCTTACATGATTCAAAGGTGTTATTACAAATTTCTACCTTATAATAAAGATACGCCTGAGATTTACTTTAAGAAGTTGACTAACTACTTCTCAGATAAACTTTAGACTAATCAGTGAGGACAGTTGATATATATGTGTGTGTGTAATAATAATAATAATAATAATAATAATAATAATAATAAATCCTGTGTATGGGGTTTCCTAAAATCTCACAAAGTAGCAGCATCTTCATAAATATCAGATATCAACTAATCAATTCTAATCCTTTCATAATGCACTTGCTATCCTTCTATTAAGACTCAGAAAGAATGATTACATAGTAATTCCCTCACATATAAGGAAACTATGCATACAGAATGTGTTCCTTTAATATGTTGTATTGTTTGAGTTTCGGTTTTTTTCTCTTTATTTATTTATTTATTTATTTATTTATTTTGCTCAGGCAATTTCCCAGTGCTCCTTTTGACGATATAGAAAGAATCATGGTATTAAGTTACATAGCTTGAAAAGCTTCTGTAGCATTTTTACATAAACATAACTCTTTAATATAAATTCTTAGAGGCTAAAGAAATTAGGACAGTCAGTATTCCCAGAATATGATAACCTATGCATAGAAATAAAGTTAAATGTGAAAGTCTCTGAAAGACACAAAGCCAATGTCACTAAATTCAGAACAGGAGATTCTTTAAGATATCATCCTGGAAAAGCCAATTCTTCTGAGTGCAGTTTCTTCAATGCAAAGTAGACCAATGAAACAAGCCACCTAACACTGATTTCTGCCATCCTGGATTCTCTGCTTTTCTGGTTTGCTATTATTTCAGATTGTATCTGTTGCCTCTAACACCAACATACTGTGGGTTTGCTAGTTTTTTTGCCACCATAGCCAAACTAAAGTTGTTTCATCTTGCATGAAAAGTTGAGGTAAGTACAGTTTTTTCTAAAAGGTATGCTGTATTCTAGTGCTCTTTGTCTTGAGAACATTGAGGCATATATTAAAGTCTGATGAGGACCTGAGTATTGAATTTATCATTACTTTTGAAGAAGTATTGGGATAGATATGGTTTACAGACAAAAAAAAAACAAAATATAAATTAAAAATAATAAATAAAAACTACTTAAATGGCAACAATGACAAATCCAAAACCAAAACAAATAAAAAAAACTCATAGAGCAATAAAAGTAGAAAATATATACTTTTTAAGATTCTCCTTACATGCATCAAAGATCAAGGATTGATGGCTCAATTTGTAATGAAAATATAAATACAGTATGGATATTTGAAATATTTTTGCTTAAAATACTTCCTTGCAAAACATAGAAAATTAATTTCTTTATTTACTAGAAATGAATCATGCAACATTTACCTTCTCATCTAAAAACTTATGGGATTCTTCTATATAGAGAGATGCAAGTCAATCTTTACTGATCAAAAGCAATCCTTCCTGTGTTTGTACAGGATTTTTTTTTTTGTGAAGCATTAAGAAAAATCTAACTTAGATGGAAACTGTTCAAGGAAGCATAGAACATTGATCAAATTAGTCAGTAAATATTTGATAAATACTTATAATTATTTGTATGTTGATGAAATATGAACTTTTAGTTTATTTTTAATATTTGCCTACATGCACAAAGAAAATAAGTTCATTGTAGAAATTGACAATATATAGATCGATGCAAAAGAAACCATATTCTACATAGTCAATGAAGTGGTAAAAATCATGTAGTATTGATGAGTAAAAGTTGTTCTCTGTTATTTCACTTTGAAAAACCACTGGCTCCTTAGATTAATTTTTATTTCGACATACAATTTTTAAATAAAGAAAGCATTTATCATAATTTTGAAACTCAGATATCAAAACTTGTTTCCCTGTGCTTTGAGTTCTTGCCAGATATCACACATAAATTTTGTTATGCTTATCACTGACACCCAATAGTGAGTATCTTGATCATTAATTTTCATTATTTTTAAGCAGTGGAAAAGAATCCTGGAGCGATAGCTTAACACTCAAAAGCACTTATTGCTCTTGCAGAGAACCTGTGTTTAATTCCTAGCATCTACATTATGGCAGACAACAATCTCTAACATAATTCAAGGGGAGCAAATATTCTTTTAAAACTCTCAGAAATCATGCACACACATACTGCAGATACACATATACAAGCAAAGCATTAAGGCTTTCAAGTGATCAGACAAACACATGGTGTACATGCACAGGCAAACATTAATGCTCTTCATAGAACAGGTACACATGTGGTGTTCATACACGTAAGCAGGCTAAATGCTCATACACATAAATCTAAACACATTTTAATTCATTTAAAATAGAGAAAGTTGTCTTTCAAATTTGATTAAGTGATTTAGTTTTCAAAGATGACCTGAAACATACATACAAAGGTTTGTATCTGTGTCAGTTATTAAATTCTGCATTAGAGCAGTTCACAGTTCTCATCACAATGAACGGCAGATGTTGCATGAATCAGAAAGAGCAGTGTGGACAAGTGAGGCTCCAGAACATATTAACTGTATTACATCTCAGTTTGCAAGAGAATGATGAAATTTTCATAAACAAAAGCTAGAAAAGTATTGACTTTGAAAGTCTGTTATAAAATTTCCCACACTATAAAAATAAACTATATTGGAAGAAGTAATATTTTATTCTTTGATATGATCATAGTTTCCAAATCTAAGAATAAGTTGAACAAAAATGTCAAATATAAATTACAATCCATCCCTTTCTCTAAAACCAAACTTACCTTCATCTTTTGAAACTTTCCTGCTCTCAGAGAATGTTGAAGTTTTTGATGCCTGAAAATTAAATTACTTTTCTAGAGATGACAAGTGTGATGAGATTCGACAACAAATTCTTGACAAACACCACTAAGTTATCCTATATATGAGGATACTTAGTTTGCAAACTTGTATGACTAGATAATATAAAATACCCCTTAATTCTACTGTATTCTCAAATAATATGAATAGTCTGAGGTATGCTTCTCAGAAGCAGAAGAAAAATAGAACTTATAATATTTAATAGTCTTTCAAGGAGTATTGATTTCTGTCTATACACACCATTTATAAAGAATCAAGAATATTTTAAGTTATTACCAGATTATTTGTAGAGTACTAGCTAGCATTTATTGTACTTTCAATAAATAGTACCTAGAAATATGTGTATCATTACCTATAAATGTAGATAATTGATGTATAATATAAGTGGAAAATAATATTTTTATAGCATGTGATGTATAGGCACCTTTATATGATCACTTCCAAGGATACTTGAAATTTTCTAAATAATAAAAAATAAATTATATAAGTGATGCCACTTCAGAATTTTTGCCCATGAAACATTGAGATAAGTAATAAAGAAAAGTGTACATTTCATTTTACATTACTTGAACAGCAAAGTTAATCAAAATCATGCAAAAGTCATAAAGTGTGTGTATTAAGTGTGCTACAATGTGTCATTTTCATTATATTTTGTGACAGTTATAAAGATTTTGACATTGAAAACAAAAAGGAGGAACAACAGTTTAATAATATAGATATAGAATATATATTTTTGAAATAAATATTTCTGTTTTAAATATTCTATCCCACCACTTATTAAAACTAGCTCCTTTATCTTTTGCAGATAGTACGACATTTTATATTCTTCCCCTCTCTTTCATGAACCATGCAGCTGAGTATTAATGTGATCAATTTCCTTCTCCTTGGCTTGACACAGGACCCCAGAAGGAAGAACATAGTGCTTGCCATTTTTATGTTCTTTTATATGGGGACATTAGTGGGTAACTTGCTGATCATTTCTACCATCAAGATAAGTCAGGCACTTGGGAGTCCCATGTACTACTTCCTGTTCTACTTATCCTTGTCTGACACCTGCTTCTCTACAACCATAGCTCCCAGGACAATTGTGGATTCCCTCATGGAGGAGGCTTCTATCTCTTTCAGTGAGTGCATAATCCAAGTCTCTGCATTACATTTATTTGGTGCCCAGGAGATCTTCATCCTCATCCTCATGGCTGTTGATCGCTATGTCGCCATCTGTAAGCCTCTTCACTACACTACCATCATGAGTCACCAGGTCTGTGGCATGCTGGTGGCCATAGCCTGGATGGGATCCAGTGTGCATGCTTTAGTTCAAACACTTCTGGCCTTGAGTTTACCCTTCTGTGGTCCCAATGAGATTGACCACTATTTCTGTGACTTGCAGCCACTGTTGAAACTTGCCTGTTCAGACAACTATATGATCAACCTTCTCTTTGTGGCTAACAGTGGGACCCTTTGCACAGTGAGTTTTCTAATGCTCATGGTCTCATATGTAATCATCCTTTATTCCTTGAGAAACCACAGTGCTGAAGGGAGGAAAAAAGCCCTGTTCACTTGTGTCTCCCACATCACTGTAGTCATCTTGTTTCTTGTGCCTGGCATATTTATATATACACGTCCTGCAACCACCTTCCCCATGGACAAGATGATATCAGTGTTTTATACAATTTGTACACCCTTTCTCAACCCTCTGATTTACACACTGAGGAATGCAGAGGTGAAAAATGCCATGAGGAAGCTCTGGAGCAAAAAATACCTCAGGTGACATATAAGGAATTAAAATTTGATTTTATTTTAATAATGAAAATCTTAGCTTTCAATTAAATGGTCAGAATAACACTGTCCTGAGAATGGTGATTTGGTTCCTTCTAAAGAATGAGAAAAAAGGATGCATCCTGAAGTAAATACAAAGTTATTGTGCTTTTTGAAAAGAAGACAGAGGAGAGAGAAGTGAATATTTAGCTGATTGACTTTGTTTTAAATGCTGATCCCTGTTAGTTCCATGTTTAGGGCAAACAAGTTATATTCAGAGCATGCAATGTTTATCCTATCTCAAATGATTTCCTTTATTATAGATTTTATCTTTCTTATTCTATTTCCTCATGACATTTCTGTCAATCAAAGGAAAGCACTGTAATCACAAATTTATGGAAGATTTCATTCAAGGTACAGTGTGCGTGTGTTATTTGTGAGAGATAGTGTATGTATGTGTGTTAGTGTGTATACATGTATGAGCATATTTAAATTTTTACTTATTTCTTATTCCTTTTTTTAAAAATATATTGATTTTTGTGGATTTTACATAATGAATCTCAGTACCTCTCATTTCCTCCCACTGCTTCTGCCCTATGCCTTTTCAACAGTGTCCCCAAAACAAAATTTTAAAGGTAAAAAAGTATTAACCCCTCCAAAAATATAAAAAAATAAAAGAAAATCTTGACATGGAAGCTGTAGTGGTTTCCAATAAGTCATCCAATATACTTTTTAGTTAATGCATATTTACTTGTATGTGTTCATTGTAAAATGTCATTGGTCTGTTTCAAAACCACCATCAGCAGCGTAGTACAAGCCAACTCTGTCTTCAGAGTTTAATTTATGTTTTTTAACTTTTTATTTATTAAATGACTTTCACAGCATGAATCATGATTCAATTCATTTCTATATCCTTTCACATCTGCCCTCTTTCCCTGTATTTTTCATCAATAAAAAAGTTTAAGAGAAAAAGGAAAAATTTAAAGATCTTGTCCTGGAAACTGCAATGAGACACAGTGAGTTACACAATAAAACCCTTTGTCCATATACATTTACTTGCCAGTGTTCATTGCAAAGAGTTACTTGTCTGGTTCAAGGCCTCTGGTTTCTACTACACTAATAATTCTGGGCCCTCAGTGAGACTCTTCTTGGATACTGCGTTTTTATCTTGTGTTGTGGAGATCATGCATCTTTGATCAGCAGGTCAGGTGCCTTAACACTCCAGCAGCTCATAGATGGGGTACATGTTTGGGAGGACCATGCTACAAACCTTGTTCTGGGTGTGGGTTGCAAAGTTTGCCAAGATGCCAGTTCTTTCCTGTTCTCGCCATCAGGATGAGATCTCCGGCATTGCCCTGGCTAATTTACCTTTGTAACAATAAGCTAGGGTTGGGGCTAGTTTCCTTTTCTCACACCTTCAGGACTGGTTCCCCTTCAACTACAACATAATGGCCATCTCTACTGTGTTGCCTAGACAAGGTAAAGGAACTTCTCTCTCCAGTCCGTTATCAGCAAAGTTTTAAAGGTTTAATATGGTATCATTTAGAATCACCAGAAGGTCTGAATTCTTAAAATGTACTTACATTGTTCTAACAAAGATTTGTAACCTCTGGCTAGCATTTTCCCTTATCATTTGTTTCAGTGCTACCACCATTGCTTCACTTTCGGACTACATCTTTTAGATACCAGGTGCTTAATCTCTGGTGTAGGAACTCATGAATTTTTAACTATTTGTAAACTTCTGAGGGAAATTTGCAACCATTTAAATATCTCTGAATATTAAACAATCAAAATTTGATTAAAAATTGTAAATGGTGAATTTGAAATGTTGCTGAAGTGCTTCTCCAAGTTTTACTTGACACTTTACTGCTGCCTTAGATAAAGCCAACAAACATTACCTGAAAATCCTTAGCTTTGTGTTAAGGTCATTGTGTGTGGTGATATCCTGTTTGTATAAATATAGCTTGCCTGAAGATCAGAGGGTAGAGCTAGCCACTAGTTAATAATAGATGTCTGAAGACAGTGATATGTCTGGGTGGATAGATGAAGTGATAAGATGGGAGAAAACGGGCTCAGTCTCTTTGCCTGGGAAGTTGAGTAGTAAGGTGACTGTGGCTTGCTTCTTCATCTCTCTCATCTCTCAACTTTTATTATTGACACCTGTTGGAACTGTCACCTAACATAAAGGCACGAATTTATGAAAAAGTCGCTGGCCTGTGTCTTTGCAGTAACCGGCATAGGCTGAAGCTGCATGCAGTTGCCACTGGAGTTGCACATGGTACTTCCACCAGAGTCACCATCCAGCTGTCAAGGTTGTTCTCTCTTTGTTGTAGGAGACTGGTGTCCCACCTGGTCCAATAATAAACACACAGAAACTGTATTCTTTGCAATACTGTTTGGCCAATAGCTTAAGTATACTTCTGACTAACTCATATATTTTAAATTAACCCATCTCCATTAATCTGTGTATCACCACAAAGCTGTGGCTTACTGAATAAAGTTCTGGCATCTATCTCTGTGGGACTACATGGTTTCTCAATGACTGCCTTCTTTCTCCCAGTATTCAGTTTAGTTTTACCCTTCTAGCACTGTTCCCTTTTAGCTCTACCATAGGTCCAAAGCAGTTTCTTTATTAATCAAATATAATCACAGCCTACAGAGGGGAATCCCACACCATCTGTTTCTCCCAAACCCTCCATGTGAGTTTGGTATTTTTTGTTGTTGTTGCAGCCTCTTTTCAATAAACTCCACAGGCCCAAATTCCACAGATATCTGGACTCCAACTTCCACAGAATTGACCTATCCTAGACCCACTGGCTCTGCCTTCAGGTAGCTCCCACCACACAGGCATTTTTTTGCATAATTCCTTGTATCACCCACTTCTTGGAGAGGGTGATTATGTTGATGCACAAAGGCAACCTCTATATAATGACTGTGTCCTGGATTTATGCCACACAGAAGCTTTAAATTCTTGGGACAAAATTGGAGGAGTCGGAAAAAAAATGACTTATTTACTACGGTTATACAGTGCCTAAAGAAAGCCATCACAGATTTCTTAAAAAGATTAACTTCAGCAATAAATAGAAAAATACAAGATTGAGAAAATGGACAAATAATAATTAAATCTCTGACCTTTTAAAATGTCAATGCAAAATCCAAAAAGATAATTAGTCCATTAAAGATAAGATCAGCACCCATGGAGGAATGTACCTACGATACAATCAATATTGAATCTCATGACCATGATGATTAATGGGTAAGAGAGGTGATTTCCAGGGGTTTGAATAAAAATCAAAATGCCAAGGGTTTCAACTGTAATAAACATGATCACATAAAAGGAAATTGTAAACAGGGTGTTCCTAAAAATAATATTGTTTCTAAGCATAATTCAAACAAAATGAATGTCCCCTCCAGATTATGCAGAAGGTATGGCAAAGTCATATATTAAACCAATGAATGTATGCCAACAAGGGTCAGTCAAGGTAATGCTTTCCCTTTGGGAAACTCCTTCAGGGGCCTCTTTCAGACCCCCAGTCCAAATTCAGTTCAGTCATTTCTTGTAAGCATGGAGGAATTCCTTCCCAGAGCAAGTAAAGAACCTAGTGCCTATAATAAGAGCCATACTGCTCTGGATGATAGAAAAAACTATGGAAGAGAGAATAAAAATTCAGGAAAAACCATAAAGCAAATATTTTGACTAATTTCTATAAATAAACAAAGATCAAAATTAAATTCTATGAATAAATGACATTGTCATTGAAGGTCTTGTAGTCACAGGTATAGATGGTGACATTAATTGCACCAGAATCATGGCATTCAAATTGGCCTCTTCAGGAGGTAAATGTTCAGCTTTTAAGAATTGGAACTTTACCTCAGGTAAAACAGAGCACAGAATGGATCAAATGTATAGGGACAGAGGACAGAGAGGAAAATTATAGCCACTTGTGGCTAACATAGAAATAAACTTATGGAAATGCTATTTGTTACAACAATGAAATACTCAGATTAACATTCTTCTAATCTCAGAAACAAACCATAAATTAATGTCTGTAATGGGAAAACTATTAGAAGGTATTATAAAGAACAGTCATGGACCATTCAAATTGTACAATAGCTGCTGATACATGAAAGGCACCTACAGCCCTGCCGTTAAAAAGGTTTATGGAAAAACCTGTATGGGTTAATCAATGGCCTTTAACAACAAATAAACAGCAAGACTTAAAATAACAGCACAGAAGCAGGTCAATGATCAGCATATTGAAGAATCAACCAGTCCTTGAAATTTTCCTGTATTTGCTGTTAAAAAAAACAACAAAACATTGAAAATGGAGAGTTGCAACAGGCCTATGTGCTATTAATAGAGTGCTTTAGCCAGTGGGTTTTCTATAGTGTCAAATTCCTTTGCCTTCATTATTATTTAAAGGAAGACTTCATAAAGATTTGATTTAAAATATTGCTTTTTCACTATACCTTTACAAGAAAAAGACAGAGAAAATTTTGCCTTCATGGTGACTACTTATAATAATCCTTAGCCTGCTACGAGATATCAATGGAAGTTTGATGTGGTAGAATAGTCTGTATTCTGTCAAATATATTTTAAATAAATGCTGATTGGCCAGTAGCCAGGTAGGAAGTATAGGTGGGACATCCAGACAGGAATTAGAGGCAGGTCAATGAGTACAGGAGAATTTATGGGAAGAAGGAAGCCCATTCCTCTGCAGTTGTCACCCTGCCACAGAAGAAGCAAGATGTGACTGCCTCACTGAATAAGGTACTGAGCCATGTGGCAAGCATAGACAAGAATAATGGGCTAATATAAGTTATAAAAGTTGATAAGAAGCCTGAGGTAATGGACCAATTAGTTTTATTACTAATGTAGACCTTTTTGTGATTTCTTTAGGAACTTAATGACTGTGGGAACTGGGCAGGACAAAGAAACCTCAGACAACAGAACATTCTCCCAAAGTGAATGTTAAATAGCCCAACCTGTGACAATATTTTGTAAGTCAGTCATTGGAAATAATACATAAGCAATTTTCTCAATCTATAGTTTACCATTATATCAATGATATTTTACTAGTTGACTCAAATATAGATAATTTGTAAAGAATGTTTAAAGAAGTACAGATAATTTTTATTTTGGGGATGACAAATTTTACTAAAAATACAAAAACGAGATTTTATTTATGATTTTGGATATAAAATAGGTCTATAGAAAATTAAACTCAAAAAGTTTCAAATTAGCACCAACTGATTGCTGAGTCTTAAGGACTTTCAAAGATTGCTAGGAGACATTTTCGATCTATGGCCTACTATTGGAATAGAAATAAAATGTACTGTGTAGTTTTCTCAAACTTATTATCAGCTGAAGTTGAGAGAGAATTGACTTTGACTCAAGAGAAATTGCAGAATGCACATGTGCTTTGTATGGATCTGTAGCTTAATTGAATTCTGATCATGCTACCCTCTAAGCATTTCCTTACAGGAATTTTAGGGCAGAAGAAGGAAATTCTTTTGCAATGGATATTAATACCACATAAACAGAATAAAAAATTAAAAACTTATGTGGAAAAGATCTCTGAGTAATTCTTAAAGGAAAATTAAACTTTATCAATTATCAGGAATTGAACCAGCAGAAATTATAGTATTTTGAATAATGATTAAATTGACGAATTATGGGCAGAACGTGAACCCCAGCAAGGAGCTTTCAGTAATTCTTTTAAAGAGACTAACAATAAATATCCCAAAGACAAGATATTTCAAATTATAAGGAGAACTTACTGGACCCTTCCACACATTTTATGAGAAACACCAATAACTGAAGAACCTACATTCTATACTGATGAAAATAAATAAAGAAAGGCAGGCTACAAATCAGAAAATTAAAGTAAACTGGATATAAATTTTTATGATTCAGCCCAAAAGGAAGAATTATATGTTATTCTCATGGTATTAATAGACTTTACAAAAACTCACAACATTGTTACTGACTTTCAATATGCAGAGTTTTTGCATATTGAAATCACTGAATTTTTACCCAGTAATATAAAATTAACATTATTATTTATTCAGTTACAAGAAATATTTAGGACTCTGTAAAAGGAACGGCAAGCTGCTTCCCACTTCCCACCCGGCTAGCTTTACCTGAAATAATTACACGAAAACTGTATTCTTTTAAACACTGCTTGTCCCATTAGTTTCAGCCTCTTATTGGCTAATACTCACATCTTAATTAACCCACCTCTAATAATCTGTGTAGCACCACGAGGTGGTGGCTTACCGGGAGGATTCTAACCTGTGGCTGTCTCTGAGAAGAGAGTCATGGCAACTGCCTCACTGCCTTCTTCCTCCCAGCATTCTGTTCTGTCTACTCCACCCACCTAAGGGCTGGCCTATCGAAAAAGGCCAAGGCACTCTCTTTATTAACCAATGAAAATAACAATAGACAGATGACCCTCCTCCATCAGGACTAGAAATCATCCCACATATATAACACACCTCTGACCCCATAGAAGTGTGCCAGACTCTGTAACACAAGGTAATGCAGAAATTAATCAACTATCAGTTGGAAATGTGCCGAAGGCCTCAGAATTTCATTAAAAAATCATGTCAATAGCAAGGTTTAAAATAAGACAACAAAATATCCTGGTATTGATATAAAAACAGACAGAAGGACTAATGGAACCAAATTGAAGATCCAGACACTAATCCATACATCTTCGAACACCTTATTTTTGACAAAGAGGCAAAAAAATATCAAATGGAAAAAAGAAAACATATTTAATAAATGGTGCTGGCCTAAATGAATATCAACATGTAGAAGAAAGAAAATAAACCAATATCTATCACCATGCACAAAACTCAAGTCCAAATCGATCAAAGACCTTGACATAAAGCCAGCCATGCTTAACCTCATAGATGAGAAATTGGGAAATACACTTGAATTGACTGACATGGAGAATACTTCCTAAATATATCCTCAGTAGCGCAGATACACAGAGAAACAATTAATAAATGGGATTTCCTAAAACTGAAAAGCTTCTTTAAAGCAAGGAACATGGTCAACAAGGTATAACAACAGCCTATAGAATGGGAAGAGATCTTCACTAACCCCACATCAGACAGAGGTCTGATCTCCAAAATATATATAGAACTAATGAAAATGGTCATCAAAAGAACAAATAATCTAATAAAAAAGTAGAGTACAAACCTAAACAGATAACTTCCAACAAAAAAATCTAAAATGGCCGAAAGATGTTAAGGAAATTCTCAACATCATTAGTCATCAGAAAAATTCAAATCAAAACAGATTTGAGATTTCATCTTACACATGTAAGAATAGCCAAGAATAAAAACACTGATGATAACTTATGCTAGACAGGTTGTAGGGTAAAGGGAATACTCCTGCACTGCTGGTGGGAAGGCATGCTGGTACAGCCCCTTTGGATGTCAGTGTGGCAATTTCTCAAAAAATTAGGACGAAACCTTCCTCAAGACCTAGTCATACTACTTTTGGGTATACATCCAAAAGATGTTCAATCGTGCCACAAGGACATGTACTCAACTATGTTTATAGCAGCATTGTTTGTCATAACCAGAAGTGGAAACAACCTAAATGCCCCTCAACTAAAGAATGGATAAGCAAAATGTGGTACATTTACACAATGGAGTACTACATAGTAGAAAAAGTGACATCTTGAATTTTGAAAGAAAATGGATGGAGCTTGAAAAGATTATTTTGAGTGAGGCAACTCAGACACAGAAAGACAATTATCACAAGTACTCACTCATAAGTGGTTTTTATATATAAAGCAAAGAAAACCAGCTCACTAATCGCAATACCAGAGAACTTAGACAACAATGAGGATCCTAAAAGAGACATACAGAGATCTAATCTACATGAGAAGTAGAAAAAGGCAAGATCTCCTGAGTAAACTGGATGCATGGACACCTTGGCAGAGGGTTGATGTGGAGGGGAGGGGCTGGGATTAAAACATAGAAAATTGTAGACTTTAATAAACATTAATAAAAAAATAAACAAATGATTAAAAAATACAAGACAACAAGCCAAGGAAATTAAAAGGAAATGTCCAACTTGTTATTTATACAATCAAACTCGACTACCTGCAGAAAATAATGAAAAGGGTACTCAAAGGAATAAAACATGGCAAAAGGGTGTGTATAATTTGAAATTGATATAGGTATAATACACCATTGGTACCTATTCAGATTTTCAATAAATGAATACTTTGAGTTCAGAAAAGTTTAATTTGGTAATCATCCATTTGCTAAAATTTATGGCAATAATTGGTATTTCAGTACAACTAAAGACAAGTAATCCTCCAATATAAATTTCTAAGAAAATAAAGCAGTTTTTTGCTTATTATAATATAGGATATATTGCAGGTATACCACACAGTTCCACAGTGCAGGTAGTTATAGAAAGACCAAATCAAACTATAAAGAAAAGGTTAAATAAATAGAAAAGGATAATAAAGATGCTAAGAGATAGAATGCATAATGCTTTATTATATTTGAGTTTTTTAAAAGCTAATGAGAAAGAACAATAGCTGTGGAGATATATTGGATAGTAAGAAAAAACTACAGAATTAAATCAACCAATATATTTTAATGATGTGTTGTCCACAGAATGCAAGTCAGGATAAGTGTTGTATTGGAGGAGGAGTTTTATTTTTGTTTCCATGGGAGAAATAAAGCTATGGATACCACCAAAATTGGTAAAAGTACAATTTGAACAAGAGACACCTCTGAATAAATTGATGTAATATTTAATCAAACACCATGACCTTTTAATCTAAACTAACTTATATATCAAACAAATACTTTTCATTTGATAAGATATAACTTGCCATAAGGAAACCTTTCCAAAATTAAGGTGGGGGAAAGTTTTATTTCTTTCAGGTGACTGAATGCATCCAGCTAAAAAATCTGAGGATTACTGGACAAATATAACATCAGAAGGAAAAGGATAAATCATTCTGAAAAAAAGTCTCTAGAAAAAGAGTAATTTGGTCTATTAGTATATCATATCACCAAGGAATAAAATTTATAAATCTTCCCAAATGTTCGTTTATGCTGTTCTCTATAGACATACAATACAAATGTTCTTTTTGTTGTCCCAGTCTAATAAAATTTAAAGCTCAACGCAGAGTATTAACCACTATATGATCATGGCCAGACAGCAAGATGTCTCTGTCAATTCTACAGTTTTGGAAGTTGTTTACAATGCATTTCCTGTTTACTTAGGTAATATTATATCCTTCTGGAGTCTTTGATAGTGTTGAAGAATAAATGATTATAGTTACAGTTTTCCTTTATTGTGATAAAAGATAAAATACATATACATATTGTAACTGTAATTCTTGTTTGATACCTGTTCTGTTATATGTAATTTTACCATGTTAAAGTTAAAGCCTTCCTTTTTGTTTAAACAGAAAAGGGGAAATGGTGTGGAATGTCTTTCTGTCTATGTATTGATTTTACTGTTTAATGAATAAAGAAAACTGGCTTGGCATATAGCATGGGAGAAGATGGGTGAATTCCAGAAGTCATGGAGCTGCTGAAGACAGACACTGGGAATTTTACCTGGTAAGCCACAGGCTCATAGTGATATACAGATTAATAAAAATGGTTTGAATTAATATGTAAGAGTTAGCCAATAAGAAGCTAGACCTAATGGACCAAGCATTGATTTAATGAAAAAGAAATCAAGCAGGCTTTGGAGTTGGAGTGTGACTTTCTCCTTCTTTAAACCCAAAAATACATGTTAAAGTAAAATCCATAATCTCTGTGGCATATCAGAAGAGCAACCTAATATGGGATAGAAGAAAAACAAAAATTAAAGCACTATTTTATTGCCACTAATCTCATAATCCTTTGGTTTTATGTTGAGTGTTTGAAGCTTTTCCTGAGGTATGACTATTATCTAAAATTTTATAATATATGCTATATATATATATATATTTGTTTAATATATATACATAAAACAATTATGAATGTTTAAGAAAAAATTTATGACTCATCATCAATAGCTACTTGATTTGTATATCTGATTCTTAAATGATACTCTACAGTCGTATTTAAAAAGTCATTATGAGGGTACAAGTATATACTTGTTTTGCTTTGTTTTGTTTTACAAATATGTAACATAGGAAGTCTTCAAAGTGGTGTAAAAACTTCAAAGATAAAGAAATTAAAAATTCCCTATGTATAGCTTGCTTTTCTTTACTGAAAATGGAGCATAGAAATCAATATTTTTCTGCACTGTTTTAGTTGTGTCAATATCTTTTTTACATAAACCTGCCCTTTAGTTATAGAGTAAATAAGAACCTGTGGCAAAATAATCACATGCACACACATATGTACACACACAATAATTGTGGTGATGGATATCCTAATATCTTTGCTTTTAATATTAATTTTTATGCTGTATGCATGGTGAACCACATATACATATCAAATAAAAATAATTTTATCAATACGACAATAAAACTGAACAAGAAAAATGAGACAGTTGGAACTAACTTTTTCTGGAGTATAAGTTAATATAACCTTCAAATACTAATAGGCATTTTTTTTATTTCTCCTTAGACCTTCAGTGAAGTAGGCAGGAATTCTGGGTTGGGTCCATTGCACCTCAAAACTGATGAGCTACTACTGCCCAGAGAGTGAGTAGGATTTCCTCAGGCTTTTAAACATGATATTTCTGATGCTCATTGTCTGTTCAACAGTCTACTCTAAAAGAAAAATGGCTTGAAATTTCTTCAACTGTCTTATCTCTTTTACAAAGAATTCTATATTTAAAGGTCAAGAACCCATTTTCAGAAAGGATCCATGACAAGGCAAAGATTTTAGTGAGATTTTTTTTCCATTTCTAAAAGTCAGAGATGGGCTTTGTCTAAAAATGAGTAGGATATTTAGAAATATAACAAGAAAAATGATAAAAAATTATAAAATATATGGAAAGGAGGCAGGAAGATATAGTCAAGTATCAAATTTTATTTACATGGGGAAAAAGAAACTTTTGCTGGGTTGATCTGACTCATGAAATTGAAGGTGAGTAGATATGACAAGGTCTCATTCTGCTAGGCTGCCCATGAATTTGCTATGTAGCTGTGGCTGACTCTGAAATCCTGATCCTCACCTTGACAACCCCACTTGTGCTTACATACATACACCTTTTCAGTGCTAAGGCTTCAGGCATCTCCAGTAAACATACTTCTTTTTTTTAAAAAAAAAAAATTCAACCACAAGAATGCAACAGTGTTATTATTAGGCCATATAGGCTTTTCAAGGAGTCATATTTATATTAAATTTTCTACATAATTGGAACCTATGTATAGGGAGAAATAGTAGTTGGATAATTAGATTTTAAGAAGTACAATGAAACAATGGTAAAGACACATTTATTCTCAATATTTGCCTTAATAAAATAAAACTGATTTTGTGGATCCCAGTGAGAAGAAATGTTATTCTTAGATTTTATGCCTGAAATGATGAAAGGTAGAGTGGAATGGTATAACTGAATTGAGAGATCATAAGATCAATCTATCCAGTGTTCTAATAGCTGGAATAAAAGAAAATGACTAATAATGAATGAAAATACTATTCACCAAAACCAATGATTAAAACTAAACTTTTGTTTTACAATATATTTTTACATTCTTTGCTGCTTGTATCACAGTTTCAATGTCATGAAGCTTAGTTTCCCTTGATTTCTGAAATCTGTTAAGAAGACATTAACTTTGATGTGATCCTTCACATGTACAGGATCATTTATGCAATACACATACAATGAGAGTGTAATAGGTAAACATACATTTCCCCCCTCATTTGTCAAGACAGGTTTTGTGTTTATAGCCCTGGTTGTTCTGAAACTTGCTCTATGGAATAAGGAGGCCTTGAACTCACAGAGATCCTCCTGGCTATTAAGTGCTGTAATTAAAAGCATGTGCTACCACTACAGTTTGAATATGTAGAAACTTAAATACCACATTTTTTAAAACCTAAAAACAGTCTTGTGATTCTCCCTTAAACAAAATAGTTAATTAGGAAAAACAGACAGCAATGATTTTATGTGATCATTCTTATAGCCGAGTAATACAATCTTTTTCATTCGCATTTCCATAAATTATCTGAACACAAAATATTATAGTATGATCATAATTATTGTACCTTATGTCTGTGTAATACAGTGCCCCAACATTTCTCTCCTGAATCCAGTAAAGTTGCTATTGTTGTCTCACTAAGCAGTGGCACAATTCAAACCTGAAGAAATTGAAGTTTGCCAACTTAATGATAATTTTCTGTTATTTTTCCAGTCCTCTCCCAGGTGACTTTTTTAGCCCAGAGCTTCCTCATTGCATTCTTTACTTCTGCATTTCTCAAAGTGTAAATCAGAGGGTTCAGCATGGGAGTGATAATGGTGTAAAACACAGCCACCATCTTATCCTCTGAGAAGGTAGTATCAGGCCTCATATACATGAAAGTACAGGGACCGAAAAAGATGATGACCACAGCAATGTGGGAACCACAGGTGGAGAGGGCTTTGCGCCTGCCTTCTGCTGACTGCTTTCTCAGAGACACCAGAATAATGGTATATGAGATTAGTAAGATAACAAAACTCCCCAATGCAATGGTACCACTGTTGGCTGTCACAACCACACCTACAACGTAGGTGTCTGTGCAGGCAAGTTTCAGTACAGGGTGGACATCACAGAAGTAGTGATCAATCTCATTGGGTCCACAAAAGGGGAGCTGTACCATCAGAGCCACTTGGATAATGGAGTGTAAGAACCCACCTACCCATGTTCCCAGCAACATATTATTGCATCTCTCCCGGTCCATAATAGTCATGTAGTGGAGGGGTTTACAGATGGCCACATATCGATCATAGGCCATGACAGTAAGGATGAAGATCTCAGTGCAACCAAAGAAGTGAACCCCGAAGAGTTGTAACATGCATCCCACATAGGAGATAGTTTTCTTCTTCACCAACAGGTCAACAATCATCTTTGGCGCTGTGACTGAGGAGTAGCAAATGTCCACAAAAGATAGAAAGCTGAGGAAAAAATACATGGGGGACTTGAAAAGATTGCCAGTGAAAACTGTTACCATAATGAGGAGGTTTCCCATCACTATGACAATGTAAAAGAAGGAAAACACCACAAAGCATACTTCTTCAATCTCTGGACTCTGAGATAGGCCCCAGAAAATAAATTCACTGACATTGTTTACACCTTCTATGAAATACATTCCTGAGGGCATAATCCCAAAAGGAAATTAAATTACCTGAAAGACAAATGAAAAATATCATTAATTCTCATTCTTATTTTATAACAAATGAAAAATTATGATGGCTAGATGTGGAAGGGGAGCACTTAGGACTTTCACACTCTGAAATCAGTTTAAATGCATTTATTCAGATCAACTTACCTCAGTGATATGTCCCAGTATACTTTTTAATTATGATGAGAAGTAAAGGCCTAAGACATAAAGCTGATTCTCGCAGTCTCACATAACACCTGAAGAATTTCTTCTCTACATTTCTCTAGTTTATATGTAAGCTTCTAAATGTACTTGGATCTTATTTTGTATAAGATATCTATTAAATTTCAAACACAATACTGTCTGAAATATCAGCAAATTCTTGCAGCATTGTTTATACAGAATTGAGAATGTTTGCTCAGATTTACCCTGCTTCATACCATCCTACCTAGGTATCATATCTACTCAGAAATCACAAGTAACAAGCCACAGTGACTTCTTCAGGCTTCCCTTCCCCTAAAATTTGGATAAACTTGAAGACACTATGGTCTCTCATCTGACCTCATGAATTGAACATCAATATGTGGTATTATAGAAAGAAACTTAATTTAGACACATTTGATTCTAAAATGATCCCATTGTAAGCCAGATGAATTATTTAACTTCATGAGACTTTCCTTACATTATTTGTGATATAAAGTTTTGTCATTATTGTTTGTCATAAAATGTCACTCCTACAATGAAATTAAATCAGTCCATGAGCATAAAATCAAAGCAAAATACTGAATAAGAGGCAAAAATAAGAATATATGCATCAATATGATAAAAATTGATGATAATAGAAGAATCTGCTGTAGATGAAGCCAGCTCTGGTGTTTAATCAAGAAGGAAGCAAAGTCCCAGGTAATTTCTTCAGCTATAACTAGGTGCATTCCAGGATTTCTTTGCAGTTCCCTTGATGTGGTATTTAAATACATACATGAAGCAAGAGAAAAATAAAAGTAAAAACAGAAGATGAAGTACTCTCATTTATTATCAACTTTTAATCCTATATCCTTTTATTTCCTGTTTCATGTTGCATAACACCATGTCAATCCACGTGGAGAACTTTGAATTCAATATTTCTGGAAAAGGTTATCAATCATTTCAGCTGGAATGAGTATAAGGAGAAAACAAATTTTAATTTTATTAGAGATATCCTTAATAGTAAAATTGCAGACATTCTAATAGGTGTCATTCGTAAGGGAAAGCACATGTGGATAAATCTGGATTAATACAGGCTTCAGGACCCTTTCCCAAATCAACACATGGAAATAAATGTCTGTGGTGATAAGCTGTCCTTTTGGGAATGTATTTTTCAAGATCCATTGTGCTTAATCATTTTAATCACAGAATTATGTAATTTCACTTGTCTGTTGCAGAAGGAGTAAGCAAACTATGAGCTTCTGAAAGCCGTATGTGCTGTGTATCTTCAGGTCTTTGTCCTAGATTTGTAGAAAAGTCACTATACATCTGTCTCCTTTTGTGTATGACAAATAAATGAGGAAAACATACAAGAGAACAGTGATAGTCTCAGCACGATTGGAATCAAACTCAATCAATGGTTTTATAAACTACTATTCTTTTGGCATCTTACTCATTTTAAAAATAAAAAAATTATTCAACACCAATAATTTCCTGTCCTAGGAGTTAGGAGCAAATAATACTGTACTTCTTGATTTGTTTATCAAGCAAAGGTAAATACTTAGAAACAAACTTGATCCTATTCCTGTCCTGTCTAAAGCGCACAGGACTCGGGGAAGCACTTTTTCTCTCAAACAATATTCATCTAAAAGCCCCTTTCTAATTTTTTCCAGCACTTGAGATTTGATGTTTTTTCCAGTGACTAGCATTTCCTTATTTCGTTTATGACTACCTATTTCTAAGGCAGCACATATACAGATATGTCATTATCTTATCATTGTCTTTATAATCTTATACTTCATTTTTTTAAAAAAAGAACTTTTGAATTTTATCATAAATGAAAAAGAAATTAATACCCCACTCCATTCCACAAACATTGTTTTCTTAGATTGAGAAGAAGGACTAACCTTGTTGATATTTTCCAAATGGACTTGAATTCACATTATATTTTAATTTCCTTCTTAGATAGCACAGAAATACTATGTAATTATTAGTAATTAATACCAGAGAATCCTTAGTCTCCTAAACACAGGGTGGCAGAACTCAGTATTAATTGTTCCATGTCTTCACCTTTACTGAAATCTACCTGGTCATTGTGCCTTTGATAATAAATGTTCTTTCTTCAACTTCTTATGGAGTCTGGTTAAGGAGTGGGAAGAAAACAATAATGACCTTTGGGAGAATGTATTCCCAGAATCTTCCCTCATTGTCAAAATAAAATTGCACATCAAAAATGAACTTTAAATTCTATTGTTTGTTGAATTTAAAATTAAATAGATATTTTATGTTTACAGGCTAATCAATTCTCAAAAAATAGTAAACAGAAGTAATATTTTATTATCTTTATTACTTGAATTAATGTACATTGTTACATATACTAAAATATCTTTATTATATTATCCAAATTATATCATTGTTTTGGTTGGAATTTCCTTACTTTTAAAAAGTAATAAAGACAAATATAAAGAAAATCATGTAGAGAAATAGTCACTCTTAGAGCACTTGGTCAAGCATGGTAGTAAACACCTTTAATCATAGCACTTGGGAGGCAGAGGTATAGGGTTCTCTGAGTTAAAGGCAAATTTGGTCTATATAGGGAGTTCCAGGACAGCTATAACTACATAGTGAGACCCTGACTCTGATTACAAAAGCAAACAAACAAAAGAAAGAAGGAAGATTAGAGGTGGAATATAGATTTGTAGCTGAGCTGAACTGTAGCAAACTAATTCACTGGAAAACTTATGGGTATATATAACAACCATAGACAATTGAGTATCCAACAGTAGTACCGAAGCTCTATTAAAAAGCAATTGACAATCCAGGTCCTGGTGGCACAGACCTTTATTCCCAGCACTTGGAGGGCAGAGGTTGATAAATTTCTGTAAATTCAAGTAAGTTCAAGGCCAGCCTGGTTCACAAGAGCTAGTTCCAGGACAGTCTACAAAACTGCAGAGAAACCCTGTCTCAAAAAAAAAAATCCTCCTACAGCTGATAAACACCTTTAGTTATGTGGCAGGATACAAGATCAACTCTAAAAAATCAGTTGCCCTCCCATACACAAAGAACAAAGAAGCATAGAAGGAAATTAGAGAAATATCACCATTCACGATATCCACAAAAAGCATAAAGTATCTTGGGTAACTCTAACTAAGGAAGTGAAAGATCTATTTGACAAGAACTAAATCTGAAGAAAGAAATTAAAGAGGATATCAGAAAATGGAAGGATCTCCCATGCTCTTGGATTGGGAGGATCAACATAGTAAAAATGGCAATTCTACTAAGGGCAATCTATAGATTCAATGCAATCCCCATCAAAATCCCAACAAAATTCTTCACAGAACTTGAGAGAACAATAATCAACTTTATATGGAAAAACAAAAAAACCCAGGATAGCCAAAATAATCCTATACAATAAAAGTATTTCCGGAGGTATTACCATGCCTGACTTCAAACTCTGTTAAAGAGCCACAGTAATGAAAATAGCTTGATATTGGCACAAAAACAGAGATGTTGATCAATGGAATCAAATTGAAGACCCGAATATTAATCCACAAACCTATGAATACCTGATTTTTGACAAAGGAGCAAAAATAATACAATGAAAGAAAGAAGGCATCTCTAATAAATGGTGCTGGCATAACTGGATGTCAACCTGTAAAAGAATGAAAATAGATCCATATCTCTTACCATGCACAAAATTCAAGTCAAATGGATTAAAGACATCAATATTAATCTGACTACACTGAACCTGATAGAAGAGAAAGTGGGAAGTAGTCTGTAACACATAGGCACAGAAGACCACTTCCTAGGTAGAACCTCAGTAGCACAGACAATAATAGCAACAATGAATAATGGGACCTCCTAAAACTAAGAAGCTTCTGTAATGCAAAGGACATTGTCATTAAGACAAAAAGGTAACCTACTGAATGGGAGAAGATCTTCACTAACCCCGCATCAGACAAAGGTCTGATCTCCAAAATATACAAAGAACTCAAGAAACTAGACATTAAAACTCTAATTATCCCAATTAAAAAATAGAATTCTGAACTGAATGGATAATTCTCAACAGAAGAAGTTCAAATGGCCAAAAAACACTTAAGGTCATGCTCAACCTCCTTAGTGATCAGGAAAATGCAAATCAAAACAACTTTGAGATACCATCTTACACCTGTCAGAATAACTAAAATCAAAAACACCAATGATAGCCTTTGCTGGAGAGGATGTGGAGTAAGGGGAACACTCATCCATTGCTGGAGGGAATGCAAACTTGCACAACCACTTTGGAAATCAGTGTGGCGATTTCTCTGGAAACTGGGAGTCATCTTACCTTAGGACCCAGAAATTCCACTCTTGGGAATATACCCAAGAGATGCCCAATCACACTACAAATGCATTTGTTCTACTATGTTCATAGCAGCACTATTTGTAATAGCCAGAATCTGGAAACAACCTAGGTGCTCCTCAATAGAAGAATGGATAAAGAAGGTATGGAACATATACACTTTAGAGTTTTACTCAGTGGTAAAAAACAATGACATATTGAACTTTGCATGCAAATGGATGGAAATATTAAGCACTCTACTGAGCAAGATAACCCAGACCCAAAAAGAGGAATATGGTATGTACTCACTCATAAGTGGATTCTAGTCATAAATAAAGGACATTGAGCCTATAATTCTTGATCTTAGAGAAGCTAAATACGAAAGTGAACCCAAAGAAAAACATGTAGTTATCCCCCTGGATACTGGAAGTAGACAAGATTGCCAGGCAAAAGTTGGGAGCACAGGGGTGGGGGTGGGGTGGAGTGAAGGGTAGATGGGGAGAGAGAAGGGAGAAGAGGAGGATTGGGGAGAACTTGGGGGAATGGAATGGTTGAGATGGGGGAAGGGTGGATATGGGAGCAGAGAAGTAGATATCTTAATTAAGGGAGCCATTTTAGGGTTGGCAGGAGTCTTGACTCTAAAGGTGTTCGCAGGTCCAAAAAGATGTCCCCAGCTTTTTCCTTGGGCAGCCGAGGAGAAGGTGCCTTAACTGGCCTTGTCCCACAGCCACATTGTTGAATATCTTGCATATCACCATAGAACCTTCATCTGGCAATGGATGGAGATAGAGACAGAGACCCACAGTGGAGCACTGGACTGAGCTCCCTAGGTCCAGTTGAAAGACAGAAGGAGGGAGAAGACGAGCAAGGAAGACAGGACCATGAGGGGTTGGTCCACCAACTGAGGCAGTGTGCCTGTTCTAGTGGCCAGTTCACCAAGGCCAGCTGGACTGGGACTGAAGGAGCATGTGATCAAACCAGACTCTCTGAATGTGATGGACAATGAGGGCTGACTGAGAAGTCAAGGACAATGGCACTGGGTTTTGATTCTACTGCATGGGCTGTCTTGTGGGAGCCTAGTCTTTTTGGATGTTCATCTTCCTAGACCTGGATGGAGGGGGAGGACCTTGGACTTCCCACGGGGCCAGGAACCCTTACTGCTCTTAGGACTGGAGAGGGAAGGGGATGAGAAAGGAAGAGTGGGAGGGAGATGGGAGGTGGGGAGGAGGTGGAAATTTTTAACAAAGAAATAAATAAGTAAGAGCAATTGACAAAAAATAAAAAGAAAGAAAATTAAAAAAGAAAAATAAAATAAAATATGCTATCTTTCATCAGAGTTTCGGGAATCCACAGTGTCTCCTTAATTTTCTTTTTGGTTCATATGACAAATGTCCATACGATATGTGCTAAGTAGAAAATGGACTTTGTTCTGGAATAAAAGTGACAAATTTATGCATCTATTTTAACCTTGCAGCATAATGTTTTGGAAGTTTGCCATGCCATTACATTGTTGGTGACTTGTTCTGACTTAGTAGCAAGAGGTATCCTACTCTATAGTCGTTCCCATGAAGGTATTCTTTATTTGTATTACCAGATTATGACTGTCATGAACAATATTTCTGTGAAAATTTCTGTGCAATTCATGTACATACATACTTTTAGTTGTCTTGTATATGAATCTAGAACTATAATCATAAATAAGAATGCAATTATGCTATTTTCAAGAATGTGGCTAGAGCTCATTATAATTATAATAAGCACCTCCTGTTTAAGGGACTCTCACTTTCATAATTTCAATTTTTTCTACTTCTTCTGGATTAGGGTGTTCAAGTCCTCCTGTTGTAAGTTCGCTGGGTTCTGGTGTTTTCATGTTGCTTTTCAGATTGTTGGAGGAATTCTTGCTTTGGCGCCTGCCCATCTCTTCCTTCAAATGCTCTCCGATGGATCCTTTGGTACAGGATCAGGTCCCCTTGTTGGCCAGGTATCTCTCAGACAAAAGGCCTAACTTGCTGTAGGCAGGCTATTGAAACAAAGGAACTCCTGCCCGGTTGCACTCACCACCTGGTACCAGTGCCCAAACAGGCTGAGCTGGGGGATCTTAAGGCCCCAAAGAAGGGAGGAAGAAGGGAGGGGGAGCCTGGGCACAAGCAGGTTTGGGATAGGAAGAGAGAGGCAGTAGCAGGGGAGAGAAGCCCCTACAGACTGACCCGGAAGTTTAGGGGGTTGAGGAATGTCTGTGCTCCCATTCCCGGGCTACTGCTGTGGGTCAGAAACACACTCACCCCTCTGAAGGATCTTCTGGTACAGGCTCAGGTCCTCTTGCTGGTCAGGAATCTTGCAGACAAAAGATCTGGGGACCTTGGACTTCCCACAGGGTAGGGAACCCTGACTGCTCTCTGGACTGGAAAGGGAGGGGGAGGGGTAATGGAGGGAGGGAGAAAGAAATGGGAGGAGGGGAAGAGGTAAAAATTTTCAATAATAATAATAATAATTATAAAAACCTGAAAAATTTATAATAAGCAAAATTAACCAGACATAGAAAGAAGAATGTTACATTTTTTACATTTTCTCTCTAATGTAACCTATTTATCCATCTATCTGTGTATTAACCTATTTATATATAATTTATCTATTTATTTAATTTATCAATGAATTACTTGGACTAGAAGAAGAATTATGAAAAAGAAGACTCTAGAAGTAGCTAACTAGAGGTATAGAAGGAAGAAAATAAAAATATCACACACTGTCATCATATACTAACTATAAATTTATCTGTGTATAGACACAAACATGCATTTGTATATCTGTGTATGTGTGAAATACACAAAAAGTAGAGAGACGACAGAGGGGCTAGAGAAATGATAATGGAGGAATTATTATTGCAGAGACAAAATAAAATCTACAATTGAATACATACATAGATGTGTACATGTGTGAATGTTCTGGTGAAAATCATTAATTTTATTTATATTTTTATTTATTTATTTGAGTGTTGGTGTAGGGTGAAATCAGGCCATAACAGGAGATGGAAGATCAGTGTCAACTTGAAGGAGCAGATTCTCTTTGATTACTTGGGTTCTCAAAATCACAGTTCTTCAGACTTGAGAGCACATGTCATCAAACAAGCTCTGAAGCCCAATATTTTATATATTAGCTAAAAATCTTTCTTATATTAATTAATTAACTTTACATCCTGCCGCATTCTTCCTTCCTCCACTCATCCCAGGTATTTCTTCCTTCCTCTCTGTTGCGACCTCTGAAACTGATCCTCCTCCCTCCCTTTTCAGGAAAGGGAAAAGCTTTCTTTGGACATCTACTATTGCTAGGAGCATTAGCTAGGGTAGAGTAGAGTCCTGGGAGATTCCCTTGCACTCTATATTTACCTGACCTAAAAGTCCCCTCACTTTTCAGTAGTATCTTTCAGTACTCTCCCCTTCTGTGCCCCTAACTTGATCAATTATGTTTTCATTCCCACCTGCATGCAGTCCACTCACAAAATCTCTCTTCTATTTCCCCTTTTCAGGGAGATCCAAACATCCCCCCTGTTTGAATCCTGTTAGTTACATGGTCTCTCATGGTCTCTGGATTGTAGCAAGATTATTGTGTATTGCACAGATAATATCCACTTATGAGTGAATACATATGGTGTTTGTCGTTCTGGGTCAGGGTTACCTCATTCAGGATTATTCTTTTTTTTTCTAGTTCAATCCATTTACCTTCAAATTTCATCATGTCATTGTCTTTAACAGCTGATTAATATACCAATGTATAAATGTATCACATTTTCTTCATTCATTCCTCATTTGAGGGACATCTAGGTTGTTTGCATGTTCTTGTTATTATAAATAAAGATACTATAAACATAGTTGACCACATTTTCTAGCATTATTATGAGCATTCTTTGTGTATATGGCTAAGTGTGATATTGCTAGGTTTTGTCATCGATTGAGTCCTAGTTTTCTGAGAAACTGTCATAAAATCTTTTTTGTTGTTTTTGTTGTTTTGTTTGTTTGTTTGTTTTTTCGAGACAGGGTTGCTCTGTACCTTTGGAGCCTGTCTTGGAACTAGCTCTTGTAGATCAGGCTGGCCTCAAACTCACAGAAATCTGCCTGTGTTTGCCTCCCAAGTGCTGGGATTAAAGGTATACACCACAACTGCCCAACTGCCATAAAATCTTAACTGGAAAAAAATTATTTGGTGTTACATCCACGGCTGTCACACCAGTGTAGCAGAAATGCTGACCGGACGGACTGTTGCCGTAGGATTGGGGATTATGCTCCACGGAGCTGTCACCCCAGGCTGTCCCTTGGCAATCAGTTGTGGTCATGATGCCACCCGAGTCGCCATTTGCACTGACTCGAACTTGCTGCCCTTGACACTGATATGGCTGTCTTTTCTTTGTTTTTCTGTTCTGTGTGATTCTTGTATCTTGCCAACAGATCAGACTATTCCAAAAAAGTTGCTGATATGAACAAGACTGCTGAGGACATTTTTGAGCTCTACCATTATTATAGCCTTGAAGGAAGTAGCCAGTTCTGGGAATTGGGGGTCATCATTAGGACAATTCCTTGGTGATAAAGGAGTTGCTCTTATCAGGAGAAACCATGGAGAGTCAGGTAGGGAGGAGAGTTGAGGTCAGTGGTGTGGGACGAGTTTCAACATGTCCTTGAGCAATACCCGCAACTGACATTTAGAATAGACTATGGACACATAAATTTGCTGTTCTTGTTAAATAGAAACGTTGATTCCTTTTGTTTTATTTGCTGATGTATGCCTTTGCCAAGTTTCTGAATTGTAATGGTATAAAAGCTTTTGCCTGGCTGAAATAAAATTACAGCAGCAGCATATTCACTCAGAGTGTGTCTGACTGTCACTCCTGTGCCGATTCCTGATTTCTCCTGCAGCCTTCACCCTTGTTCTCCCACGGTCTGAGTGGCTCCCCTGAGACAGTCCGTGGCAATTTGGTTTTTTTTTAAATGAATTCTGACTTCATAAGGTATTTTTCTAATTCGTGAGAAAACAAAGGTGGCATTGTTAACACCAACTTCACACTTATCATCTGTCTTTCAATAATGCTCTGAATTGTATACAATCCTCTCTTACAATGAATTTAATATCTGCAGGGTCTAAGTAATTAATATTTAACTCTTCATATGTTTAATGTTTTTATTCTGTATTAGAATAATAGCTTTATTCCATTTGTTATCTGTTTATAGTATGCATAAGCACATTAACTTGCCAGGGTGTACAAATGAAGGTTATTGACAACTTTTGGAATTACACATCTCCTTCCACTATGTGGGTCCGAAAAAATGCTGAGATCATTAAACTTGGTACCTGGTTCCTTTACCTATTGAGACATTCCACTGTCCTCAGGTCTCATCTTTACACTCTGTGCATTTTTGTATGTGAGTCCACTGTTACTGTGGACTTTATCAATGACTTCCTTTTCTTGCTGGGAAGCCTTTACACAAAAGTTTGTTTCTGAGCTATTTCAGAACTGAATTATTTTTTAAATATCACAGGCTTTACATGTCACAACCAATTATTTCTGATGTATAGAAGACAATTATTTGATAAGTTTTTTCAGTGGTGATTATCTGGGTGTTAATCTTGTTAACATAATCATATAAGGTATTCCAGTTAAGCAGTTTTGCTTGATTTGTTATTATCTTCCTCACATATGTGATTGTTTTCAGAGTTCTCTGCTTTTTATAACCCCCATAGTATTGTTAGCAATGTTTGTATTCATTAACATATACCATAACCAATTGCTTTAATTCTAGACATGCTAACTTGTTTGCATCTGCATAAATTTCCTATTTCAATCATTCTAGAAGTTTTCTCTGAATTTATTTCTCATTATTTATTATCCAATAAATGTAATTAGAAACATCATATTTTGGGGCTGGAGAGATGGCTCAGTGCTTAAGAGCATTGCCTACTCTTCCAAAGGTCCTGAATTCAATTCCCAGCAACCACATGGTGTCTCACAACCATCTGTAATGAGGTCTGGTGCCCTCTTCTGGTCTGCAGACACACACACACAGACAGAATATTGTATACATAATAAATAAATAAATATTAAAAAAGAAAACATCATATTTTATATCAGTGATATATCAAGAAAAAATATTAAAATATGTAATGACCTTAAATGGAGTACTACAGAAATATCTTGCAGCAAGAGATTGGGAAGATTACACGGTGTTGATTTACATCACAATTTAGTATTCACTAGTGAAAAGAATAGAACATTCACAAACACAAGGAATGACTCTTACAGACTTATATAATAATGCAATAGATTATACTTGTATGGTATGATTCTTACAGACTCTCTTAGAATAAAACAAACAACTCAGACTTATGAGAAATATTCTCATAATCTATTTTATAATAATATGATAGACTCCAACCTGTATAATTTGTGCTAGTCTTAGTCTGAAATGTATAAGAACATGTAAAACAGCTTATCTTGTGAATGAAATTTGTGATTAAATTTAGAATATATCAATGCCTAAAAGAAACAAAGATGGCTTCTTATAGAACACTAACATCTGCTTCTTAACTTAGATGTTGGTTACATAAAAATGCTCAATGCATTAACCAATAAGCAGTATTTATGCACACTATTTTATGACTTTAATGTTTGCAATAGCGTTTAAAATTTGAAGGTGTCTATCACTTTCAATTGTGTTGCTGTGATAAGACACTATGACCAAAAGCAATCTTGGAAAGAAAGGTTTTATTTACATCTTACAGCACAGAACCTATCATTGAGGGAACCAATCAAAAAGTGCAGACAGAAACTGAAGCAGAAACCACTGAGAGGTGCTGCTTACTGCCTTGTTTTCCATTGCCTAAATACAACACATGGCCAACTCGTTGGGGATGGCACCTCTCTGAGTGAGCAGAGTGCTCTCACATCAATCACTAATCAAGAGAATGTTTATTACACATGCTTGCATGGCAATATGCTGGAGATAATTTCTCAACTGAGACTCTCTCTCTCCAGGTGGCCAGTTTAGGACAAATTTTTAAAAATAATCAGAACAGTAGCATTTTATTCATTTTTGTAGGTGCTATAACAAAATGTAACACAATTAATAAAAACCCAGAGACAGATATTGGGGTTCAACATAAAAAACAGAAAAGCAAAGCAGCTAGCCACTGGCTCTTACCTCACCCTAGGTCTGAAAATGGTAATTCTGCTTCCAGGAATCCTCAGAATGAGACTGACTGAGAGATGTCTCCTCCTGCCTTATCTTCTTCTCTAGTGCTGGGATTTAAGGTGTGTACAAATTTACTGCCAAGTTTCTTAGGCAAACTACTGTGTTTACTGGTATTAAAGTTGTTTGTCACAACTTTCTAATCTCTGTGGTTGAACTGAGAGTACATTTTACTATCTGATCTTCAGGAAAGTTTTATTTGTTAAAATATAAATGAAATATCACTACAATAAAAATTTATTTTTAACTCTTTTAATAGCATGCTATGTAAAACTTTTATGATGGCTATTTTATGGCTACATATATACATACACACTAATATTATATCTATATGTATAAACATATATATACAAACAATTTATACCAATGTTCATATATATGCATCTATATTACATATAGTTGTATATGTACACATGCACACATACATATTTATGCACTTTCTTGCAATAGATTTTAAGATGTACAATTATGTCTGATCATGTATGTAGCAATCAATAAAACTGATTTATGCTTAGTTTTTTGTACTTACTCTTAAGTTTGTACTCAGATATTTTAACTATGATTATAAATATTCAAAAAAATAAATATTCAATACGTTCATGTATATGCATATATACATTCACATATAAAATTAGATTTTACTGAAATATTTTGTTTGTGTACACAGAAGATACAGATACATTTGGTTCTGTGACTGCCTATGAAATGAATCCATGAATTCTGGAGTTTGAATATTTACCTAGGAGATTCATACATGCTTCTTCAGTTTGTAAGACAGCTGTGCTTACCAATGAACTAATTTCATCTACCATTGTAATGAAATGTTAACATGAGTAAAATTTTGACATTAACAAATTTGTTCCTCTAGATCATTCTTCAAAATTAGCAAGTTGATTTCTTACCAGTATATTTTGCAATAGATTCATATAATTTCAAACCATGTATTTTCTTAATTTTTTTTTACTGAAATGAAGTGACACTGTATAAATGTCCAAAAAGTAAGACTCGGACTGTCAATCTTAACCAGTGAATTATTTCTTTTCTTTAGTTATATGGTTTTCTACAATTGTCCTATGTAGGTGGCAAATTCACTCTCTTCTGATTCTCTATCATTTACTTATTTGCTTTAAAGGAAGATGCATCATTTACATATAGACAAGGAAATAGAATCTGGTACCGTTATAGGGAGAGGGAGCCTATTGTATGGATACCCAAACACTTACTTCTTATTTATCAAAAAATGTCTCACTTGAGGCTGTTGATCCTCAAGAGAAGTCCAGTGTCTCTTAAAATCCCTAGTTATGATTCCTTTGTTTCTTTAAACTTATGATCTGCAGTTAAGCTTTTGTATAAATGGCAGTATTAGCCTCTGTCACTATTGATAAGAAGGTTGAGTTCTGAGTTGTGGCTTTTTGTATACTCTTTCATTTAGTTGTCATGACAACAGCATACTTTTTCTGAAGTTTAAGACACATTTTAAAATGATGAAATGAAAGTGAAATTTCAACTATTTCAACAGATATGTCATGTATAATACTACATAATTCCCAGAGTCCTATATGATTTATTAGGAATAGATTCATTCTTCTGAAGTTCTAGTTTACTTCATATTTTGAAATAAAATTTTTAATGTAGAGTAGAGTTAAAGTACATCATAAATTACATTTTACCTGTTCTTTTGCTGATAGAAAAGGCAGTTCTGTAATCAGTTAGTGTATCCTGTGCATCTGAGCTTCAGTTCATATAGAAGGAGGGCATAAGTAATAAATTATTGTCTTTGTTTATAATTAGAATATAAACTCAAAATGTCTTTCAATGTCTCACTCTAAAATCTCATTAGAGTTTAACAATTTGAGGACAAATTATTTTTATTCTATAACCAAATTAGAAATGTTCTTGCCCAATATTTAAAGTGTGAGTTTTTCAAGTGTTTGATAAATTTCTTCTATATCATTTCTATGAAATAATCAAATATAACCCTCAAAATATTTCTAATGTTCTATTGGTAATAAAATAAATCAAGACAATTTCAAATAACAATGCACCAAAAGGTTTGTGTTAATAGTATAATCTTGTATGAAACATTTTAATTTTTCACTATTGCAGATTTACATGCACATTTTCCTTCCACTGTCTATTTGAGAATCATAAAAAACTAGAGCTTTTTCTCTGAGTTCTTACTCCTAGGGTCTTTGACAGAATTAAAGGTTCAGAAAATATTATTTGTTATATTTTTGTTTTTCTACTTTGCAATGGTTGGGGGTGATATGATGATTTTGAATACCATAATATGTGGCCCTGCACTGCTGGGTTCCCCTATATACTTCTTCTTGACGTTCCTGTCCCTCCTGGATGCATGCACTTCCTCTGTTATCACACCAAAAATAGCTCTAGATTTTCATTATGAGGGTAAAAACATTATCTTTGATGGCTGTATCATGCATGTCTTTGCTGTCCTCTTCTTTACTGGAGTGGAAGTGATTATCTTGACATCCACATCCTATGAGTGCTATGTATCCATTTGCAAGTTCTTGCACTACTCTTCTGTTGACTGTGGTTTTCTGTTCTGCCCTGTTTCTGTCCTCTCATCAGGTGCCACAGCCGTTTAGCTTCAAAGAAGTCACACAGAGGTCTATATTAGTTATAAACTGATTGTACCATTAGCTCAGGCTTCATATTAACTCTTATAACTTGTATTTGTCATTATTCTAGTATATGTTAGCCACATGCCTGGGTACCATTTTCTGCAGGGCAGGTCACATCTTACTTCCTCTATGTCTGGGCAGCACTGTGGAGGAATGGGCTTTTTCCTTCCCAGAATTCTCCAGTTCTTCTTGATCCACCTCTACTTTCTGTCTGGTTGTCCTGCCTATACATCCTGCCTGGCTATTGGACAATCAGTGTTTATTTAAAATATAATTGACAGAATATAGACAATTACCCCACACCATTTCTTGTTCTTGTTCTTCTTGTTCTTGTTCTTCTTGCTCTTCTTGTTCTTGTTCTTCTTCTTCTTGTTCTTCTTGTTCTTGTTCTTCTTCTTCTTCTTCTTCTTCTTCTTCTTCTTCTTCTTCTTCTTCTTCTTCTTCTTCTTCTTCTTCATCTTGTTGTTGTTGTTGTTGTTCTTCTTCTTCTTGTTGTTCTTCTTGTTCTTCTTGTTCTTGTTCTTGTTGTTGTTGTTGTTGTTGTTGTTCTTCTTCTTCTTCTTCTTCTTCTTCTTCTTCTTCTTCTTCTTCTTCTTCTTCTTCTTCTTCTTCTTCTTCTTCTTTTAGAAGACGCATAGTTAGTGCATTTCTTCCGGGATACTTCCTGCTGGTTGGGAGTGCTGATAATCTTTTGGGGATAGAAAGAAAATTTATAATTATGATCAAGTCCTGATTGGAGTATCTTTTGAGTCTTGAGCATCTCAGGCAGCAGTCTTAAATCTGTTCTGGATGTAGAATTCAGTCATCCAGGCTATCTGTTCTTACTGGAGATTTCTCAGGTGGTCTTCCTTGATCAAATCTGATTTTTTTGAACTCAGAATGAATTCACAGTCTCTAATTTTCTGTGGAAACAAAAGAAAAATCTGTTCTCCAAAGTAACATACCTTTTGACTTCAATTTTGAAATCAAGATATTTTCAAAATACCTATCTTGGATTAATTCAGCAGCATTTATAAGCAAATATCTTTTAGCAGCTGTTGCTCCTTCTTTAGCATTGAAACAATTCAAAGAGAGCATAATAACATACAGTATCCAGATTCTCTGTGTATTTTCCATCTTTATGTGGCTTTACTTTATCCTCTATTTCTTTTATTTTTACTTTTGCTTTTTGTGACATGTACTCTGTATATCTTTGGCTGTCCTGGAACTCCCTCTGTAGACCAGGGTGTCTTTGAACTCATAGAGATTCACTTGCCTCTGCCTCCTATGTGCCAGGATTAAAGGTGTGTGTCACCACACCTTGAATCCACAGAGGTCTGTTTAACTCTGTCTCCCAAGTGTTGGTATTAAAGGTGTGTGCCAACACACTCAACTACTCTCTTTCTTTTTTACTTTAAGGACTTTAACCTTTAGCCAGCATATATTTTTAACACACTGTAAACCATTTAGAAGTTTTCTTCCTCTTTGAATCTCTCTTTACTGTATATCTCTCTTTTTTCTGACTACATGAGTCTTTAATTTGCTAAGCAATATGGAGAGGATTAAAGCTGTGGCTTTGATGGCTGGATCAGCCCATTCCTTAGCTTTCTGAAATTTCAGGCTTATGGTGGAGGTACCTACTGTAGCCATGTTTATTGCCACAACTCAAGGGTGTTTCCAGGTCCCTGACAGCAAGCAAGCTGCAGCAGTTTGCTCACAAACCACAGGAAAATACTCTGTAGCAGGACCTCCTGCCAGATAGAGTCAGAGTTGTGCTGGCAGGATGGCCCAGAAAGCCAGCATTTTAAAATAACACAGCTTTTTTCTTGCTATGGCAGAAAATCAAAAAGCATGCAATCAACTTTTATCAACACCATTTAAGTGTTTTCGTGGCAGGACCTCTCAAAAGAGCTGCAAGGTTTTGCAGCTAAAGCTGAGTAAGGAAGCCTCTTTTAAATGAGAGTGCTTGCCTCTAGCTACCAGAATATTTCCGAGAATATTCCGAGAATTGCTACTATCAAGGAGCCATGTTTTACTTTATTATTTTCTGTCTAGAATTACTTCCCAAGCTCTCTCAGATTTTATGTGGACACAGTTGTCCACATGGGTGCCATTTGTTTTCTGGGTTTCTGTCCCACCTTATTCCTGTCATCCTACAAGGTCCCACAGTTATTTAGCCCCAAAGAAATCACATAGAAGTCTATATTAGTTATAAACTGATTGGCCCATTAGCTCAGGCTTCATATTAATTCTTATATTTGCCATTATTCTAGTATATGTTAGCCACATGCCTGGGTACATTCTGCAGGGCAGGTCACATCTTCCTTTCTCTATGTTTTGGTAGGACTGTGGAGGATGGGCTTTTTCCTTCTGAGAATTTTCCTATTCTCATTGATTCACATGTACTTTCTGTCTGGCTGTCCTGCCTATAATTCATGCCTGGCTATTGGCCAATCAGTGTTTATTTAAAATATAATTGACAGAATATAGGCAATTGTCCCACACCACTTTTCCATCTTGAACAGGAGGATTTGTGAAATTCTGGTGAGAGTGGTGTGGACAGGGGGATTCTTACATTCCATCATTCAATTTTTTTTCATTTTGCAACTCCCCTTTGGTGGTTCCAAAATCATTGACACTTCCTATGTGACTTGTTTCCACCAATGAAGATGCCTACACTAGCACTCATATTTTTGTCATTTTGTTGTTTGCAAGCAGTGGACCTTTCTGCATTATTATTTTCTTGTTGTTTGATTCAATGGTGTCATCTTGTTCTCTCTGAGAGTCCACAGCTCTGGTGGGAGACACAAAGTTCTCTCCACCTGTGGATCCCACGTTACTGTTGTGGTTTCGTTCTTTACATAATAATAAATTCAAGGCTGATAACTGTCTTCTCTGAAAAACAAAACATGTATTTATTGGCCACCATCATTCCATATTTGATAAATCCTATAACTTTCATGAATAATAAAATGAAAAATTCCAACTGGAAAATGTTAAAGAGAAAAATAGTAGTTTATGGAATATCTTAAATATTGAATTCTTACACACACTCTGGCAAGAAAAATGCACTTGACAGATGTCTCAGTTGGTAAGAGGATTTCCTGTATAAATTTTTGGAACAGAATTCAGATTACCAAACATGACAAATTCCAGTCATGTCATCACAACTTAAACATAATGTTGGTGAAGTAGAGCCACACAGTTCAAGAGGCTAACTGAATAGATATTTTAAAAAATAATCTGGAGGTTTATGTAGAGAATGCTTGTCATTCACACTATGCTTCATAAAACCTTCACTGAAAAAAGATATTCATTAAAATATGTGAAACTATTCCTTGCAAGATGTAGTCTCTGTGAAGAATTTTGACACATCAGAGCCCACAGAGACAATACAGCTCAACTATCAACCAAACCTTGTTATCCTTTGACTTTATTTAAATTGAATCTATTAAAGGCTATTAAAGAATCCACGTTATTTATTGACATTGTTTATAGATAAAATGTGATTAGCTTACAAGACCTATGGTTGAGTTTCATCTGGGTCATGCACCTATCTCATTAAAATCATATAAGACACCAGATTCTCTGTAAAATACCCATGCACCTACAATGCTGATATTGTGAGCCTACTTTTCTCTTTCTATATAAGAGTAATATTTTCCAATGAAGACAGGTTTCAACAGACACTTTAGCATTTCAGTTTTTGTGGATGTTAATATTCTTCCCTGTAAATAGATTTATTTTACATTCCAGTCACAATTTGCCCTTCTTTCTCTGCTTCCAGTCTCTACCCATCCAGCCCTATTCCAAAAACTTTAATTCACTCTACTCATATCTATTTAGGAGGGTTCATTGAGGAATGCTTAGACCTCTCTGAGTAGGGGAAACTGATTTTAATACTCTTAATGATATACATAAAGCTGAAAATGATTACATTCAAGCAATATCAATAGAGATCATCTGATATTATTGCCTTTAAATTTTTAATGTTTGATAGTTTCTTACATTTACATAATAATTTTAATCAGTTTTACACACTATTATTCCCTTTCTTTTCCCTACCCTTCTCACTCAAATCTTTCTTCCCCCAAAATCACCCTCTTGTTCTTCTACCTCTCACATCATTTTTGTCTATGACTCACTGAGATTAATCGGAGTTTCTTGCCAGAGTTTGTGCAAGAAGTCATTTACAGGAACCATTTATGAGTGAGTGATTATAACCATGAAGAAAGTGACATACCCCACCAGCTGCTATTTCCTGTCAATAGTTCCTTATAGAAGAGAAGGTTCCACATAATGAATTAGTTAGAGGCTCAAGCTTGTGCATATCTTGTGAGTATTTAAAAAGCTTGTACAAAATTATTTTCGATATATAAATTATAAAAAATGTACATCTTACAGTTAAAAAAAGATAAAAGGCATTTTATTGAGGTTTATGTTGGGGTGCTAGCCCCCTTAAGCCTCTTAGGATTCGGAAGGACTCTTGTAGCAGGAAAAAACTGGTGAAAGATAACTTAGGGTAAACAAATTAAGTCCATAAGTCTTTTTATCATTTCCCATTTATTATTTCTATGCTCTCTCTAATGCTCTCATGATGTTCCCCTTTAATTGTTCCTCCTCGATGTTCCTCTTTTAATATTCCTTGCTGTTTTTTTTCCATTCCACAATGTTTACAGTATATATACTCACACAGACATAACTAACAGTTCTCTGGTAAATAACAATATTACCAAGCATGCATTTCTTAGGGCTAACAGATGGATAAAGTAGGTGTAAGTTATCTTACTACTGCCTGAGAGGGATCATGACTGAAACTCCTCTGTAGATAATAGGAGAATCAGTACGGGGATTTAAATTGGTACAGAATTAGAAGAATAAGAAAAAAGAGAGTTTGTGTGTTGACTACATTTGTGTGGTTAGTTAGAGTTTGTAACTCTAACTAGCTAAATTAAAGGAAATGAAAACTCTTAGCCCTAGATATAACACCTAATGTGCTAGATCAAAGGGGAAACTAAGGTAGTGTAAAATCCAGAGCATGGCATTTCTAGCTTCCCAAAAAGAGGCTTTGTTTCTGTTGATGCCTGAGTGTAAAGCATTTCCTTTTTTCTGGGGCCTTGTGAGAATTCAAGGCCCCCACTATATATTCCAAATATCAAGATTAGATGGTCAAATGAAAGGTCATACAGTTTAACAGCACATACAAATGTTATATCCAATAGTTAATACACTGCTGATGTATTTTGGGTATGAATTCCACTATGGAAAGAGAGGGACACCATGGATTCAGAAGGTTTACAGAATGATGGACACTATTCAAAAGGTAGATTTCCAAAGCTTTGCAAATTAGATGCAGCCTAGTGATTTTGCCGGCTTGTACTCCCTCTGTATAATGCTTATAGTCACCAGCAACATTTTACATACCAGTAAATAGTAAGTCCTTTTGACCTTTAGGTGAGAGATTAATAGATGTCTGATTAGAGCCACATGCCTGTATTTTTAACACATAAAGGCTAAACAAGATGATTTTGAGGACAACCTGGGCTATACATAAGGAAAATTTTCCCCCATGAAAAAAACAGATCAAATAAATCAAATAATTTATCTTGTCAAAAACTATTTTCAGTGTACCCTAAAAGGTAAATATTTATTATATTACAGGAACCATATTATATCTTTGCAAGTATTTTACAGATATTTTAACTTCAGAGAAAGGCGGATGGTTCAGTAAGTCTCTGACTCCCTTAAGGAGGTGAGAACTTCATTAAGAAAGCTAAAAATCCATTTGTATGGTATTTAATTTATCAAATGATGGCTGAATTCAATTATTTCTCTGATTTATGAGGTGATAAATTAATATGCTAAAATTGCTTTTATGCTTCTATATTTACTAATTGTATATTTTGGGGCTAGAAAGATGGCTCAACAGTTAAGATCACTGTCTGCTCTTCCAAAGATTCTAATTTCACTTCCCAAAAACTTCACGATGGCTTACAAACATCTGTAAAGAAATTTGATGCCCTATTGAAGAAGAGATCAGGTCAGTAGTTGTTATCAACCTGGACCATAAATCCCAATATGGACAAGTTCACCAGAACTACCATATACAGACTACCCATGCATGTTTCAGCATTTCCAGGGCATAAATTTCATTTCATTTTTATTTTCAGTTGTGTTCTTTAACTTTGAAAATATGTCTACATTTCAAACCTTCTTTTCATGATTTTTGGCTAGAATGATATCTTTTACTTAATTTTCATGGATGACTTAAAGTACATCAAACATTGATTTTATTTTGCACTAATATTTGTACAACACACACTTTTCTGTTCTTATCATTAAACTCATTGCAATTTGATTTAATATTTCTCATCATTAGCGACCTGGCACATTGTATTTTCTCCTTAGACTTTATTTATTTTTATATTGTATATATTTATATGTGTGTGTGTGTCTGTGTGTGTGAGTGTGTATGTGTGTGTGTGTGTGTGTATGTATTAGGTATATACATATGTACCATGTGCATACATGATCCTTCAGATCTTCTGTCACTGGAGTTACAGAGATTGTGAACCACCATGTGGGTTCTGATATTCAAAAGAACAATAAGTATGTGCCCTTAGTTACTGAGCTATCACTCTAATTCCCACAGATTGCATTTTATTTCTTTTGAAACAAATAATTTTATTACTCAAAAACAGTTTTACTTCCCACCACAGACATAATATTTCATTGTAATCTTATTTTATACATTTGCTAAAGCTATTCAATGTGATTGTTTCATATTTCCTAAGATTAAAAAATAAGAAATAAAAGGAAATAAAAACTCTTAGTCAAAAGTTAAAAAATAATAGTCAGAGGCGGTGACAAAATAATGTGTAGAACAAAGAATGAGCTGAAACCCAGGGTCAGAAAAGAGTTTGGAAATAAGACAACTCTAAGGATTTGAGAAATGCAGTTCTAGCTTATTCTTTACCAAAATACTTTTTTGAACTATTTCAATATTTACATTAGAAGGTATGTTTCTTGCCTTCTTTTATATAGTCATATACATTTAAATATTCACTTTTAACACTGACAAAGAGTTTTTTAAAATTCTTTATATAAATACAGTAGCTATAATAAACAAATTTGATATTAGAATAGCAGTTAGAAATCCTCATATTTAAAAAGACTTACATGAATTGACTCTGTCAAAGCAAAATGAATAAAAAATAAAATATAATGCTAAATATACACATTATGTTAGGAAAATAATAAAATTTTGACCTCTAAATTTATATGAATTAAAATTGAGTAATATATTTGAGTATTTATTTCTCTGCTGAGTATCATAAGCTCTTTTCTGTTTGTAAAACATTATTACAGTACAAACAAAAACACTTGGAGATGAAAGAATAGAAAGATGTTTAAATTTTATATATACTGAATTTGTGTTATTTGCTACACTGTGACCAGAATGAAGTTACTTTTCATAGTTTTGTTTCAAGCATTGAAGTCCAAACTTCATAAAGTATTTGAGCAGAGGGCATTCCATCCTAATCCCTAAAGATACTTATAACTAAATTCACTCTGTGAAAGTAAGAAACTGTGAAAGCAAAGGATATCAAAAAGAAACTACTAGGAAAAGTCATCCAATTAAATTATTTCTACTGTTGATTATTGGTAAATAATTGTCCTTTACTTTCATATTCAAAGTCAAGAATATGGAAATAAATCATTAAGTGAAATGGAATACACATGCAAGTTACTTTTAATTGACGACTCTGTTTTTTTAATTTTCTTTTTGTGAATGTGGACAACTATGCTAAATATACTAGAATCTTCAATTTGGTGTTGACAGCTAATTTACATTTGAATGTGCTTTTGATTATTCTGAAATGAGAAAGGCTCATGGTTGCTTCTCTGTACTCATATCTCATTAGAATGCAATAGTTACATGAACCAAGAGAAACTCATTAATAAGCAGGTACCATTTTGTGAACTCGATATTATTGGGTCTTCTGTATAAATTATGTCAAATGGTACAAGAACATTTACTCTTTGGGTCTTGATTGCACTCTTCTCTGCATTTTTGAATTCTGACCTTTTACGATTTGAATGTCACATAAATGCATATTATACTTGGGCATAATTTCAGCGTATGGTTTTTCATATTTCAACACATTTTAGTTTCAACAAGATTTTTAAAAAAGCATAATGCTACATGTAAGCATTTTAGAGGTAACTTGCATGCAACATTTCATTTGAGTTACAGAAGTGCAAATTTACTAATGTAGAGTTTCAAATAACAAAACTTATGTATTAGTTACTTTCTGTTACTGTAATAAAACAACATGACAAAAACAGCCTTCAGAAGTGAGCGATTATTTGGGCCATGTGGTACCAGAGGATCAGAGTCCATGACGAAGGAACAGAGGTAATAAGTGACAGGTGGCTGTTGCAACTGAGATCATATTTTAAACACAAACGTGAAGCAGAGAGAACTAACTTGAAATTGCAAGTCTTTTGAAACATAAAAGACTGCTCCAGTGTTCTACTTCCTCCCTCAATTCCATTTCTCCTAATTCTCTGCACATAGCAACCACTGAAGACCAAATATTCAGTTGTTCTACCCTTACAGGCCACATTTTATTCAAGCTACCATAACTGAAATGTCAATTCATATTGCAAACATTAATTTCAATGTAAATACAGTTTTCAGCTTACAGGATCGATTCTTTTATTATATAATTGTGTCACCACTTTCTGTAAAATGAACAAATCATAAAGAACTTGAAGTAAATATTGACCTCTTTATTCTATACGTTAAAGTTCGTAAGTTTGAACATTTTTGTTTTGTTTTCTTTTGCTTTGCTTTTTTTTTTTCAAAACAGCATTTGTAGATCAGCCTTGCCTTGAGCTCACAGATTTGCCTGCCTCTGCCTCCCAAATGCTGCGATTAAAGGCATTGCCACCACCACCTAGGTAAGTTTAAAGTTTTCAATTTTGTCAGATCACCTTTCATCTTTTCCACATTTTCCTAATGGCATTTTTCATTTCTTTATTTCTAAAAGTGTAAATTATAGGATTGAACAATGGAGTCATGATGACATCAAACACAGCCACCTTTTTCTCAAAAGAAGATGCAGATGTGCTTCGTGCATATATAAATATGCATGGAACAAAGAATGTAACAACAACAGCAATATGGCTTCCACAAGTGGACAGAGCTTTCCATCGCCCTTCAGAATTGTGATTTCTTAGAGAGAACAAAATGACACCATAGGAGATGAGCAGCATAGAGAAGATTATGATGCAGATAGAGCCACTGTTAGCAAACACTAGCAGGGCATACACGTAAGTGTCAGTGCAGGACAACTCCAGCAATGGGAACAAGTCACACATGAAGTGATCAATGACATTAGGCCCACAAAAGGGTAACTGCAACATGAAGATTATTTGTATGATAGAATGCAAGAATCCCCCAGCCCATGCCACTCCCACCAGAGTGCCACAGTGCCTCCAGTTCATTATGGAAGAATAATGTAAGGGCTTACAAATGGCTACATAGCGATCATAGGCCATCACTAAGAGAACAATCACTTCTACTGCAGCAAAGAAGTGTAGAGCAAAGATCTGTGCCATACAGCCTTCAAAGGAGATGGTTTTGCTGTCATCGAGGGAGTCAGCAATCATCTTTGGTGACATGACTGAAGTAATGCATGCGTCCAAGAAGGACAGAAATGCCAAGAAGAAGTACATAGGTGATCCAAGCAGTGCAGGACTGCAGAGGATGGTTACTGCAATCATTATGTTGCCTCCCATGGTTGCAATGTAGACAAACAAAAATACAATAAATATTATTTTCTGAACTTTTGGGTTCTGTGAAAGTCCCAGCAGAATGAACTCAGTTACGATAGTCTGATTTGGCATGATTCTCACATAAGTTTAAGATAAAAACTTCTATTATTTATGCATGTATTTAGTCACTTATGTATGTACGTGCTTATGTACTTTGTGTGTGTGTGTGTGTGTGTGTGTGTGTGTGTGTGTGTGTGTGTGTGGTGTGGTGTGTGTGCGCACGCAGGCACAGATGCTTTCGTCTTTGTTTAGATGTCAGCGAACAATTAGCTGCAATGACATCTCTCTCCACTGTGTAGGTTCTGGGGTTTGAATTCAGGTATTCACTCTTGACAACACATACCTTTACCACTGAGCCTTCTCTGTTGCATTTAAATCTGTAATTATGAGAAAAATTGCTTCAAATAACAATACTATTAAAAAGCCTGTGCATTGATATGTATCCTTCTACTGCTTAATTCCTTTGATGTTTAGAACAAAAATTGAGAATTTATCAGTTGATCAGTAGAATTTTGATGGACATAAATTACTGAATATTCAGTGTAGCCTCATTTGTATTATAAGAAATAAAAATCCCCTATTTTGTGTAAAAAAAGAAACAGTGCCTCTTTCAAATTTTAGTTTTACTCATTCTCCAGCAGTTTCCTGGTATGCAGTCTTAAAAGACATCCCCAAATCATATTCAATTTATGGACAGAAAAACCACAATTGATTAAATATATCTGCTGGAGACTAATCAATCATTCTGTTATACCAATTGATGAAGCAGCAGGAAATGAACTTGGAAATTCTGGATATATTTCAAATTTTCTTTGATGTCTAGTATGCACAAATAAGTTAGATTAACTCATTCTTTATAATTCAGAAATGTCTTTGGCAAAGTGTCTAGTTCTATGAAAGATGAATATTTATAGAGTTATGACATCAATTTTTAAATCAGCATTTTAAAATGTGACCCTCTCTTAAATAAAATAATGTCTGTTGTATTATAACTGAACTAGTCCAAAGGAGACTATTATTAAATAAATAACTAATTGAAAAAGAAAGTCATGAATTTGAGTGGATGATGCAATGAAGTCCTCTGTGAGGGTCTGAAGGACTGTGAGTGGTGGGTATGATAAAGATACATTTTGTACATTAGTGAAACTTAAAGTAAGACTTAGAATGGCATGCAAGTTTACTACAACAAATTAAATATATAAAAGAGAAAAACAGAAGTTGTACTATAATATTTAGTTGTGACACTTCCTAATCATCCATTGCATACCATGACACCTGGTTTTAGGAAGTATAATTCTATGACATAGTTTAAAATATATGTGAATTTAGTCTATTGGAGAAATTTTTAAATTGCTTACTTGTTTAGTCTAAGCTCATGAAGGGAGTCAATTTGACAATATTAAAAATGCTGCTTTTGATATGTTTTTACAATTAAAGTTCATTTTATTCTTTTGAAAATCCAACCTCCATATCCACAGAAATTCTTCCATTAATCATTCAGATAAATAATGCAGACCCTGAGCTCATTTTTCCCAAGATACAGCTTGGAAATTGTCCATATCCTATCTTGTATATACAATGTTCATGTCTATAATATGGAAATTTTGTACATGAATAGTATTCATTTATAGATATATTATTATTAAAGTTTGTGAATAAAATAATAATGTTTGTACTAAGAGGAAGAATAAGTTTATTTTAATAATTGTCAATATTTAGAGTATACAGAAACAGTTTTATAATTTTATGAAAATACAAAACAAAGCCAAAAGAGTGTTGTCTAATAAATTAAAACAACTATTTCCATTTCTTCTGATGTATTTTCCTCACCAGCATCTATAATATAAACTTAGTATTTATTCATATACTGTAGATTACAAAACAATAGAATTAGATCTCTATAACGCATTTTCAGCATTCTAAAACAAGCACGAATGTACTCTTCTTATCTAAATGAAGCATGGCATTGTCTGTGAAACTGAATGAATAACATACACATCCTGGAAATTCTTTTCTTCTACTTTTGTTAATTTTAAATTGGATAAATAAAATGTTAAAAGAAATAACAAAATTGTTAAGTCTGCTATCAAAAATGCAGGAAAAATCTTCATATGTGATACCCATTTGAAATTTAACAAATGACCCTTATCAATGATTTTGGACATGGGTTTATAAAGAATGATAGTTCATTTTCATTTTTAGAGGTGACTGAATTATGTCCCTAGTCTCCCAGGATGGGCATGATTTTAAACTCACCATGCTTTAAGGATGACCGTGGACTTGCTGTTCTTGCCTTTGAAGTGCTGAGATTAAAAGCTTGTGACATCATGTTCAGCCAAAGAAAAACCCACAGTTCTGTTGACATATTACATAAACAAAAATGAAAGGAAACATATACAGATTAATTGCAGAATTATATTACAGTATCTATATATAAAGACTGAGATAAAACTTGTAATGGTCATAATAATAAATATGTTTTTAAAATCACATTTTAAAAATCAAATCAATTACAATGAAATTAGTTAATTCAAGTAACATTTTGGGAAAATATAGTAAATTTTTCTAGAGTCATAACCAGGCAAATTTGTAGCTTGCAAGTCTCACCATGTATCAGTCTGTGAAAAATCTGCATAATTATTTCCTGTTTGCTGTGGTAGAAAGTATGATCAAAGCAGAAAGTTTGTGTCTAACTCTTACTTCTATACCTAAGTGTAGACAAACATCTCTGGCAGTTGCTGTAGAGAATGTTGCCACTGCTACTCAAGTCCTGCTCTCAATGTGGCCTCAGGCTAAAATGAAAATATGGGAGTCAATGTTTCCCACTTAACTGGAGGTGGAATTTAAAGAGGTCTCCCTCAGTGCTCATGTGCTGTGAGATTGATTCCTAGCCTCCCAGGATTCAGTAAATGTCCTGGCACGTGGGTTTTTAAGAGGTGATTTTGTGAGACTTTTAAACTACCGAATTTTTAAAATATTTTGATGTACTATCCAAATTGCAGCTTGTTTTTAATTTTCTTGAATTTCTATTTA